>NC_136621.1:2154144-2171644 GCF_933228915.1 Telmatherina bonti
AATCCACATGCTCCTCGGCAAAACCACAGAGTGAGTTCACATATGGCTTTAATGAAACTTAACAGAAGGAAGATGCAGTTGAACGGTTTATAAATACAACGGATCCTTTTCACAGGCAGTAGGATGTGACAGAATCAGATGCTATTATAGAGCAAATTAAAGCTGGGATTCAGCCTTTTTCCATTTCAGTTGCATCTGAGGACATCATCTCCAGCCAGCCTTGGAGGGTTGACGTTAGCGGTGAAGAGCAACCTGTGGAAGTAGACCCCCAGATGAAATCCTCTCACACTGACAGGTTGAGTCTGGAGGCTCTGAGCATGGAAGAGCAGAGAGAATCCCTCCACTGTGTCCATGACTGAAAGACTAAATGTGATCAAATAAATTCATTGCTTCACTTTTGGGACTTCTGTATTGCACCAGTCTGCCATTGTTTCATGATTCAGTCACATCTCCAATGCTTGACATGTGAATTATTGGAAATGTTGATGCATTAAACAACATAATCAAGAATCAGCATGTGTGTATTTCTGAGCATCTCCTGAAAATGCAACATGGTGTGTTTGTACATGCAGCTGTGCACCACAAGGGGATGAAACAGATTCACTGGCTTTGCTTTGGTGAACTCTGCATACAGTCCAATAACTTCAGTTAAAGGATTTCCGATGAGAACGTGGTTCAGCAGCTTCCTCTCGAGACTTCTCTCCATGAATACCAGCAAGTCTCGTAGCCTGCTAACCACACACTTCCCTTCCCACTCTGATGGTTTTGTGCTCATGAGCAGGTGCATGAGGGCAGTTCTGAAGTGGAAATCCTTCAGTGCCGTACTTCCGGAGAATGCCACCTGTCTCTTGTGAAGGAAAAGTGCAATTTCAAGAGTTTGATTGTGGCAGGAGTTTTCAGGCAGGCGTTTGCTGAGATATTCTAAAAGCTGCTTTTCATGCATGCTCAGCGAGAGCGTCCAGAAAGTGTCCAACTCCTTGGAGGACCAGGGTGTGATGAAGAGATGAGCATCGGTGTGGAATCTAACCACTGGATTCATACTGAAGGTGACCTTCTTTCCGGATCGGAACCGAATGACCAGAGCACCTGGACCCTCCATGTAACGGATGTTGAGCTCAAACTCGTACTTGTGTGAGATCAGTGCCCACGCTTGTCTGATGGAGCACTGAAACCATCTGCTAACCTGAGACTTGGACAGGAAAGGTGTGTTCTTTGAGCACAGAGGGCCATCACAAGCATCCACTGCGTCCGTTTTGACGCGCTCAGTCTCGCAATGCAGCAGGCAAACCACGTCACCGTCTGCGTCAGAGGCCTGACAGGGGCAGCCATTTTGGATTTTCCCATCTTCAACAAGTTTGATTCGAGCACAAACTTGCGTGTCCAACTGCGGGTGGCTTGCTCCGTTGTTCCAGAGCAGACACTGAAACCTGAAAGGTTCAGGTGGAGTAATATGAACAATGATGTCACACGAATTCACCATCTGCAAGTCCTCAATCAGCATACTGCCGTTTTCACCGCACATGGTCTTCATGGCATCTAAGAGGTCATTCGCAAATCCTTCCAAAAATTCCCCCTCCCTCCACCTCTCCTCGGAGGACATTTGAACACATTTAGCATGAAAGGTCAACAGAGTGCTGACATCAGGCAGCAACACCTCAGCAGCAGCGCAGGTCTTGGAGAGCAGTCTGGTTCCTTTTGTATTCGTTTGGGAGCTTCTGGTTAGATGTTTCCTACAGAAGCGGATCATGGAAAGGACGGAGAAGGTGTTCCAAACGTACCAGAGGTAATCCCTCTCCCAGTCTGAATCTGCCTCCTCTGAAGTCTCATTTTCTGTTGTCCTGGTGTGACCATGTGGCGGAGGTGGACCTTGTTGCTGGGAGCGGGACACTTCTGTCTCCTCGGCCTTCCTGTGGTTGTCCTGCGCTCTTCCAGGCTCCTCAGCAGACCGATCAGCTATGATGTCTTTTCCACTTTCCTCAGAGGTGATTTGGGAAGTTTTCATTTCCGTCTCAAGTTTACTGTCATGATTTTCTGATGGACTTGTGATTAGTTTACCAATTAAATGTCCCTCTGGTAATCTGTTGTCTTCTTCTGGGTCTTCAGTGATCTTTAGGTCTCTCATTTTATCTTCTTCACTCAGATGCTGATCAGATTTACGCTGCTCGTCTTCAGGGACATTGTCTAAACCATCCCGAGGCCCTTTGGTGCTGACAGGTTCCATTACTTGGTGTGGTTCCTCTTCTCCTCTCAGCAGCTGCTCTTCATGCTTCTGATAACTTGTGGTGATGACTTCTTCCCATTCTGCAACCCCGGGCTCATCCCGTGGACACACCAGCAAACCCAGAGCCACCACTAACACTCGCAGTAGCATGTCTGGCATCATCGATGCAGCTGTGAAAAAAAGCAGGGGTAAAAAGTGACGCTAAAATGACACATTTCTCGACGCACTACAAAAATCCAAATCTGTCACTTCATCTATGGGCATGTTCCGTGTTAGAAGATGCTAAAATGTTCCGTGTTAGAAGATGCTGAAATGTTCCGTGTTAGAAGATGCTGAAATGTTCCGTGTTAGCAGATGCTGAAATGTTCCGTGTTAGAAGATGCTGAAATGTTCCGTGTTAGAAGATGCTAAAATGTTCCGTGTTAGAAGATGCTGAAATGTTCCGTGTTAGAAGATGCTGAAATGTTCCGTGTTAGCAGATGCTGAAATGTTCCGTGTTAGAAGATGCTGAAATGTTCCGTGTTAGAAGATGCTGAAATGTTCCGTGTTAGCAGATGCTGAAATGTTCCGTGTTAGAAGATGCTGAAATGTTCCGTGTTAGAAGATGCTGTAATGTTCCGTGTTAGAAGATGCTGAAATGTTCCGTGTTAGAAGATGCTGAAATGTTCCGTGTTAGAAGATGCTGAAATGTTCCGTGTTCGAAGATGCTGAAATGTTCCGTGTTAGAAGATACTAAAATGTTCCGTGTTAGAAGATACTAAAATGTTCCGTGTTAGCAGATACTGAAATGTTCCGTGTTAGAAGATGCTGAAATGTTCCGTGTTAGAAGATGCTGAAATGTTCCGTGTTAGAAGATGCTGTAATGTTCCGTGTTAGAAGATGCTGAAATGTTCCGTGTTAGAAGATGCTGTAATGTTCCGTGTTAGCAGATGCTGAAATGTTCCGTGTTAGAAGATGCTGAAATGTTCCGTGTTAGAAGATGCTGTAATGTTCCGTGTTAGAAGATGCTGAAATGTTCCGTGTTCGAAGATACTAAAATGTTCCGTGTTAGAAGATGCTGAAATGTTCCGTGTTAGAAGATGCTGAAATGTTCCGTGTTAGCAGATGCTGAAATGTTCCGTGTTAGAAGATGCTGAAATGTTCCGTGTTAGAAGATACTAAAATGTTCCGTGTTAGAAGATGCTGAAATGTTCCGTGTTAGAAGATACTAAAATGTTCCGTGTTAGAAGATGCTGAAATGTTCCGTGTTAGAAGATGCTGAAATGTTCCGTGTTAGAAGATGCTGAAATGTTCCGTGTTAGAAGATGCTGAAATGTTCCGTGTTAGAAGATACTAAAATGTTCCGTGTTAGAAGATGCTGAAATGTTCCGTGTTAGAAGATGCTGAAATGTTCCGTGTTAGCAGATGCTGAAATGTTCCGTGTTAGAAGATGCTGAAATGTTCCGTGTTAGAAGATACTAAAATGTTCCATGTTAGAAGATACTAAAATGTTCCGTGTTAGAAGATACTAAAATGTTCCGTGTTAGAAGATACTAAAATGTTCCATGTTAGAAGATGCTGAAATGTTCCGTGTTAGAAGATGCTGAAATGTTCCGTGTTAGCAGATGCTGAAATGTTCCGTGTTAGAAGATGCTGAAATGTTCCGTGTTAGAAGATACTAAAATGTTCCGTGTTAGCAGATGCTGAAATGTTCCGTGTTAGAAGATGCTGAAATGTTCCGTGTTAGAAGATGCTGAAATGTTCCGTGTTAGAAGATACTAAAATGTTCCGTGTTAGAAGATGCTGAAATGTTCCGTGTTAGAAGATGCTGAAATGTTCCGTGTTAGCAGATGCTGAAATTTTCCGTGTTAGAAGATGCTGAAATGTTCCGTGTTAGAAGATACTAAAATGTTCCGTGTTAGAAGATACTAAAATGTTCCGTGTTAGAAGATACTAAAATGTTCCGTGTTAGAAGATGCTGAAATGTTCCGTGTTAGAAGATACTGAAATGTTCCGTGTTAGCAGATGCTGAAATGTTCCGTGTTAGAAGATGCTGAAATGTTCCGTGTTAGAAGATACTAAAATGTTCCGTGTTAGAAGATACTAAAATGTTCCGTGTTAGAAGATACTAAAATGTTCCGTGTTAGAAGATGCTGAAATGTTCCGTGTTAGAAGATACTGAAATGTTCCGTGTTAGAAGATGCTAAAATGTTCCGTGTTAGAAGATGCTGAAATGTTCCGTGTTAGAAGATGCTGAAATGTTCCGTGTTAGCAGATGCTGAAATGTTCCGTGTTAGAAGATGCTGAAATGTTCCGTGTTAGCAGATGCTGAAATGTTCCGTGTTAGAAGATGCTGAAATGTTCCGTGTTAGAAGATGCTGAAATGTTCCATGTTAGAAGATGCTGAAATGTTCCGTGTTAGAAGATACTAAAATGTTCCGTGTTAGAAGATGCTGTAATGTTCCGTGTTAGAAGATGCTGAAATGTTCCGTGTTAGAAGATGCTGAAATGTTCCGTGTTAGAAGATGCTGAAATGTTCCGTGTTAGAAGATACTAAAATGTTCCGTGTTAGAAGATACTAAAATGTTCCGTGTTAGAAGATACTAAAATGTTCCGTGTTAGAAGATACTAAAATGTTCCGTGTTAGAAGATACTAAAATGTTCCGTGTTAGAAGATGCTGAAATGTTCCGTGTTAGAAGATGCTGAAATGTTCCGTGTTAGCAGATGCTGAAATGTTCCGTGTTAGAAGATGCTGAAATGTTCCGTGTTAGAAGATACTAAAATGTTCCGTGTTAGAAGATGCTGAAATGTTCCGTGTTAGAAGATGCTAAAATGTTCCGTGTTAGCAGATGCTGAAATGTTCCGTGTTAGAAGATGCTGAAATGTTCCGTGTTAGCAGATGCTGAAATGTTCCGTGTTAGAAGATGCTGAAATGTTCCGTGTTAGAAGATGCTGAAATGTTCCGTGTTAGAAGATGCTGAAATGTTCCGTGTTAGAAGATGCTGAAATGTTCCGTGTTAGAAGATGCTGAAATGTTCCGTGTTAGCAGATGCTGAAATGTTCCGTGTTAGAAGATGCTGAAATGTTCCGTGTTAGAAGATGCTGAAATGTTCCGTGTTAGCAGATGCTGAAATGTTCCGTGTTAGAAGATGCTGAAATGTTCCGTGTTAGCAGATGCTGAAATGTTCCGTGTTAGAAGATGCTGAAATGTTCCGTGTTAGAAGATGCTGAAATGTTCCGTGTTAGAAGATGCTAAAATGTTCCGTGTTAGCAGATGCTGAAATGTTCCGTGTTAGAAGATGCTGAAATGTTCCGTGTTAGCAGATGCTGAAATGTTCCGTGTTAGAAGATGCTGAAATGTTCCGTGTTAGAAGATGCTGAAATGTTCCGTGTTAGAAGATGCTGAAATGTTCCGTGTTAGAAGATACTAAAATGTTCCGTGTTAGAAGATGCTGAAATGTTCCGTGTTAGAAGATGCTGAAATGTTCCGTGTTAGAAGATGCTGAAATGTTCCGTGTTAGAAGATGCTGAAATGTTCCGTGTTAGAAGATGCTGAAATGTTCCGTGTTAGAAGATGCTGAAATGTTCCGTGTTAGAAGATGCTGAAATGTTCCGTGTTAGAAGATGCTGAAATGTTCCGTGTTAGAAGATGCTGAAATGTTCCGTGTTAGAAGATGCTGAAATGTTCCGTGTTAGAAGATGCTGAAATGTTCCGTGTTAGAAGATGCTGAAATGTTCCGTGTTAGAAGATGCTGAAATGTTCCGTGTTAGAAGATGCTGAAATGTTCCGTGTTAGAAGATACTAAAATGTTCCGTGTTAGAAGATGCTGAAATGTTCCGTGTTAGAAGATGCTGAAATGTTCCGTGTTAGAAGATGCTGAAATGTTCCGTGTTAGAAGATGCTGAAATGTTCCGTGTTACAAGATGCTGAAATGTTCCGTGTTACAAGATGCTGAAATGTTCCGTGTTACAAGATGCTGAAATGTTCCGTGTTACAAGATGCTGAAATGTTCCGTGTTAGAAGATGCTGAAATGTTCCGTGTTAGAAGATGCTGAAATGTTCCGTGTTAGAAGATACTAAAATGTTCCGTGTTAGAAGATGCTGAAATGTTCCGTGTTAGAAGATGCTGAAATGTTCCGTGTTAGAAGATGCTGCTGGTAAAAAATGCGAAGAAACAGGAAACACAGTGACTTCCTTGATTGCATGAAAGCACCATGTGTTTCTTTGCTGCCTAAACTGAATATTCAGCATTGATGCATCTTGCATAAAGCCGTGAAAGAGAAAAAGAAGAATACACACCTGTATGAGATGTTGGTTATGTTGACTGTAGAAGGTTCCGGTAATGTGTGACTAGAGGAGGAAACGTCCCTGCTCAGCGCCAGGCTCTGACATCTCTTCCTATTTTCGATGCAAGTCGAAGCTGACTTCCTGCACACGCTGCTCGTGTGCTCTGCTGCACGTTTTCCTGTCAGAAGACGAAAAGTTTAAGCCGATTTCATGGCATTTTGACAGCATTTCCATGAAAATCCAAACCACTGAAGCTGTTTTCAGAAGCAGACTGTGTTGTTTTAAGACGTGACAATGGAGATTAAGCATACTTTTGTTCAACAAAGCCTGAGTATAGTAAGTGGTTTGTGCCCATGAATAGCAAAGAGAACCATTGCCTTTTATCCTCTTGTGGGTTTCTAACTGGTTTATCAAGATCTGTGTCATTCTGTAGGTCCAGGTGTGTTCAAAGGGCTTCACTAAATAACTAATCCCTCAGGGATTAAATGATGGTTTCATTTAGCATGTGATGAAAAATGGCTTTAATTGATTTATTTCCAATTAAGTGTGATGCATTCACCCTCACCGCTCTGACAGAAGCCACATTTTCCAGCCAAGGCCACAGAAATTTGAATGGCTTGTGAACATTTTTGCATATTTGGATGGTCGGAGCAACACACGAACAACACTGCACCCTTGATGATCACCTTGGATTAGGACAGAAACAAAGCACTTTCATTTCAGAGAACTAAATAAATACGCGCATGTGAAGCATGGAGAAGCAGAATGGAAACTATGTGTGTTCTGAGTATGTAACAGGTTTGCATTGAATGAGAATCTTTTGTTCCATCACACTAATGCAGGTGCCTGTAAAGGGAGGGGCACGATGACAGACGCCTGGGTTGGCTTGGAACATCACCAGAGAGTTCCAGAACCACATCGCAGTCGGCCAGGGATACAGCGCACCGTGTACATACGGAAACACCAGTTAATCACCGTGGACTTTGTCATTTTAGGATTTTTTTTGCCTCTTTTTATCAGCTTGTCTACGCTTCAGTAAAAAGGTGAGTTTGTGATGTTTGTGATCAGATCAGTAGCTATGAAAGATCAACTCTGTATTTTTATCTGCATGTGTGAAGAAGAAGAATCCAAATGTGCTTTCTGAGCATGCTGGTTCCTCGCTTTGTTCCCAGACCAGGGAGGAACTTTGATGCTTTTCTCAGCCTGTCATCATCTGGAAACGACAGAGAACATCAGCTGAATTGTCTTTACAAGAAAACTTAACAGTTTCACAAATGAATGAAAATGGTTTATTATTTGTGGCTTTGTCAGCGCTTGGGAACCAGATGTACAGTGTTGGCTCAAACATAATTATCAAAGCTGTTATTAAGGATGTGATTCGGGGTGATTCCATTTCTTCGCTCATCTTTCTTCAACTTGTGCTTCTATTCAGATTTAACAAGCATCTGAACCGAAGGTCCAGCACATCTCACAAGATGGATAAGTTCCGGATGATGTTCCAGTTTCTCCAGTCAAATCAGGAGTCCTTTATGAATGGGATCTGTGGTATTATGGCACTAGCAAGTGCCCAAATGTACTCTGCCTTTGAGTTCAGCTGCCCCTGTATGCCAGAATATAATTACACCTATGGGATTGGCCTGCTTATTATTCCTCCTATATGGTTCTTTTTGTTAGGTTTTGTATTGAACAACAATGTGTCTGTGCTAGCTGAGGAGTGGAAAAGACCAACTGGGAAACGCACAAAGGACCCAGCAGTCCTGCGCTACATGTTCTGTTCAATCACTCAGAGATCCTTGATTGCACCTGCAGTGTGGGTGTCTGTCACGCTCATGGATGGGAAGAGCTTCCTCTGTGCTTTCAGCATCAACTTGGATATTGAAAAGTTTGCGAATCGTAGTCTGATCGCAGGGTTGTCAGAGACGGAGAAGATCAAACTGCTGGCAAAGATCCCCTGCAAAGACCTGTTTGAGCATCATGATGTAAGAGTGGCAGCATCAAGGTACATCAAGTGTATATCACAGGCAAGTGAAAGTTTCTTTATATACCCTGGTTAGAGAGTTGTTTTTTTTTAAAAAATCATAAGCTAGTCTTCATGAAAAAACCTGGAAACGGCACAGCCACTGTATGTTAGCAAGGACCCATGGAGTCTCTTTGGAGCTGACCTTGTACAGACTGACAAGGTCTGTTTCAGTGTAAAATATTTACAAATTCACATTCTTATCGAGGGCCAAGATGTGCTAACGTCACGCATCAGGCCATTGGTCTTTGTTCACATACTTTGCCAGCATGCTATGCTTGTTGCAGAAGGATTCCACCACAGGGCGCAATGCTGAGCTCAGACTGTACCAAAGTTCTGCATTAGCATGATGGGTACAGTTAGGTAGTGTTGACTTACTATGACTGCAGAAAGGGTGACAGCTGCAGGATAGCTGGTAGTATTAGGAGCGACTAAAGGAAATACTCTGAATATCTGGTTACATTTGCCTCCACACTTCCTCTGCACTCACCTTCACGTGGCATCTTGACTGCAAACAAAGCTGCACAGCAGGAGTCATAAATGTGCAAGAACATGAGAGAAATTCAGAAATTTTAATTGAATTTGACCAGCTCTAATCACACTTGTTTTCATCTGATATCATCTAAACATGAACCAACACTAACAGTTTTTATGGTCTCAAAATTTCTACTTTATATTTTGCAAACCCTGAAGTGTACAAACCAAGTTTGCTTGTGTGCCTCCTGGTGGAATCCTTATACATAGCAGCTAACAGACATGGTGTGACAGGATAAAAGCTACCTCAGTAAGACAGGCTAAGACCAGCAGAGTCATTAAAAAATAGAGGTACCAGCTTGTACCGAAAAAGGTACAAATGCTTGTCGCTGGGGGTGTACTCTTTTGAGAGACATTTCTGTACCCTTCAGTTCTGGTCTATTTTTGTACCTTATCAAGTTCAACCTCACCTTATCAAGTTACGTTTTTTATGTTTTTCACAGCATTAGGTCTGGTCCATTCCACTTAGCAATATTATCGTATCTTTAATCTAGAAATAATCTTCAAAAACTCAAAATACTGACATTGTGGGCTACAGCAAGTGTTGTGCGTCTAAACCGGTCTTAACAATACATTTCTTTTGAGGCGACTTTTTAAAAATTAAAAATAAAAAATAAAATCATCAAATATAAGTTGTAATATGTGGTGAAGTCGTAGGGGAGTATACTGATTGCTGAAGAAAAGCTGGTAAAAGTCCCAGTATGCACTACACGCTGTAAAAAATAGTCCCGGTACGCAAAAGGATAAAATTTAAAATTGCCGGTACTGTGTACCGCTGCATACCGGCCCACTTAAAGCACTGCTGCTCATAATAGTTTTTGTCACGACAAACATTTTTCAATGCTGCAGGTACCCTTATGGTTAAAATGGTACAAATTTGTACTTTATGTCACTTTGAACCCTTTTTCGTACGCTGAAGGTGTGCTTCTGGTCTCTTAAAGTCCAGTATTGTACATTTGAGAGAACATTTCTTTAAAATGTACCTATAGGTACAGAAATGTCCTTATCTTGTACCTCTATTTTTGAGAGTGTAGGCACTGCAGGAGACACTTTGCTTGATGCAAAGCGACCTGAATCATATGAATGAGTCCTTGTGCAGAAGTTAACAGACTGTTGACTTTAAAATGAGTCAGATGAGCTGGAGCAGGAAAACACTGGCCCCGTGAATCACAGTAGCCCTCATAGTAGGCGACATAAGAATGCGACGTAATAAGGCCACCGAAGAATCCATCATAAGAAAGCAACATAAGATAGCGACATAAGGAAGCGACAAAAGAAAGGATCATAAGAATGCGACATAAGAAAGTGACACGAGGAAGTGACACAAGAAAGTATAATAAGAATCAAATCAAATCAAAGATACTTTATTCATCCCCGAGGGGAAATTCAGAGTACAAGCCAGCTCGTCCAAGGTCAGACATACAGACATGTAACATTCATGACAAAAGAGCAAAACAGAACTGAGCTAAGCTCAGGCCATGCAGCTATTACAGCGCTGCCATACAATAGATAAGAACAGAGATACAATCGGATCATAGGGGGTCGAGGGCAAAAAAAAAGGTCATGTAACTCCGGGCCGCGCCAGGAAGACACAGTCTGAAAATACAGAGAAAGAAAAACTTCATACACTGAAGCACGGACTAAACAAGACACACAAAATCCAGGAAGGCGGTGAGTCATGAGGGAGGGGGCTGAGGGTAGATGAGGAGGGGGACAGAGCGTCTATGAACATGTCTTCTTCCGTTCCCAGGGGGGGTTGCGCCGGTCCAAGGCCGCTGGGAAGCCGAATCCAGATATGATTGTTGTTTGGGTTCCAGGCGAGGAAAACAATTTGCCCTCGGCCTTGAGTCCATAGCTGATCGGAGACAGGCAGCTTCAAACAGCCAAATGGGGGGGTCAACTTTCACCGATTCTAGCAAACATCTTCTCAATGTTGTTGTCGATTCTGCGGACCAGCTCCGGGACCGCGGCCAAATGACCAGTGTGGGCCAGACTGGCGTCCTGCTTACGGTCGAGTCCGGTCAACGCCAGAGTCACTGCTAGCCCGGCACATACCGTTACAGAATTCAGGCACCCTGCCAGTTGTTGCCAGAATCTCACGGGTCTTCAGGTAGATCAGGACTCCACCAGCGCCAATCAGCAGAATCCCGATCACCAATAATCCAAAGCTGTAAACATCCTCCACATCCTCAGAGGACAGAACTGCCAGACACGTCGGTCTCCACCCGGCACATGAGTCCTGAACGTATCCAGCTGGAAGCGTCCCCTCAGGACATGCAGGCTCCCCTCTGCCTGAAGAAAGCAACAACAGAAAGCAACATAAGAACGCAACATAAGAATGCAACATAAGAATGCAACATAAGAATGCAACATAAGAAAGGAACATAAGAATGCAACATAAGAAAGCAACATGAGAATGCAACATAAGAATGCAACATAAGAAAGCAACATAAGAATGCAACATAAGAAAGCAACATGAGAAAGCAACATGAGAATGCAACATAAGAAAGCAACATAAGAAAGCAACATAAGAATGCAACATAAGAAAGCAACATGAGAATGCAACATAAGAAAGCAACATAAGAAAGCAACATAAGAATGCAACATAAGAAAGCAACATGAGAAAGCAACATAAGAATGCAACATAAGAAAGCAACATAAGAATGCAACATAAGAAAGCAACATGAGAAAGCAACATAAGAAAGCAACATAAGAAAGCAACATAAGAAAGCAACATAAGAATGCAACATAAGAAAGCAACATAAGAATGCGACATAAGAAAGCGACATAAGAAAGCAACATAAGAATGCAACATAAGAAAGCAACATAAGAAAGCGACATAAGAATGCGACATAAGAAAGCAACATAATAAAGCAACATAAGAATGCAACATAAGAATGCAACATAAGAATGCAACATAAGAAAGCAACATAATAAAGCAACATAAGAATGCAACATAAGAATGCAACATAAGAAAGCAACATAAGAATGCAACATAAGAAAGCAACATAAGAATGCAACATAAGAAAGCAACATAATAAAGCAACATAAGAATGCATCATAAGAAAGCAACATAAGAATGCAACATAAGAATGCAACATAAGAAAGCAACATAAGAATGCAACATAAGAAAGCAACATAAGAAAGCAACATAAGAATGCAACATAAGAATGCAACATAAGAAAGCAATATAAGAAGCAACATAAGAATGCAACATAATAAAGCAACATAAGAATGCAACATAAGAAAGCAATATAAGAAGCAACATAAGAATGCAACATAATAAAGCAACATAAGAATGCAACATAAGAAAGCAATATAAGAAGCAACATAAGAATGCAACATAATAAAGCAACATAAGAATGCAACATAAGAAAGCAATATAATAAAGCAACATAAGAATGCAACATAAGAAAGCAACATAATAAAGCAACATAAGAATGCAACATAAGAAAGCAACATAAGAAAGCAACATAATAAAGCAACATAAGAATGCAACATAAGAAAGCAATATAATAAAGCAACATAAGAATGCAACATAAGAAAGCAACATAAGAAAGCAACATAATAAAGCAACATAAGAATTCAACATAATAAAGCAACATAAGAATGCAACATAAGAATGCAACATAAGAATGCAACATAAGAAAGCAATATAATAAAGCAACATAAGAATGCAACATAAGAAAGCAACATAAGAATGCAACATAAGAAAGCAATATAAGAAGCAACATAAGAATGCAACATAATAAAGCAACATAAGAATGCAACATAAGAAAGCAATATAATAAAGCAACATAAGAATGCAACATAAGAAAGCAACATAAGAATGTGACGTAAGAAAGCAACATAAGAAAGCAACATAAGAATTCAACATAAGAAAGCAACATAAGAATGTGACGTAAGAAAGCAACATAATAAAGCAACATAAGAAAGCAACATAAGAAAGCAACATAAGAAAGCAACATAAGAATTCAACATAAGAAAGCAACATAAGAATGTGACGTAAGAAAGCAACATAAAAAAGTGACATAAGGAAGCGACAAAAGAAAGCTCCTGAGTCTGGTTCACACTAGCTGGCTGTGTAGGCTTGTTAGTGAGAGGAAAAAGATGTTTTTAATGTGGAAGTCAACTTAAATCAGATGTAAGTTCCTTTTCCCTGCATGTTATGTAACAAAACTGAAGCATTCAGCACTTGGGAGATTAAACAAACATGCCCACTTAAGATCTTTTTAAGTACATCTACCTTGCATGAGTATTTTCATATGTTGATACTTTATTTCTACTGCTCCACAGTTTAGATGGAAATATTCAGCCTTCCTTTCCAGGACATTTATCTGAAAACTTGAGTGAACAGAAAGAGTTTAGCAGGATAATGTAGCAGATTTTTTTCAGTCATACCATGTTGTAATCAAAGTGCTTGCACACTGAGTAGTTCCACCGTCTAAAGAAGGAGCCAGCTCTCACTCGATGCGAGCGAAGACTTTTTATTCCCTGCAAAGAATCAGCTCTCAGAGCATGACACATCATGAGTGGGCAGTCCTAAAACACACACACACACACACACACACACACACACACACACACACACACACACACACACACAGCTCATAATGCAACAAGTGCTGATTGGCTGAAAGTAACGTGGGAAGGCCCAAATCCAGCCAGCAACAGGATGTTGTGCCAGAACTGTCGTCTTTACCGACTCGTAATGATCTGTTTTACAACGGGTCCGTTTCCACAAACGGGACAGACCTTTTGGCTACTGAAGCTAAAGCCAACAGCAGAAACTAAACCCAGGGCCACAAGCGTTTTTCTATTCCCCTGGTGGTAATGGAGAGCTGGAGCAGTCGTGTCTGAAGGAGCCGTAGAGTCAGGTTCAGTTTAGCATTATTTCCACTTTGGGCTGTAACTTTGCCTGGAGGCAAATTTTCTGCAATAAATGTCATTTTTCTGTTTTACAGGCATGTGGGTGGATGTTTTTACTCATGATGACCTTCACGGCTTTTCTGGTTCGAGCTATTCGACCCTGCTTCACCCAAGCGGCCTTCCTCAAAACCAAGTACTGGTCTCATTATATTGACATTGAACGCAAGATGTTTGACGAGACCTGCAAGGAGCACGCCAAGAGCTTTGCTAAAGTTTGCATCCACCAATACTTTGAGAACATCAGTGGAGAGATGCGAAGCATCCACCACCAAGGCTCCCACAAGGATGACACTGAAGAGGAAGATGAAGACAAGAAGAAAAGTGATGAGGACAAGCTCCTAGGTATCCGGGCGCAGGACGACATGAACAAGGTGTTATGGAACTGGCACACCTGTAAGCCAGCTTTGGCTCTGAGAAAGGACCAAACTGACGGAGAACCCAGTGACAAACTGAATGGAAATCTGAACGGAGCAGTAAATGGTTTTGCGAGGGGACACAGCCATGACACGGAGAAAAAGGAGTGGGCGGTGTACTATAGTAAGGTCTGAAGGGTCCAGAGGCAAAGAAAAGACGGAGGAGCGTTGCTGTTTCAGCAGCTCTTTTACTCCAGAAAGGACAATGTGTTAACAAATGTAACGTTTTTGTTTAAGTAGAATGGAGATTATTCTAAAACTAAATATTAGATTTCAGAGTAAAGTCTAGAATACGTCTGAATGAACGTAGCTGGGCTGATAAAGCTTAGTTTTAGTTGCTGCTGTTGCTTAAAGTTGAGAGTAGTTCAGCAGCGTCTTGGGGGTTAGGCTTTAGACCGTCAGTTGCTCCAATGCTAACTTTACCAGTACAAACTCCTGCAGAACACTGCTAACGCGCTGGTGATGAGCCAGTTTGACCATAGCTCCAGGCGGAGAGGTGGCTGAAATGAGCAGCTCCAAACACGCCCACTGTTGGAGATGGATGTTTGTCTCGTAGGGGACACTTGCTGATCGACTACCTGTCTGCACGCTGATCTTCACCTTTTTGATCATTACTAATAAGTGAAAAACAATGTAGCATTTATGGCTCAAAGTCTCAAACGAATAATTCAGCAACTTTGCCACATTTCATGTGCAAAACTTATTGAAACCTCTTCCATCCGTGTGAGCTCTGGCCACGGCACTGAAGCCATCTCTAAGTGGAGTGTTGCAAATTCTAAAATCATGTTTCATGTGGAAAAACTGCAGTTGAGTTAAATGTGGACAAAGTCTGCACATGACTGTGTGTGAGAAGAGCTGACCTGAGGCCAGCTTAGGGCTCAGGGTTCAGGGTTCAGGGTTCGGCCTGAAAGAGGACTTTCTGCAGGATGAAGGACCACATTGTCCCAGAAAAAAAAACAAATGGAGGTTTGTAAAAGTCCAGATTTAAACAGAAATGTTGTCGCAGCATTTTACCAGACAGATAAGTATATGTCTTCCAGCTGCGGGAGCCCTTTAAGTGGTTGAAAATTTCACAGAGCACGTCTGAGTCCTGGCAAAAGGAGAAAAGGTTGCAGGCTGATGAGACCTGAAGGCTCCTGAAGACCAGCACAGAGGAGCCTGATGCAGCTTATTCGTCACAAAGCGACCAGAGTTCCTTCCTAAACGTGCAAATGTGAACATATTACCGTTGGATGAAGTGCCATGTTCCCGTCCTTTATGTGATGAACTCTACTGACTGAGATTCTGTTACGTCATACGACTTCTTGTCTGATCTTTCTGTCGTTTTTCCAGATTGAGAATCTTGTTTTTCAGTGTAAACCACGTTGAGTTTGTTTGTCATTGGATTAAAAAGCTCCGTTTGCATCCTGAAACCCTCTTTAGCTGCAGGAGGGAATGCAAGTCTTAGATTTAGCTCAGACTTTTAAATAATAAGACGTTTAAATGCTGTTTTTCCGTCCAATGAAAGGCTGAACATGGAAACATGTTGTGCAGCGCTTAGTTGTGTTTTTTAAGCTGCTGTTTCAGAGGATCAGACATTTCTGATGTGAAATATGATGAAACAACGCTTTCCAGGCTGTACTTTGCACCCAGTACAGAGTTCAAAAGGAAAAAAATGGACTCAAAAATATGATTTATATAAAGTCTGTTTATCCTCAAACCTGTTTTTTCTTCTTGAATTTCTTCAAACTTTGTTAGATGATGAAGGATGATTGAAAATGTGCCCTGCGAGACTCGGCCTGACCCAACCCTGACTGGCTGGAGAGCTTCTGGAGGTCTGACGCGCTCAGAAAGCTTCCCACAGCATGAAATGCAAAGTAAAAGGTGTTCTGTGTGACGGGAAAAAGCTGAATTCCCTCAGCCTGTTCCCACGAGGCGAGACGAGCTTCCACAGATGGAAAGTCTATCCGGCTTTCTCCGGTTGATGCCTGCTTGTCCTCATGGCTGTTTTAGCTGATAAAGCTGTGTGAACACACATTCCTGAGTCTGTTTGCAGCTCAGAGCAGAAAACTGAGAAGAATGAAAACATGATGAGTTAAAGTTTTATGCAAAAACAAAGTCTTGTGGCGGCCGAAGCATTTCCATCTCAGCATTTGCATCTCGTTTGCAGCTTTTACTCCGCGAGTCGCGACATAAACAACCAGGACACTGTACACACTGCAAACTCTTCAGAAAGACGTGGTACGCTGATGTTTTACCACAACCGCCCCCCAGATCCCCAGTTCCCCAACCCCCCCTGCAGGTACCCTTATGGTCAAAATGGTACAAATTTGTACTTTATGTCATTTTGAACCCTTTTTCCTACTCTGAAGGTGCTTCTGGTCTCTTAAAGACCAGTATTGTACTTTTGAGAGAACATTTCTTTAAAATGTACCGATAGGTACAGAAATGTCCTCATCTTGTTCCTCTATTTTGGAGAGTGCAGCCCAGAGCGAACAGCAGAACGGTGGGTTTTATTCCACTTCTACACACCCAGCAAAGTCTGCAGAGTCCCAAGTCCTCTTTAATACATCTGTGCCGTCAATCCAGCTGTTAGTCAATGGGGGGGGGGGGGTCATCCCACTGAGGTCCCCCCTCCCTTCAGCCCTGGGGATTAGTGGAGGAGCACTCCCCCTGACCGTCTCACAGTTTACCCAGCAGCTGTTCTCCTCCTGGGGAAGGGGCTGTTTGGGGGGTGGGGGGGGGGGGGGGGGGGGGCGTGTCACATATTTTACTATGTCACATAGCTGGTCTATCTGAGTCTGAGTGTGTGTCTGAGTGTGTGTGTGAGTGTGTGTGTGAGTGTGTGTGTGTGTGTGTGTCTGAGTGTGTGTGTCTGAGTGTGTGTGTCTGAGTGTGTGTGTGTCTGAGTGTGTGTGTGAGTGTGTGTGTGAGTGTGTGTGTGTGTGAGTGTGTGTGTGTGTGTGTGTCTGAGTGTGTGTGTCTGAGTGTGTGTCTGAGTGTGTGTGTGTCTGAGTGTGTGTGTGAGTGTGTGTGTGAGTGTGTGTGTGTGTGTGTGTCTGAGTGTGTGTCTGAGTGTGTGTCTGAGTGTGTGTGTGTCTGAGTGTGTGTGTGTCTGAGTGTGTGTGTGAGTGTGTGT
>NC_136621.1:2174144-2594144 GCF_933228915.1 Telmatherina bonti
CACTCCAGGTCCCCAGTCCCGGTCCAGACCCCAGTCCCAGATCTCCCAGTCCCACACAGCGGGGCAATCTGGGCAGAACAGACTGCTGAGCCGACCAAACCTCCTCAGGCTTTCTGGAGTGGGAAAATCTCCATGGCTGTTTGTGCTGAGCAGACATAGCCCAAGCAGAGAGCGACCCGGCTCAGGGTCACCGAACCCGGCCTGCAGAACCGAGCCGGACCCCAGCAGCCTGGCTGGTCTCCAACCTGCTCCTGACGGGGGAATTCTCTGCTGCCGACTTGGGAGTCACATTTCATGCAACCGTTCCAGTGGTGTAGCGGTAAGTGGAGGGATTGAACTGCTGCTTGGTGAGGTGGGAGGTCTTCCTGAGCCCCGCTGGGGGTCGGGGGGGGGGGGGGGGGGGGGGGTCATGTCGGTGCCATGAGGGCACTCAGGACAACCTGAGTGAAACCAACATGCTCTTCTTCGTTGGTTTGTTTGTTTCTAATGTCCTGAGAGCAGAGCTGCTTTGGGCCCCCGACCCTGGCTCATGCCCCGCCCCCCCCCCCCCACCGGGAGCAAGCTGTAGCCGTTCCCCTGATCTGAAGAGACTGCCACGGTCTTTCAGACCCTCTGAGCAGCGCGTGCACGTGGCCGGTGGAGGTCGGCCTTCCTCGGCTATTTCACCAGATGCTCCTCAGAGTTTATTCTGCTGAATAACACCCCCCCCCCCCGGCTGCAGATTTGCACATTTGTTCCACAGCGACACTCCACAGACATCCCCAGTGCGTTCACACACACACACACACACACACACACCTCTGCAGAGTCTGAGGAGCAGATGCTGGTGTGGAAGTGGTGTCTGTCCTTCATGTTGGCAGCCATTACGGCGCAGTCCCACGAGCATCTCCGTTGTCTCCACGGTGACAGTCAGCTCCCCAGACACACCTGCGTCCAATCACATTTAACTTCATCCATCGTAGCTTCAGGTACGCAGACATGCATACAAGGTCTGCTTAGAATCACTTGTCTCTTCAAAATGTTTGTTAGGAAAAGGTTTGCTGCTGGTTCCACTTCCACTCGCCGTCTCTGCAGAGTCTCTTTCTGCTTCAGACCCGAATGAACTGCCAGAAGCTGAGACCGGTCCAGCAGCCTGGAGATGCCACTGAGGCTCAGTTTTCCACCCTAGCAATCCTCACAAAGCGTCAGAACAAGGAGAGGAGTGATTGTAACGATGAATAGATGCGACTCTAAGCGCTGCAAGGTGACGATGGTGTGTCTGCTCTCTCTTCCTGCCAGGATGCCTTTGTGGTTTGGCTTCTCAGCGGTCTGAACACCACTGCAGCATGACGTCTGACATCTATCAGCTTCCACTCAACGTGTATGTCATTGTGCTGGGCATCGGCCTCTTCGTCTTCATGCTCAGCCTCATCTTCTGCTGCTACCTTTTCAGGTAGGTGGAGCAGCGTTGGGAGAAAGGCGGGGACTCCAGCAGAGCAGAACTGATTCATGTGTAAGTGGTTGCATCTGGATGTGAGAGTGAAGCGCTACTCTCAATCTAGGGATTGTTGCCCTGCAGACTTATATCATGACACCTGGAAGTCCATTACTGTATATTTGCTGTCATATTTAATTGGTTTGGAAAGAACCGTTGCTGAACTGTAAACAGACTTCGTTTTGAGCGAGACTTTTAAACCAGCATTATCTGCATGTTCTGTAAGAACTGCATAAACGTTGGGATTCAGGAGGACGTCTCTGGTTGTCCTCTCGGCTCTCGTCACTGTTGGCCCGTCTGACCATCCTTCCCAGTCCAGTTCAGGGTGGCGGGAAGCTGGAGTCCATCCCAGCAGTCACTGGGTGAGAGGCAGGTACACCTGGACAGGTCTCCAGTCCATCCCAGCTGGATCTAAACAGCTGACAGAACCGCTCATTTAAAATATGTTGATGAGGAAATGCCTACTGACTGTCGGTCTGCACGGGGGGGTCTATGGCAACAGAACCAGCACCCGGAGCGGACCCCGATGCTGCCTGACGGCTTGAGAAGCTGCATCTGAAGCCGAGAAGGAAGGTTTGGAAACGGCCATGTTTGGATGGAAGGGAGCAGCTGGAGAATGAGACTTGCAGCCTGACTGGACAGATAGGCGTGTTGAGGGGGGGGGGGGGGGGGGGGGGGGGCAGATCGTGCATTTTAACTCACCATGAGGTCAAAGTTTCTCAAATCAAAACTAATCTTTCTCAGATGTGTGAGATGCTCAGCATGCCGAATCGTCGCCGATTCGTTAAAAGCAGCATCAGAGGCGAAGTCCGAGTCACCATGGCAACCTCCACAGCTGACCATGACAGACTTTAGACAGCTTCTCTCTCCTTTATTTAAACACGTTAATATATTCTGCTTTTTAGCAGTTAGCAAAGCGCAGTCGCTGGCCAGTTCCAGCAGTTCCTCCACAAGTTACCCGATCTGCCTTAGACCTACTCCAGGGATCCTCAATGTGGGTCCAGGGGGTCTTGCAGGTTGTCCCTGCTGGAGCACACCTGACTCGGACTCAGGCAAGTTCTGCACATGTCTGCTAAACATGCATTGATCTGAATTGGGTGTTGCAGCAGGGAAAGCCTGCAGGACCCCGGCCCTCGAGGACCAGGACGGAGGATCCCTGGTCTAACCAGTAATCCTTTTTCAGACTGGCACAGTGATAGAATCAAGCTGATAAGACCGCTGGACTTGTTAGGGGTAAAATTAAAAGGAAAGAATCAGTGACTTGGTGTTTCTTGAGAAAAGCTGATGAATTTTAATAATTGTTTATTGGAGCTGCGGGAACGCTGGAAACCAGCTCCTTGTGGCCGTCGATGGTATTACACTTTAAAGTTCCTCCACCTTCATGTCTCAGACCTCGTCCACACGTAGCCACGCTTTTCAAAACCAAATATCCCCCCCCCCTCTGGCCAGTAGAACAATGAGTCCACACAACCTAGTTTTTCATTTATAAATCCATCCACACATATCCGCTAAACCGCGTTGTTTACACATCCATCAGCGTGTCAAACCTTCAGGCGGCGATGGCGTCTCTAGTCCTGTCCAATCAGAAAACCCTCCATCACATGATGTCACTTCCAGAAAACAGGAAACATGCCTCCAACGTGACCTGGTTGGTCGTTCTCTGTCGCTGGCAGCTGATGTGGAGCGGGATCTGAGCTTGTAGAAACAAACACAAAGCGCCTGGACAACAGGTGAGGCCATCACAGTTCTGAGGACGTCCATGCTGGCATTTTCTGTCGCAGAGGGTCACGTTTAAACACCTAAAGCCTGGTTATATGTGTCCACATGCAGACATGCAAACAGATAATTCAGTCATCTTCATTTTGGTCAGAGGTTTTTCAAACCATCTTTTCTGAAGCATAAATCTGCATATTGTTGGACGACGGGCCGAATCTGAGAAAAATACCTTGGTTTTGTGAGATACCTGCTGCGTGTGGACAAGGCCTCAGACCTGATTGGATCATTTCCAGTCCATCCACCCTCCCCCCGCGACCCCACCCCGGATACGCCGTGGGAAATGGAGGGATAGATTTAAAATGGACACACTGGAAAAAAACGAAGTAAATAGAACAAAGTGAAATGATTAAAGTGAGCTGATAAAAGGAAGAATTCCCACAGCTGACAGATCCACATGCATGTAGAACGTATTAACATGGTTGCCAATCAGCAGATTTCACTAACTGCAGTGTTAGCATCCAGATTGTTCACTCCACTTAGAACCGGTGCGTAAAGCACAGAATGAAGATAATTATACAAGATCTGCAGTTTTAGAAAAAGCTAGTTGTGATTATAAACACAAACTGAGTTTTCATGTGCAGAGGAATAGACATTCCACACAGAACAGCCATGCATCAACCACTGAGTGGACATTTTCTTGTATCTGCAGATAAAGTGTGTTTTTCAGACACCGCCTCTCTCACACAACACACACACACATATTTCATACGGCCGTTGTGCGGCTCGGCTCCTTGGAACAAACATGACTTTTATCGTCATCTTCTCTGATGAATCAGAGTCTGGTATGGCGCTTGGTGAGTTGTGTAACAGCAACCCAACGTGCATTACAGAACATGAGCACGATTTAACTATTAAAATAATCAAAATTAATTGTTAAAAATGGAAACTCATAAACTCAAGTTAAAAATAAAAAGAAGCAACAACAATGTCGAAAAGTGGTTCCAAACCTGGTTTTCTGGAGGACTCCCTTCATGGATGTGTTTTCGTTTGCATTCCCTCGCTGTAAAGGATCCTCTGACAGACACTGATTACATGGCTATGAATGCAAAACGTCTAAGAAATCTGTTAGGTCTTCGTCTTCAACAATAAGCACGACTTCAGTCATGGAAATTTATTTAAATCCTCATCAATAAATCATATCAGCTGCACCGAACAGTCTAAACAGGAGCAGCAACGCTGGTACCGCTCCTGATGAGTGCAAACCTCTTGGTCTGCGAGTATCAGTCTGTTAAAGCTCTGCTAACATGTCAGGTGTGTCACGTCGACTCGAGATGCAGACCAGAAACATCTAAAGAAACCGAGCAAAGTGGTTTTGGCAAGCCGTGTGCTCTCGTAGCCCCCCCCCCCGCCAAAACTGCACAAAACCTAAATATTGCTATAAAAACCGGCTCATTGAAACACCCACAATTAGACAAATATGATATATCAAAAGTATAATGGAAAGTATTTTTCACATTGATGCGCCCCCTGGATGTGACGTAGGGGGTCATGTGACCGTTTTATTTCTGGTAAAGATGGTGTGTATGAAGCAAACAACAATAAAATGTTGGGTTTTAGAATGAATTAAAAGCAAATCCTCTGCAGCGAGTAGAAAAGAAATGACGCTACGTGGCGACTTTCATAAGCCGAGATTGGCGTAAAGTCTCACCAGCTGGAGGAGACTTTACGGTTCAGCACCGTTCAGTAGAAACTCCATAGTTTGTGGAACGCCGGAGGACCCTTTATTGTGTGGTGACTCTAAAGGAAAAGCAGCCCATACCCCATGGCGGTCGGCTGAGGTTGCGTGCTACAACAGATTCTGATGACTTTCTTTCATTAACTCTGGAATCGGGTTTTTAAAAGTTTGAGTTTTTGGGCACCACAACGCTGGTACCACGTAAAGCAAATGTCCCGCTGGAGGAACTCGTCTCTGTGGACACGTCCTGAGTTAGTGGCTCTGAATGGTCCCAGTGTCCTCTGTCCCCTTCAGGGGTCCCAGGCCCCAGGTTGGGAACCACTGAATAGTGATGAATGCCGTGGGAATAAGCTTGGTAAGAAGTAAACTCTGGAAAGGATCAGGATGCACGTCTGTGTTCAATGTTCCTCTGAAGCTTTCAACAACAAGTCTTGTCATGAGGTCATGATTTTCATCCCAGTATAAGTTTCTGTTGCCATGATGGGAGGCCCTGAGCTCTGCTATCGTTGGGTGTGCTGTGCAGACTGCAGCTGTGTTCTCTGTCTCCCTCTCAGGTTGAAGCAGCAGGGAACGAGGGAGCAGTTCAGCTACAACGAGGTACGTCTGCAGTATCTGCCACCGTGGGTAAATATGGAACTCCGGGCTCGGTCAGGGTATGACAGGGTGACAGATGCTGAAAGTGTTTCCAGCCTTGGTTGACTTCCTGCTGCAGCTTTCTGAATAATCACATACTCTAGTTGTTTCAAGTATGCAAGAAAGAAAAGAATGAAGGGTGCTCTGGCATATGTAGGCATGAGGAGGGCGAAGCCAGCTGCTCGCTGGCTGACAGGAGGAAGAACGTACCACTAACTTCATTTCCTCTCCTCCCTTTTCCTCCCTGTAGGTGGTGTTGAAGGGAGCCAGCAAGAAACTGAGTCTTCTTGGAGTAAGTTCCTCTTTCTGCTAAGCTTGTTCCTAAACGCAGCCGTTTAACGTTATTAGGTCAGATTCTCCATTCCTGCTCAACTCACTCAGTTTGTCCTTTTGAACGTTATTCAGAGGCTAAACGGCTCATCCTCAGAGTGGAGATGACTTGCAAATATCGAGTAAAGTGTCCATGTGGGAGTGCGTGCAGAATGTGCAACTCCAGGAATAACTCCACTCATTATAAAACAACAGATCTTCTTTCTGCTTCTTTCCGTTGTTTTAACCAGATATAAAGGGAAATGTGGGCTTTGAATTCACTGTCACTGCTGCTGTATGCTGTGTGGAAACAGCCAAGGCCCAGTGTCAGACCGCAGCCATGTCTGGGCTTTAGGGGGGAATTACATCTCTGTGAGAATGATGCTACAAACGACAGCTGTGGTGAGACATGAACAGTCAAGTGGAGAAAATCTGATCTTGTTCTGAACTGAAAGCATTTGTGTTACTGGAGAGGGATATTCTGGTACACCTAAAAGTCTTGCCACGCTCCTTTTCTCTTTTTTATAAAGAATTTCCCAAGCATATTATAACTGCATTATTACCACATCATAACTCCATTAAAACTGCATTATAACTGCATTATTACTAATATCCACATTATAACTGCATTATAACTGCATTATAACTGCATTATTACTAATATCCACATTATAACTGCATTATAACTGCATTATAACTGCATTATTACTAATATCCACATTATAACTGCATTGTTACTGCACTATCACTGCATTATAACTGCATTATTACTGCATTATAACTACATTATAACTGCATTATAACCGCATTATTACTAATGTCCATATTATAACTGCATTGTTACTGCACTATCACTGCATTATAACTGCATTATTACTAATATCCACATTATAACTGCATTGTTACTACACTATCACTGCATTATAACTGCATTATAACTGCATTATTACTAATATCCACATTATAACTGCATTATTACTGCATTATAACTGCATTATTACTAATATCCACATTATAACTGCATTATTACTGCATTATTACTGCATTATAACTGCATTATTACTGCATTATAACTGCATTATTACTAATATCCACATTATAACTGCATTATTACTGCATTATAACTGCATTATTACTAATATCCACATTATAACTGCATTATTACTGCATTATTACTGCATTATAACTGCATTATTACTGCATTATAACTGCATTATAACTGCATTATTACTAATATCCACATTATAACTGCATTGTTACTGCACTATCACTGCATTATAACTGCATTATAACTATTATTACTAATATCCACATTATAACTGCATTATAACTGCATTATAACTGCATTATTACTAATATCCACATTATAACTGCACTATCGCTGCATTATAACTGCATTATAACTGTATTATAACTGTATTATTACTAATATCCACATTATAACTGCATTGTTACTGCACTATCACTGCATTATAACTGCATTATAACTGTATTATTACTAATATCCACATTATAACTGCATTACTGCATTATTACTGCATTATAACTGCATTATTACTGCATTATAACTGCATTATAACTGCATTATTACTAATATCCACATTATAACTGCATTGTTACTGCACTATCACTGCATTATAACTGCATTATAACTGTATTATTACTAATATCCACATTATAACTGCATTATTACTGCATTATAACTGCATTATAACTGCATTATTACTAATATCCACATTATAACTGCACTATCGCTGCATTATAACTGCATTATAACTATTATAACTGTATTATTACTAATATCCACATTATAACTGCATTGTTACTGCACTATCACTGCATTATAACTGCATTATAACTGTATTATTACTAATATCCACATTATAACTGCATTACTGCATTATTACTGCATTATAACTGCATTATTACTGCATTATAACTGCATTATAACTGCATTATTACTAATATCCACATTATAACTGCATTGTTACTGCACTATCACTGCATTATAACTGCATTATAACTGTATTATTACTAATATCCACATTATAACTGCATTATTACTGCATTATAACTGCATTATAACTGCATTATTACTAATATCCACATTATAACTGCACTATCGCTGCATTATAACTGCATTATAACTGTATTATAACTGTATTATTACTAATATCCACATTATAACTGCATTGTTACTGCACTATCACTGCATTATAACTGCATTATAACTGTATTATTACTAATATCCACATTATAACTGCATTATTACTGCATTATTACTGCATTATAACCGCATTATAACTGCATTATTACTAATATCCACATTATAACTGCACTATCACTGCATTATAACTGCATTATAACTGCATTATAACTGTATTATTACTAATATCCACATAACTGCATTATTACTACATTATAACTGCATATTCACATAATAACTGCATTGTTACTGCACTATCACTGCATTATAACTGCATTATTACTGCATTATAACTGCCTTATAACTGCATTATTACTAATATCCACATTTAAACTGCATTATTCTTACATCATAACTGCATTATAACTGCAAGCACTGCCTTTTGGTTTAGTTGTTAAATAACAGTCTTATTTAACAACTCATCTCATGTTGTTCATTTGAGTTATTATTTACCTTTTGTTTCAAACTTTATCAGGACTACTTTTTGTGAAGTCTAGATAAAACCTCACAATAAAAATTTATTTATATATGACATCTAAAATTGAGTGTTTTTTAGCTAGTGTATGGAAG
Organism: Telmatherina bonti; assembly: GCF_933228915.1. Lineage (NCBI taxonomy): Eukaryota > Metazoa > Chordata > Actinopteri > Atheriniformes > Telmatherinidae > Telmatherina > Telmatherina bonti. Next base: position 2,182,788 of record NC_136621.1, read on the forward strand.
CTAAGTGGAGCCACTTCTCCGATTACAAAGATAATTTTCAAGTGACCAGGAACTAGCCTTTTCTCCAAATATCTGGTGACTAGTTAGTTTTTTTAATGTCAGGGTTTATTTAAAGTCACAGTTTGATCACGATGAGCCAAACAAAAGAAAACAAAAACAAAAGCTGTGGTAAGCACCCGCTTTTGTATCCAGAAGGCCCGTTAAAGCTTGCGGCAGCGTCGAACTAAACATAGGAAACGTGCAAATGCTCGTGAGAGCTCAATGAGATGAAATTCCCTCACTAAGAAAATAAACAGTTTCTTTACTGAACTGTGCCAGAGGTTCCTCCTTTGGAGTGCATGAAATTGGTAATGAAGAAGATATTTTAGTTTCCACACAACCATTTTGACCTCTGACTGGTTTTAAAGCTGCACATGGTACAGACATATGTACATTTGTCCTGAAGGAGGTTCTGGATTAGTATAAAAGACACAGTTCCTCTGCTATGTGTGTTGTTGATGCGTCCAAACCATTTGACCACAGAAAAATAAAACCACCATTGAAAGTTATTTTACAAGCGATAGAAAAGAAGAGTTTCTAAATCTTTAGGCTGGACTTCAGTCTGAGCACAGCAAATGGGGTAAATGTGTGTTTTAGGTGTGTTTTGTCTCCTTTCATGTCTGTATTGATGACCTGGCAAAGTTATGAAATGGTTGTTGTGACTCTGGTGGGACGAATGCAGATGATCCAGTGTTCATGGCTCCGTAATGTGCCGGCCTTCAGACGGCCGGCTCTCAGTGTGACATTAATTATAATGCAGGAGAAATATTTACATGCTGGAAGCATGTTCCTGACTTCCCTCTGATTCTGTTCTGAGAGGTTGGACTGTGTTTAATACGTCTGGTGATGGACATTTATAGACAAAGCTGCTGTTTCAGAGAAGATCGAACCATTTGAAGCCTTTTGCAGTCCATGTCTGCTGTGGAGGAGCTACAGAGAGAAGCATCTGGACGTCACCACAGCATACAGTCATGGAACTTTTACTGTGAACCAAAGTGTTTCTTTAGTAAACTGACTCAACCAAGTGAAATGCATGTGAAGAGAAATAAGAAGTACTAGGAAACAGTAAACAATCAGCTAAAGTATAAGTACGTCAAGTAAGTTTTCAGCCCAGAGAAAACACGATGACTGATGTTAACTTGGTGATTTGTGTTCCTACAGCAAACCTGCGCCGTTTGTCTGGAAGAATTCAGGACCAGAGATGAACTTGGAGTGTGTCCATGTTCACATGCATTTCACAAGAAGTGAGTGCCAAAACGTTTTACAGATATTTGGTAGGGGATAACTACAGTGATTCTCTTTATTGTTGGATGTGAAATTTAACTGCATTCTCATTCCTGAATAAAAAGTACGTCGGGTTAACTTAACGACAGATCCTTGTCTAACCTGCAGCGAGAAAGCTAAAACAGAAGAGCTAAGCGATGGAGTTCGCCCACTTTGTAAACACTGCAAAGGAGGCTAATTCTGATGTTCTACAGCTGTGCTCATATGTCTTCATCCCCTTTCATTAAAGAAAAGCTGAATTTACAACAGTCACTCAGATAACTGGAGACTTAAAAAAGGAACAATAACTAAAAATTTGCAAAAATATAATTTAGTAACAGAAGACAATGTTTTTTCATTTAACTGAGTTGAAGAAAGAAAAAAAAAAAGTGTCCTGAACAAATTAGAGCATTTTTCTGATGAACAGTGAGACAAAATACCTGTCAACAGGTGCAGAAGTCTGACTGAGAGGAACAGAAAACACCTGACTGGAGCGGAAACATTAAAGGATTGTTCAAATAAATATTACTTTATGACTGATGGAATATGGAATATGGAATAAATTATCTTATTGGTTTGCTTTTTTTTAATTAAAAATATTTTTATTGAACCAGAATTAGAAAATAAGGTCATGATTTCATAAAATTTTTATTTATGACGACTTTAGTCAGTTTCAGCTTATTTTACATGTAGCTGTTTATTTCCTTCTTTAATGAAAGGGTATGAATAAATATGAGCACAACTGTACATAGTGTGACCATAAACTGTCATTAAAAAGACTTTAGAGAAGAAATGTTGCCAGTTTTCGGCCTCCCACTGAACCCATTCATTAACCAAGATGTTTTTAGCGTACAGGAGCAACTTACTGCAACAGCTGCTTGCTCTTTAAGTCGCTGCGATATTTTGTGGACATCCCAATGGCCAAATTTTCCTTATCAAGGTTGATTATCAGCCATTAAAGTGTAATAAATAAAGATTAATGCTCGCTACCTTTTTTGTTCATATATTTACATAAATCCCCGTTAACTAGCAGTATCCTCGTCATTTTTCTGGAATGCTGCAGATGCAAACAATACGGGGTGTGTTTATACAATCTGTCTCCCTAGAACACAGGCGTCACACTTTGGTCCATGAGGGCTGCTATCCTGCAGACTTGTTTCCCTGCTCCAACACATCTGACTGCCATTAATGCATCATTGTGAAAAAGTGAAGTTGTTGGATCCATTTCACCTGAATCAGGTGAAACAACAATAAGCTGCAGACCAGCAGCCCTCTAGGAGCGGAGTTTGATGCTCCTGCCACAGAGGAGGGTCCAAGGCAGGGACACCCGAGTCCAGTCCAACGCTACTATCCCTCCTCCAACACAGCCGAGTCACAGCAGTCCTCCGCACCAGACATTTCAGCCTTTTGATTCCCATGTGTTGGAGAAGGGACACATTTAAAAGATCTGGAGGAATGGAGCTGTGCACCCCGGTCTGTTGCACACCACCCATCCCAAAGGTCAACATGGAAGTTCTGTTCAGGCTTCCCAACAGATTTTGGAGAATTTGATCTAATTTTGTAATGGCTGCTGCTTTAATGCTTCAAGGTCATTTCCTCCAGCGTGGAGGTTAAAAATAAATCAATAAAACACCTGCTCAGCTGGTTCCAGTATTTGAAGCGCTGCAGACAGAAACGTCAGGTATGACTGAACCTGGTGAAGCAGAACGGTGGACCACCGGAGACGCGCTTCAGTCCAGGAACAGTGTGTTCAGCTGGAAACAAGACTCAGCTTTTCCAACGTTTTGCAAACCTGTAACACTTTAAACAAAAAATCTGAAAAAAGCCAGAAAGATTTCTTATCTTAGTCTGTTTAGACAGCTTATAAAGACTGTATGTTTCCAGTTAATCAGCACACCAATAGGCTGACTGCATCTTCTTCTGCGTCCCGCTAGGTGCCTGCTCAAGTGGCTGGAGATCCGCAGCGTGTGCCCCATGTGTAACAAACCAATCCTGCGGCTCCACAACGACGCTGCCCAGGGCGCCGAGGGTCCAATGGACCCAGAAGAGGTGTGAGACAGCCGGGGAAGCGAAAGTCGGACTACTCCCTTTCAGAAACACACACATTAAACACACTGCAGGTGATGAACAGCGATCATCTCAAAGGAAATGTTGACAACGATCCCAGGAGGCAGCGCTGCCGCTGAGCATGGAGGGAATGGAACACAGAGCGCCAACATGATGCGGTCAGATCGCAGAGACTGGATGAGTCGGATCTTCTCATAAAAACGTTCCTACTTCCACGTTGCACTGCTCACCGAGAGAAAAGGAAATGCTGGTATGATCGAGTCTGCCGTGGGACGACTGGAGCAGCACTGCCAGAGACAGACTTCACCAGAGACACGGAGCAGGACAGAACGATACCGCCATTATCTCAGGGGTGTTCCCAAACAGCCAGCACAAAGCATTTCAACACTCCTGGAAGCCAGTGCCACTCATGCATCGTCAGTACTGCCAACGTAGGCGGGCCGCTCGCCGTGGGAACTCCTGACTGTCCAACCATGACATGAACCAGTAGTTCCAGCTCGTGTCCCGGACCTTCTCCTTTCTAAAGAGACTGATAGGAACCCAGTCCTGCCTGTGTGTGTTCTACGTAATCGTCTTACTATACTCTATTTTGTATTTTAAATAAAGTGTCCTGTAACGTATCCAACCTGTGTTGGGGTTGTCTTCGAGGATCAAACCTGTGTTTTGGGGGATTTAAAGGGAACAATCTTTTGTGCTCATTTTCTTTATTATACAAAATGGTTAAAATGCAGGTGGATGAAATGTACGATGCTTTACCATCTACAGATGATTAAAACTCATTTTTACAAAGGTCTGTTGTGCTTTGCAGCATCTCAGACTTTTCCAGACGGCAGACACGCAGATGGTTTCTGGAGGAAGGGTTAGGGGTGAAGTGTTGCAGCTCAGTCTGCAGCCTCAGGGACTCGGCTCTCCACAAACTCCATGGCCTTTGCTTTAACGGCCTGGATGCTCTGAGGGGTGCCGTGCTTCTTCTCGTACTCCAGGTAACGCTTAAAGAAGAACTTGATCTTTTTCACAGACACGCTGAGGTGGATGACCCGATCGAATAGAGCCCTGCAACGAGACCAAATCAATCACATCTGATCATAAATCGATGACAAATGAAATGTAATAAACGTAACAGAACAGAGAGGTGACGGAGCTCTTACCTGACTTCCTTCTGAGATCCATGTTTGACCACGAGGTCGATGAAAACTGACCAGAGATCGGTACGTTTTGGGTAACTCGTCAGGACCTTGTCGAACATGTCGCGACCTCTGTTGGCGTCGCCGTAACGGAACTCCAGCTGTGCAAACTTGGCGATGACATCCACACCTGGCAGGACGGATGGTGACACACGGACGGTCAAAGGTTTATCAGCCGACAGCAGAACGTTTAAACGGCTGTCTTACTTTCTTTAGGGGGAAGACTCTTCAGCGCCCTCTGCAGGAGAGCGCTGGCGGCGTCGCTCTGACCCTGCTGGAGCAGGAAGGTCCCGTAGCTCAACCACACCGCCTTGTTCTGACGGAAACGCTTCACCATCGTCTTATACACGCCCTCGGCCTCCTGGAATCCAACGTTCACACATTACTTGCTATACAAGCATTTATTTAAGCAATAAAATGCGATTTGACCGAACCTTGGTTTTGTTGGACTTGGCGTAGATGTCCGCCAGCTGCTGGTGTACAGGCATGGGCTCGCAGAACTGCAGCGCTCGCTCAAACACTCGCTTGAGGCTCTCCTCTGTGCCGTACATGTTCTCCAGGTTCAGTAAAGCCACCCACACATTCAGCTTCTCCTGGTCCTCCCTGGATTTTACACAAACCAGTCCATTCAGACCATTAAAACCAGTTGAATCCAGTAGACTGTGCTGACGAGCCAGCTTTTATCTACCATGAATGTCATGGTTTTAATCACCTGAAGGAGATGGTTTTAAGGGCCCTCTCAGCCACAGCACGGGCCTGCTCGATCTCCGTGGCCTGCAGATGGTGAGCCATGTACTGCAGCCAGAGCAGCGAGCTGTTGGGAGAGGCTAAGAGCAGGCGCTCGAAGGCTGCAGCATCCTGAGGCCGCAGGTTTGGATCCATCAGCTCAGCCTCCCGCTGTACCAGGGCTTTCTCTGCTGCCGTCTTCTCCTGTTCCAGCTCATGGCGAGACTTCTTCTGGGGCTGGCAGGGCACACAGAGACCAGACAGAGGGAAAAGTCATGCATTTCCCCGAGAGCCCATCTGTTAAAGTTCAGCTCTAAGAACGAACCTCCTCTGGACTAGAGCAACAGCGTACAGGACGCACCAGGAGATGTGAGTGGACACGTCGTCTTTGCACATGCAGGAAGCAGCATGTATGAACTAACAGGGGAAAACTCGGCTGAAAGATGCTACCGAGCGCTGGCAGCCAGATAAACCAGCTCTAACCCGAAGCAGCTGCATGAGGACGACAGCAGCGTTACAGCTTCGGCCCCGACGTCTCCACACAAACCGCACAAAGCAGGACTCATGTGACCCGTACGAGACTAGGAGGCCCCACACACAGCTCATCTTCCTCCGGTTCCGCTTGTAAAACTGCAGCCTGGAGACCCCACCAAAGGTTCTGAACCGTTTACTTCCAGGAGGACAAGTCCGCCCAATATGGTGAGAACAACACAGCCTGGTTCGCCAGAAAGAACTCAGTTACTGGGAGTCCAGAACAGAGCTGGTACCAGAACCAGATGTCAGCATGAAAGCACCTTAGAAGTGTTCATCATGAACATCAGCATGAACAACATTTTTACCTTTAAAACACATTTAATAATACATCTGTACAAATACTATACTCACCCCCTAGTACTACTATACTCATCCATAGTATTTTACTCACCCCTAGTACTGCTATACTCACCCCTAGTACTGCTATACTCATCCCTAGTACTACTATACTCACCTCTAGTACTACTAAACTCATCCATAGTACTTTACTCACCCTTAGTACTACTATACTCACCCCTAGTACTGCCATACTCATCCCTAGTACTACTATACTCACCCCTAGTACTGCCATACTCATCCCTAGTACTGCTATACTCACCTCTAGTACTACTATACTCATCCATAGTACTTTACTCACCCTTAGTACTACTATACTCACCCCTAGTACTGCTATACTCACCTCTAGTACTGCTATACTCATCCATAGTACTTTACTCACCCTTAGTACTACTATACTCACCCCTAGTACTGCTATACTCACCTCTAGTACTACTATACTCACCTCTAGTACTACTATACTCATCCATAGTACTTTACTCACCCTTAGTACTACTATACTCACCCCTAGTACTACTACTATACTCACCCCTAGTACTGCTATACTCACCCCTAGTACTACTATACTCACCTCTAGTACTACTATACTCATCCATAGTACTTTACTCACCCTTAGTACTACTATACTCACCCCTAGTACTACTACTATACTCACCCCTAGTACTGCTATACTCACCCCTAGTACTACTACTATACTCACCCCTAGTACTACTACTATACTCACCCCTAGTACTGCCATACTCACCCCTAGTACTGCCATACTCATCCCTAGCACTGCCATACTCATCCCTAGCACTGCCATACTCACCCCTAGCACTGCCATACTCATCCCTAGCACTGCTATACTCATCCCTAGTACTACTACTATACTCACACCTAGTACTACTACTATACTCACCCCTAGTACTACTACTATACTCACCCCTAGTACTGCTATACTCACCCTTAGTACTACTATACTCATCCCTAGTACTACTACTATACTCACCCCTAGTACTGCTATACTCACCCCTAGTACTACTACTATACTCACCCCTAGTACTGCCATACTCACCCCTAGTACTGCCATACTCACCCCTAGTACTGCCATACTCACCCCTAGCACTGCCATACTCATCCCTAGCACTGCCATACTCATCCCTAGCACTGCCATACTCATCCCTAGCACTGCCATACTCATCCCTAGCACTGCTATACTCATCCCTAGCACTGCTATACTCACCCCTAGCACTGCCATACTCATCCCTAGCACTGCCATACTCATCCCTAGTACTGCTATACTCACCCATAGTACTTTACTCACCCCCTAGTACTACAATACTCATCCCTAGTATGACTATACTCACCCCTAGTACTACTATACTCAACCTTAGTACTACAATATTCGCCCCTAGTACTGCCATACTCATCCCTAGTACTACTATACTCACCCATAGTACTACTATACTGACCCCTAGTACTACTACATCACCCCTAGTACTACTATACTCACCCCTAGTACTACTATACTCAACAGTACCACTATACCCATCCATAGCACTACAACCTATCGATAAAGTATTGCAGCTTTCCTTCGGGGGAGGGGCCACCAGTCCATGATTTTGTGCCTTCCAGCATAAACCAGTAACAGTGTGAGAAACCAGTAACAGAGGTGACCCAGTGTGGGGCTACTCTGGGCAGACGGATGGAAACTCGTCCTCATCGGGGGAAAAGCTTCGGTCGCCCGTCTCACCTTAGCGTTCCAGCCTCGGTCCTCGCCATCGCTGGAGTCGTCCTGCGCTGCAGACGGCAGCTTCAGGGACGTCAGGTCCACGTCCCAGGAGAATCCTGCGGAGACCTGCAGTCTGGACGGAGCTGCGGAGCCGGGCGTCTCCTGCAGAGACAGCGGGACAGAAACGTTTTGTCCAGGCCGCTGAGGGACGTTTATTCGCTGGAACAGAACGAACACCGAGTTGCAGGCGGTACTTTTACAGGGTCCGGTCGTCCTTCTTCCTCATCGTCTTCTTCTCTGAAGAACACCTCCACCCCGCTGTCATCACCATCACTCTTTGCTTTCTTCTTCTTCTTCTGTGGAACGTGGGACTCGGCCTGCTGGCGGGATCAGACAGTAAAAACACAGGAAGTACATGGCAGTATTTATCATCACCAAGAAGACGGATACAAGGCGCCGGTTTCTTCCACGTCAGAGTTCCTTTCAGCGTCTGGAGAAGGTCCACCTGAGGAGCGTCTTTGTCTTACCTGCTTGTTTGCAGACAGGCTGCGTTTCCGGCTCCTCTCCTGGTCATGTTTCTTCTTCTCCTCTCCAGTGAGGCGCAGCTGCAGGCCAAGAGATTCGGGAAGGATGTCCGGCTTGCCGGTGTTGGCGGGGAGCAGCGACAGGTCGACAAACTCCTCCTCTTTGTTGATGCTGAGGAGAGAAACAGGGTTTAGGGCTCAGCGTGTTGTGGGAGGAAGGTCTTCTGACCTTTAGGTTATCAAACGGGACACTGCTCCATCCTATCCGACACTCACCTGAGGATCCTGGTGGTGAGGAGGGTGCTGGGAGGAAGGTGCTCACAGAGGACTTTGTGGTTGTTAACAAAGAACTTGGTGGACTGCTGAAGCTGAGCACGTCCGGTGACGTGGCGCGACAACCTGGGAGCAGGAAAACTATGAAGATGACACAACGAATACAGGCAGTCTCCACATCTACAGGACCTTCCACGCTAAAGAAAAGATGATCTTTGTGACTTCATAAAAATAACTAAGTCAGTTTTCCCCCAGTTTATTTATTCAATGTTTTCCTGCTCCAACACCCCAATTTCAATTCCATGAACCCAACAGCTTGTTGTGGAGTTCTGCACTGTGACCCGACGGTTGAGTCAGGTGTGTAGAAGCAGGGAAACATCTAAAAGCTGCAGGACAACCGCCGTGAAGGACCAGAGTGTCTGAATGATGGCATCCATCAGTCGTAGCGCGTCTACAGAACACGCCTGGACAGTCGGAACATCGGACGGATTCCACTTCTTACTGAACATGGCGGGTTAATATGGACCAGCAGGACACGTACCGGAACCATGACATTCATTTATATCGTACATTTCACACGTAGAAACACAACATGTGTCACAGAAAGAAGAGATTTAATGTGTAAATAGAAGACGAGACGGAAGCAACGAAAGCCGAAGTCCAATGAAACGTTTGTTTCTAATACATCAACGTTGTCCAATCAGCGGAGGGAAGGAGGAACGCCTCGCTACCTCGCTCCTGCCGCTGCAGAGGGCGCCGTCACCGCGACACGAGGCAACTTCCGACGTTTCTGCTTCAAACTGCACAGACGTGAGGAGAAGCTCCACCTCGCCAGGCTCTAAACGTCACGTCACCGCTGGGTTCCAAACGTCACTGGTGACCAGTTAGGGAGGCTAAAACCGGAGGCGGGTTCTGGGCTCCAGGCGGGTTCTGGGTTCTGGGCGGGTTCTGGGCTCCAGGCGGGTTCTGGGTTCCGGGCGGGTTCTGGGCTCCAGGCGGGTTCTGGGTGGGTTCTGGGTTCCAGGCGGGTTCTGGGTTCCGGGCGGGTTCTGGGCTCCAGGCGGGTTCTGGGTGGGTTCTGGGCTCCGGGCGGGTTCTGGGTGGGTTCTGGGTTCCAGGCGGGTTCTGGGCTCCAGGCGGGTTCTGGGTTCCGGGCGGGTTCTGGGCTCCAGGCGGGTTCTGGGCTCCAGGCGGGTTCTGGGCTCCAGGCGGGTTCTGGGTGGGTTCTGGGTTCCAGGCGGGTTCTGGGCTCCGGGCGGGTTCTGGGTGGGTTCTGGGGTCCAGGCGGGTTCTGGGGTCCAGGCAGGTTCTGGGCTCCAGGCAGGTTCTGGGCTCCAGGCGGGTTCTGGGCTCCAGGCGGGTTCTGGGTTCCAGGCGGGTTCTGGGCTCCAGGCAGGTTCTGGGCTCCAGGCAGGTTCTGGGCTCCAGGCGGGTTCTGGGCTCCAGGCGGGTTCTGGGTTCCGGGCGGGTTCTGGGTGGGTTCTGGGTTCCAGGCGGGTTCTGGGCTCCGGGCGGGTTCTGGGTGGGTTCTGGGTTCCAGGCGGGTTCTGGGCTCCAGGCGGGTTCTGGGCTCCAGGCGGGTTCTGGGCTCCAGGCGGGTTCTGGGTTCCAGGCGGGTTCTGGGCTCCAGGCAGGTTCTGGGCTCCAGGCAGGTTCTGGGCTCCAGGCGGGTTCTGGGCTCCAGGCAGGTTCTGGGCTCCAGGCGGGTTCTGGGCTCCAGGCGGGTTCTGGGTTCCGGGCGGGTTCTGGGTGGGTTCTGGGTTCCAGGCGGGTTCTGGGCTCCAGGCGGGTTCTGGGCTCCGGGCGGGTTCTGGGTGGGTTCTGGGTTCCAGGCGGGTTCTGGGCTCCAGGCGGGTTCTGGGCTCCAGGCGGGTTCTGGGCTCCAGGCGGGTTCTGGGTTCCGGGCGGGTTCTGGGTGGGTTCTGGGTTCCAGGCGGGTTCTGGGCTCCAGGCGGGTTCTGGGTTCCGGGCGGGTTCTGGGTGGGTTCTGGGTTCCAGGCGGGTTCTGGGCTCCAGGCGGGTTCTGGGCTCCGGGCGGGTTCTGGGTGGGTTCTGGGCTCCAGGCGGGTTCTGGGCTCCAGGCGGGTTCTGGGCTCCAGGCGGGTTCTGGGCTCCAGGCGGGTTCTGGGTTCTGGGCGGTGGAATGTGGTTAAAGACCACGTCACCAGTTCGAACTTCCCCGTAAATCAGTACCTGTGTACCAAGATATTGTATTTATTTGTTTGAGGGGAAATAATGGAGACGCCATCTTCAGGCGAGAAGCTGTTACTGCGCTTCTTGTGATTGGGCGCTTTCATGGCAGGGAGCGTCTCCCTTTCCAAGGTCACTTCCTGTCTTGCGGTTTTGGACGTGGAAGATTCCAAAACCCAAAACATTTCTGATGTTTTCTTCATACCGGTTAAAGGGGGGATCCAACCTGCGACGTGCTCTTTAAGCTCCTCCTCCTTACGCAGGTCGAAAGACTCGCCATATTCCAGGCGGGAGTTTCTTTACCTGCCCTATGAGAGCTGCAATCCAGCAGCTTTTCCATGTGTCCCTGCTCCAACACACCTGACAAACTAATGAGTCTTTGTGCAGAACTTATTGGCTTTTAGATGCATTTAATTAGATTGAAGCGTGTTGTGTGTGTGTGTGTGTGTGTGTGTCCGCTCTGAAGGAGCTGCTGCACCGGACTGCTTGTCGTGAAAAATCCATTGCTGCTAGAAGAACCAGAGGAGCTGAGATGAGACTTGATTCTGTTAAACAGCATTAATCTGCATCATGCGAGTGTTTTAGTCCCAGCAGAGTCCGAGGAACAGAGGTGCTGTTCATTCTGACAGGTGTGTGTGTGTCCGGTGGGGGGGGGGGGGGGGGGGGGGGGTGTCAGTTACCTGATGAAGACCCCCTGCTCTCCGACAGACTTGACGTAGCCTCTGATGACCTGGCCCACCTCCAGCTCGTCTAAAGACAACACCTCGGGGTCTTTCACCAGCTTGGCGTCCTGCGGGTTCAGCCTGGAGAGGCGTGATGTCATCAGGCAGGTTTCCTTAAAGCTCATGTTCATAAAAACTCTCCAGCGCCTCTTCTTACCTTGATGGGCGCAGAGACAGCTGCCACCTCCCTGTTTCATTACGGAGCAGGAAACACCTGAGGAAACAAAGGCTGACGTCAGTATCCAGCTGACATTCTGCCCATCGGAGGGGGGGGGGGGCAGTGCTAGCCTGTTGCAGCTGGTTTGGGCTCTTTATGTTTCCCTCTTCTTCATGTTCCTGTGAAAATCTTTGCACTGGCCTGAATGCTGGGTAAGTCTGGAGCAGCTGGAGGATTTCCTTCTCCAGATCGCTGTGGACGGTCCGATACTGGTTGATGCTCAACGAGTTCGGGATTCAGACACCTCGCTGTCCGGCTTTCAGAGCAGAGACAGGCGGTCTCTGTCACGCCACCGCCACAGGTGCTGTAACTCTGGGCATGTTGCTAAGGAGGAGAACGGCCTGGGGACACGTTGGAGCCTTCCCGCCTACTGACCTGAGGATCTGGTCTTTGCTGTAGGAGGCGAGCGGCTTCGGCCTGTAGGCATCAGCGAGGTCGGTGAGGGAAACGGTGCCCACATCACCGAAGGGAAGTTTCACCAGCAGACCAGTTTGGGGCTGAATATTAACCACCATTCCCAGAGTAATGCTGCCTTCCTCCAGTCTATGGACACCTGAAAACAAAAGGAAACCAGATCAACATTTAAAGACGGCTAGATGGACATTAAATGCTGTCCAAAGGGAAAACTGCGCGGCGCTCCGACCTGTCAGTGAGAGCGCGAAGCGACGAGGTTTGACGCTCGCTTCGACCACTTTAGCGCGGAGCGCCTGGCCCAGCTTGTACAGCTTCTCTGGGTGGCTGGCATCCTGGAACAGACCACAGCAAACGTTTAGGCTCCGCCTCCTCTTGGGCCATGCCAGAGCAACCCCTCGGACTTACTTTAGGATGGGTGATCATTGCAAGCAGCTCTACGGTCCCTGTGATGGAAGGGTCAGTGGTGACTTCCAAAGACTTCCTGTCTGAATGAAACTGGGACAAAAGAAGAAGAAAACCAGGGGAAAAGATGAGCCGACCTTCCTCTACCTCGAGTCTCGTTTGCTGATTTTAGTTTTCATGGTTTTCATTTTAAACCAGAGCTGCAGAGTGTGTGCAGTCGTCACGATGAAGCCAACGCGGTCGCATCACTGAAGGGACGCCTGACACACAGCGTTGCCGACTGCCATCAAACCCGCAGTTCATGTTAGCACATGGTAGACGGAGCGTACTCGCATCCCACCACGAGTCTCGAAGACAAAGCCAGACTTCCACCGGGTTAATGTTCTACAAGACGGCAGGAACAGAAAGTGCCGTTCAGATCATCTGATGGAAATTCCTGGACTTTTCCACGTGGCGGCAGTGGAAAAACGTTGGGACGTAACTTTTATCGTATATCCGGAGCGCTACTTCAAAAGGATGAAATCATCAGTCTGGTCTGAGTCAGGAGGGAGGATCTCTGGGGTCTAGACGCGTGTCGGCGCTCTGAGGGGGTTATCCGTACAGACACACACACACCTGTCCGTACAGACACACACACCTGTCCGTACAGACACACACACACCTGTCCGTACAGACACACACACCTGTCCGTACAGACACACACACCTGTCCGTACAGACACACACACCTGTCCGTACAGACACACACACCTGTCCGTACAGACACACACACCTGTCCGTACAGACACACACACCTGTATGTACAGACACACACACCTGTCCGTACAGACACACACACCTGTCCGTACAGACACACACACCTGTCCGTACAGACACACACACACCTGTATGTAGACACACACACCTGTATGTACAGACACACACACCTGTATGTACAGACACACACACCTGTATGTACAGACACACACACCTGTCCGTACAGACACACACACACCTGTATGTACAGACACACACACCTGTATGTACAGACACACACACCTGTCCGTACAGACACACACACCTGTCCGTACAGACACACACACCTGTCCGTACAGACACACACACCTGTCCGTACAGACACACACACACCTGTCCGTACAGACACACACACCTGTCCGTACAGACACACACACACCTGTCCGTACAGACACACACACACCTGTCCGTACAGACACACACACCTGTCCGTACAGACACACACACCTGTATGTACAGACACACACACCTGTCCGTACAGACACACGCACACCTGTATGTACAGACACACACACCTGTATGTACAGACACACACACCTGTCCGTACAGACACACGCACACCTGTATGTACAGACACACACACCTGTATGTACAGACACACACACACCTGTCCGTACAGACACACACACACCTGTCCGTACAGACACACACACACCTGTCCGTACAGACACACACACCTGTCCGTACAGACACACACACCTGTCCGTACAGACACACGCACACCTGTATGTACAGACACACACACCTGTATGTACAGACACACACACCTGTATGTACAGACACACACACCTGTCCGTACAGACACACGCACACCTGTATGTACAGACACACACACCTGTATGTACAGACACACACACCTGTCCGTACAGACACACACACCTGTCCGTACAGACACACACACCTGTATGTACAGACACACACACCTGTCCGGACTCATGCTCGCTATACGTTTTGTCAGGTGTGGAACATGCGACAGACAGGTGACTGTTAGTAACCGGAAAGTCGTAGTTTTGCGACTTTGTTTTGCCGCAGGGCTAACTCTTCACACACTTGGTTTTTATTTCCTGGTGTTCATCAGTGCTCTTCCAGCTTTTAAAGCTTACCTTCGACACGAAGCAGGTAATTTCCTCTCCGACCTGATAGCTGCTCATTTTCTCCTTTGCTGTGGCGGGTTTGAAGCAAACGTTTTTATCCAGTTTACTGGAAAAAGAACAGAAATGAGAAGAATGTATTGGAGTGGAATGAAAACATAAAACCATTCAGCTACAGGTTGGATCCAGTTTTAAAACCATGACGGTGATAATTACATGTGCTGATCATATCATAAGAATATCATGAAAAAATTGATTTATTCCGGTGATTCCAATCAGAAAGTGAAGCTTGTGTAACGATGGCGTTCATTCCTCGCAGACTGACGGACGATAAAAACTGACACGGAAAACCCCAGAAAATGTGAATAATGTGGTAAAGTTGAAGACACCTTTAATCAGATCAACTCAGAGCAGGACACCTGCCGCCTGCCGCCGGACACCTGCCGCCGGACACCTGACGCCGGACACCTGCCGCCGGACACCTGCCGCCGGACACCTGCCGCCGGACACCTGCCGCCGGACACCTGACGCATACCGCCGGACGCCTGCCGCCGGACGCCTGCCGCCGGACACCTGACGCATACCGCCGGACGCCTGCCGCCGGACGCCTGCTGCCTGACGCCGGACGCATACCGCCGGACGCCTGCCGCCGGACACCTGACGCCGGACGCATACCGCCGGACGCCTGCCGCCGGACACCTGACGCCGGACGCATACCGCCGGACGCATACCGCCGGACGCCTACCGCCGGACGCCTGCCGCCGGACGCCTGCCGCCGGACGCATACCGCCGGACGCATACCGCCGGTCGCATACCGCCGGACGCCTGACGCCTGCCGCCGGCCGGACGCATACCGCCGGACGCATACCGCCGGACGCCTGCCGCCGGACGCATGCCGCCGGACGCCTGCCGCCGGACGCATGCCGCCGGACGCCTGCCGCCGGACGCCTGCCGCCGGACGCCTGCCGCCGGACGCATGCCGCCGGACGCATGCCGCCGGACGCATGCCGCCGGACGCATGCCGCCGGACGCCTGCCGCCGGCCGGACGCCCACCTGACGCATACCGCCGGACACCTGACGCCGGACGCATACCGCCGGACGCATGCCGCCGGACGCATGCCGCCGGACACCTGCCGCCGGACACCTGCCGCCGGACACCTGCCGCCGGACACCTGCCGCCGGACGCCTGCCGCAGGACACCTGACGCCTGCCGCCGGACACCTGCCGCCGGACACCTGCCGCCGGACACCTGCCGCCGGACGCCTGCCGCAGGACACCTGACGCCTGCCGCCGGACACCTGCCGCCGGACACCTGCCGCCGGACACCTGCCGCCGGACACCTGACGCCGGACACCTGACGCCGGACACCTGACGCCGGACGCCTGACGCCGGACGCCTGCCGCAGGACACCTGACGCCTGACGCCGGACGCCTGCCGCCGGACACCTGCCGCCGGACACCTGCCGCCGGACACCTGACGCCGGACACCTGACGCCGGACGCCTGACGCCGGACACCTGCCGCCGGACACCTGACGCCGGACACCTGACGCCGGACGCCTGACGCCGGACGCCTGCCGCAGGACACCTGACGCCTGACGCCGGACGCCTGCCGCCGGACACCTGCCGCCGGACACCTGCCGCCGGACACCTGACGCCGGACACCTGACGCCGGACACCTGCCGCCGGACACCTGCCGCCGGACACCTGCCGCCGGACACCTGACGCCGGACACCTGACGCCGGACACCTGACGCCGGACGCCTGACGCCGGACGCCTGCCGCAGGACACCTGACGCCTGACGCCGGACGCCTGCCGCCGGACACCTGCCGCCGGACACCTGCCGCCGGACACCTGACGCCGGACACCTGACGCCGGACACCTGACGCCGGACACCTGACGCCGGACGCCTGACGCCGGACGCCTGCCGCAGGACACCTGACGCCTGACGCCGGACGCCTGCCGCAGGACACCTGACGCCTGCCGCCGGACACCTGCCGCCGGACACCTGACGCATACCGCCGGACGCCTGCCGCCGGACGCCTGCCGCCGGACACCTGACGCATACCGCCGGACGCCTGCCGCCGGACGCCTGCTGCCTGACGCCGGACGCATACCGCCGGACGCCTGCCGCCGGACACCTGATGCCGGACGCATACCGCCGGACGCTTGACGCCGGACGCTTGACGCCGGACGCCTACCGCCGGACGCCTACCGCCGGACGCCTACCGCCGGACGCCTGCCGCCGGACGCCTGCCGCCGGACGCATACCGCCGGACGCATACCGCCGGACGCCTGACGCCTGCCGCCGGCCGGACGCATACCGCCGGACGCATACCGCCGGACGCCTGACGCCTGCCGCCTGCCGCCGGCCGGACGCATACCGCCGGACGCATACCGCCGGACGCCTGCCGCCGGACGCATGCCGCCGGACGCATGCCGCCGGACGCATGCCGCCGGACGCCTGCCGCCGGCCGGACGCCCACCTGACGCATACCGCCGGACACCTGACGCCGGACGCATACCGCCGGACGCCTGCCGCCGGACGCATACCGCCGGACGCCTGCCGCCGGACGCATACCGCCGGACGCATGCCGCCGGACGCATGCCGCCGGACGCATGCCGCCGGACGCCCACCTGACGCATACCGCCGGACGCCCACCTGACGCATACCGCCGGACGCCTGCCGCCGGACGCCTGCCGCCGGACACCTGCCGCCGGACGCCTGCCGCCGGACGCCTGCCGCCGGCCGGACGCCCACCGGACGCATGCCGCCGGACGCATACCGCCGGACACCTACCGCCGGACGCCCACCTGACGCATACCGCCGGACGCCTGCCGCCGGACGCCTGCCGCCGGACACCTGCCGCCGGACGCCTGCCGCCGGACGCCTGCCGCCGGCCGGACGCCCACCGGACGCATGCCGCCGGACGCATACCGCCGGACACCTGCCGCCGGACGCCCACCGGACGCATACCGCCGGCCGGACGCTTACCTGGGGACGAGGGTGAGCTCAGGGATGGTGTAGGTGAACTTGGGATGAGAGAAAGGCAGAAACCTGCGGGAGGAACAGTCCAGATGAACGTCAGGCGGAAAGCAACGGATCGGGAGCAGCTGATTAAACGTCGCCGTGCTGACCTGTGGCTGGAGGCCTCTCGTCCTCCGATGACCCTGGCGGTGACCACGCTCCCCACTTTGACTGAGGATGTGGGGAAGGAGCCCACGTGCACCCGGTCCATCTCCACCACCTCAGACACGTGCACGCTGCCCACGCTGCCGTCCTCCAGCTTCACCTGAATGCAGGTGGGCTTCACGCTCTGCACGCTGCCCTGCAGGATCTCCCCGAAGCAGTGACCCCTGGAGCCCGCCTGCTTCTCCGAGCTTGTCCGCTGGCGTTTCGCCGCTCCTTGTTGCCATGACACCAGAGGGAGCCCTTGCAGTTCTTTGCAGCTGGCTTCAACGACTTCCACTGCGAAGGTCATGCCCTCCTTCAGCTTCTCCGACTCGGAGAGGACGACGTGGTTCAGGTGGCTGCAGGTGTGGATCACAGCCAGCTGGGCCGTGTCCTTCAGCGAGACGACGGTAAAGTCGGCCTCAGTGTGCTGCACTGCCGCCGTGTACTTCCACCCTGCAGTCAGCTGTGAACGGAGAATTTATGACACTGAGGTTCGGTTTCACAGCGAGAGCAGCGGCAGAGCTCGGATCAGGACAACTTACCGGTTTCTTCGGTCCCACCAGTTTGGGAAGCAGAGACACGTGGACACATGTGGTCAGGATGTTGACATGGAGAATGACCGCCGTTACTTTCTGACCTGCGGTCAGACTGACACCTGAAAACAGGAACGGAGCAGAGTAAATGGAAAGAACTCCATACTGACACGGTAGCAAAGCAAACCTTAAAATCCTTTGCTGTGATGTCTACATGGTCCGCCTTCACACAGCCTGGCTGGAGGCAACTCCATCCCGGAGGTGCAGGTTCAGCCGACAGCTCATTTCTCCGACGGCGTGTCGTAAAGGTGCTGCTGCGAGCAGCGTTTCCTTTGCACAACGCTCCGTGATACGGTGCGTGGTGTGCAGATGGGTGACGCTCGTCGGGAAATGCGACGGGGTCTGAAAGGTTTGTCTCTCTGCGTGGCGACAAACTCCGCCGGCTTCCAGTCCAGCACAGAAGTGACTTTTAGATTCCTTTATTTGTTTTGGAGCGTCTGAAAGCCTGATGGCACCGTGCTGCCTCTGAGCGCTTCGCTCCGCCAGGCGGTGGCCCCGGACGGTCCCTGATCTAACCTAAAGGCTGGAGGAGACGGAACCTTTGCAGCCCTGGTTTCCACTCTGGAGTATTATTCCAGTAGAACCCGTCCAAGACGAGACAGAACAACATACATGTGGCATCAACCGGACCCGGCGGGCTGAGGCTGCAGCCACAGAGCGGCTTTTCATGCAGGATGAGGAGAGGGTTACACGAGGAAGGATGTTTCTGCAAACCGCCTGTCAGCCTGGCTGAGTTCAGCTCCCCGCTGCAGTAGGATGGGACACCTCGGCGTGTGGTCCGGGTGGCTTCACGTGTTCTTGGTGTGTGTGAAGAACTTCAGAGGCGATGGCGGTAAAATGTCAAACTGACGTTGACAAGAAATAAACATTGAAGGTGATGTTGGGGAGCTAGCTTTTCTTCCCTCCACCACCGAGGTGATGTTTTTACGACGTTTGTCTGTCCGTATTCCAGATAACTCCTAAAGTTCTGGACACATTTCAGTTAAATTTTCAGGACTTGTTGGAAACGTGAAAAGAAAGAACTGGTTTAATTCTGGTGGCGATCCGGATCACCGTTTGGATCCAGGAACCTTTAAACACCATGGCGGAGGTTTACGCTTTACGAGTGTTTTTTTATTCGCAGCTTTTTCCACCAACGATTTTCTCTTTCTCGGCTGTTTAGCAGGAGGAGGCAAATAAACCGAGCCGGGTCGGGAAATCCTTCCTGCATTTTCTCAGCCATGTTTTCCTTCCGAGTTTCTTCTTCACTACTTTGTATTTTCATCCTAACATACTGTTTATATGCAGGGTGTGGCTATCAGGTATGCGCTGCTGGAGGGGGAGGAGGGGAGCCGGGAGAAGAAGCTACGAAATATAAGAAATGAACAACTCCATTTGGGTCGGAACGTTTGGATTGGTCAGAGATTTTACAGATTTACAGTAAACTGAGGGGTCTAACTACATTTCTTATTGATCATGATTACAGAATGTATAGACTACTATCAGGACGAGGAACCGCTTCACCCAGAGGAACATGTCTCTGAGCAGGAGAACCTGCTGGAGCTTTAAGCTAAACGATGAGATTCCAGATTGAGGCGTCGTTTCTGCTCGACGCGGCGGCGGAACAAGAAGTTTGGTGCTAAATGCAACTAAAACCAGACAGACGTGGAGGAAACTGTTACACCACCCTTGTTTTCCCACATTTCATGTTGCTTTTCTTTGTCTGCTACAACTAGAAGTACTTTTGTTTGGAACACAAATCACCTTTTCCATGACTGCATGCTAAAACTTCTTTCTGAAGGAAAATGAATTAAAAAGCTTGCTTTGAATTATTCATGTTCCAGGCCATGAGGACAGGAAACACAGATAGTTCGGTAATGGGAAGTTCAGGTGTTTTCTGAGACTCGGCTCTTCAGACTCGCCTCCTTTGGACAAATCATCTCACAGAAGGCGTCTCGTTGTGACTAGAGCCAGCCGGTATTATCGCCAATAATCAGGATTAAATTGATCATCAGAAATTATCAATATCAGTTTTTACTTTACCAACAACATTTACACAAACTGCTAAATCTAATCAAAGCTTTAAAGGAACAGGTGAACACAGAGCGACACACTCCAGCAGGTAAAGTCCCGCCTACAACCAACCAGCTCCTTCTCCAACAACAAGGCGCCGACCCCGCTTCACAGTTAGTTAGCTTAACTCCTGGTAACCAGCTAACTACCCGCCTCATCTCGACGGTTCCGACACGAACGTTAACGATGCAGAAGTCATGGGACATGCTGTCAGTACTGACCTGTTGTGTGATGCTTGGTGGCGATGACGCTCGCATCCAGCAGGTCATCGGACTTTAACGCGGCGCCGCCGTCCTTCACAGAATCCACCGTCAGCTTCAGCTTCTGTCCGACAGACAGAGCGGCGAGCCGCCTGCCAACCTCACCGCTGCCTGCAGACACACGCACAGACAAGCTACTGGCGTGTTGCTAACGTGATGCTGGCGTGTTGCTGGCGTGATACTGGCGTGTTGCTGGCGTGTTGCTGGCATGTTGCTGGCGTGATACTGGTGTGTTACTAGCGTGATGCTGGCATGTTACCGGCGTGATGCTGGCGTGTTACTGCCGTGATGCTGGCGTGATGCTGGCGTGTTGCCGGCATGATGCTAGCGTGTTGCCGGCATGATGCTAGCGTGTTGCCGGTGTGTTGCCGGCATGATGCTGTCGTGTTGCTGGCCTGTTGCTGGCGTGATGCCGGCGTGATGCTGGCGTGATGCCGGCGTGTTGCTGGCATGATGCCGGCATGTTGCTGGCGTGATGCTGGCGTGTTGCTGGCGGGATACTGGCGTGTTGCTGGCTGGATACTGGCGTGTTACTGGCGTGATACTGGCAAGTTGCTAGCGTGTTGCCGGTGTGTTGCCGGCATGATGCTGGCGTGTTGCTGGCGTGATGCTGGCGTGTTGCTGGCATGATGCCGGCATGATGCCGGCATGTTGCTGGCGTGTTGCCGGCGTGATGCTGGCGTGTTGCTGGCATGATACTGGTGTGTTGCTGGCGTGACACTGGCGTGATACTGGCGTGTTACTAGCGTGATGCTGGCGTGTTACCGGCGTGATGCTGGCGTGTTACCGGCGTGATGCTGGCGTGTTACCGGCGTGATGCTGGCGTGTTGCTGGCGTGATGCTGGCGTGATGCTGGCATGTTACTGGCGTGTTACTGGCACGTTGCTGGCGTGTTGCTGGCGTGATGCTGGCGTGTTGCTGGCATGATACTGGTGTGTTGCTGGTGTGACACTGGCGTGATACTGGCATGTTACTAGCGTGATGCTGGCGTGTTGCCGGCGTGATTCTGGCGTGTTGCCGGCGTGATGCTGGCGTGTTGCTGGCATGATACTGGCGTGTTGCTGGCATGATACTGGCGTGATACTGGCGTGTTACTAGCGTGATGCTGGCGTGATGCTGGCGTGTTGCCGGCGTGTTGCCGGCGTGTTGCTGGCGGGATACTGGCGTGTTGCTGGCGTGATACTGGCGTGCTGCTGGCGTGTTACTGGCGTGTTACTGGCGTAACACTGGCGTGACGCTGGCGTAATACTGGCGTGTTGCTGACAAGTTGCTGGCGTGTTACTGGCGTAATACTGGCGTGTTGCTGGCATGATACTGGCGTGATACTGGCGTGTTACTAGCGTGATGCTGGCGTGTTGCTGGCGTGTTGCCGGCGTGTTGCCGGCGTGTTGCCGGCGTGTTGCTGGCGGGATACTGGCGGGATACTGGCGGGATACTGGCGTGTTGCTGGCGTGATACTGGCGTGCTGCTGGCGTGTTACTGGCGTGTTACTGGCGTAACACTGGCGTGACGCTGGCGTAATACTGGCGTGTTGCTGACAAGTTGCTGGCGTGTTACTGGCGTAATACTGGCGTGTTGCTGGCATGTTGCTGGCGTGTTACTGGCGTGTTACTGGCGTGATGCTGGCGTGATGCTGGTGTGTTGCTGGCGTGTTGCTGGCGTGTTGCTGGCGTTGCCGGCATGATGCTAGCGTGATACTGGCGTGTTACTGGCATGTTGCTGCTGTCGTGTTGCTGGCGTGATACTGGCGTGTTACTGGCGTGATGCTGACGTGTTGCCGGCATGATGCTAGCGTGTTGCCGGTGTGTTGCCGGCATGATGCTGGCGTGTTGCCGGCATGATGCCGGCATGATGCCGGCGTGATGCAGGCGTGTTGCTGGCGTGATGCTGGCGTGATGCTGGCGTGTTGCTGGCGTGTTGCTGGCTGGATACTGGCGTGTTACTGGCGTAATATTGGCCTGATACTGGCAAGTTGCTGGCGTGATACTGGCGTGCTGCTGGCATGTTGCTGGCGTGTTACTGGCGTGTTGCTGGCGTGATACTGGTGTGTTGCTGGTGTGACACTGGAGTGATACTGGCGTGTTACTAGCGTGATGCTGGCGTGTTGCCGGCGTGATGCTGGCGTGTTGCCGGCGTGATGCTGGCGTGTTGCCGGCGTGATACTGTCGTGCTGCTGGCATGTTGCTGGCGTGATGCTGGCGTGATACTGGCGTGTTGCTGCTGGCGTGTTGCTGGCATGATACTGGCGTGTTACTAGCGTGATGCTGGCGTGTTACCGGCGTGATGCTGGCGTGTTGCCGGCGGGATACTGGCGTGCTGCTGGCGTGATACTGTCGTGCTGCTGGCATGTTGCTGGCGTGATGCTGGCGTGTTACTGGCGTAATACTGGCGTGCTGCTGGAGTGATGCTGGCGTAATACTGGCGTGTTGCTGGCAAGTTGCTGGCGTGTTACTGGCGTGTTGCTGGCATGTTGCTGGCATGTTGCTGGCGTGATACTGGCGTGATACTGGCGTGATGCTGGCGTGATGCTGGCGTGATGCTGGCGTGATGCTGGCGTGTTGCTGGCGTGATGCTGGCGTGATGCTGGCGTGTTGCTGGCGTGATGCTGGCGTGTTGCTGGCGTGTTGCCGGCATGATGCTGGCGTGTTGCCGGCGTGTTGCTGGCGGGATACTGGCGTGTTGCTGGCGGGATACTGGCGTGTTGCTGGCGGGATACTGGCGTGTTGCTGGCGGGATACTGGCGTGTTGCTGGCGGGATACTGGCGTAATATTGGCGTGATACTGGCAAGTTGCTGGCGTGATACTGGCGTGCTGCTGGCGTGTTGCTGGCGTGATGCTGGCGTGATGCTGGCGTGTTACTAGCGTGTTGCTGGCGTGTTGCCGGCGTGATACTGGCGTGTTACAGCTGTCGTGATACTGGCGTGTTACTGGCGTGATGCTGGCGTGATGCTGGCAAGTTGCTGGCGTGATACTGGCGTGTTACTGGCGTGATGCTGGCGTGTTGCTGGCGTGTTGTTGGCATGATACTGGTGTGTTGCTGGTGTGACACTGGCGTGATACTGGCGTGTTACTAGCGTGATGCTGGCGTGTTACCGGCGTGTTGCCGGCGTGTTGCTGGCGGGATACTGGCGTGTTGCTGGCGTGTTACTGGCGTGTTGCTGGCGTGATACTGGCGTGATACTGGCGTGTTGCTGGCGTGATGCTGGCGTGATGCTGGCGTGATGCTGGCAAGTTGCTGGCGTGATGCTGGCGTGATGCTGGCGTGATGCTGGCGTGATGCTGGCGTGTTGCTGGCGTGATGCTGGCGTGATGCTGGCGTGTTGCTGGCGTGTTGCCGGCGTGTTGCCGGCGTGTTGCTGGCGTGATGCTGGCGTGATACTGGCGTGTTACTGGCGTGTTGCTGGCGTGATACTGGCGTGATACTGGCGTGTTGCCGGCGTGTTGCTGGCGGGATACTGGCGTGTTGCTGGCGGGATACTGGCGTGTTGCTGGCGGAATACTGGCGTGTTGCTGGCGGGATACTGGCGTGTCGCTGGCGGGAAACTGGCGTGTCGCTGGCGGGATACTGGCGTGTTGCTGGCGGGATACTGGCGTGTTGCTGGCGGGATACTGGCGTGTTGCTGGCGGGATACTGGCGTAATATTGGCGTGATATTGGCAAGTTGCTGGCGTGACACTGGCGTGCTGCTGGCGTGATGCTGGCGTGATGCTGGCGTGATGCTGGCGTGTTGCCGGCGTGTTGCTGGCGGGATACTGGCGTGTTGCTGGCAAGTTGCTGGCGTGATACTGGCGTGCTGCTGGCGTGTTGCTGGCGTGTTGCCGGCGTGATGCTGGCGTGTTACTGGCGTAATACTGGCGTGCTGCTGGCGTGATGCTAGCGTGTTGCTGGCGTGATGCTGGCGTGATGCTGGCGTGTTGCTGGCGTGATGCTGGCGTGTTGCTGGCGTGTTGCCGGCATGATGCTAGCGTGTTGCTGGCGTGTTGCCGGCATGATGCTAGCGTGTTGCTGGCGTGTTGCCGGCATGATGCTAGCGTGTTGCTGGCGTGTTGCCGGCATGATGCTGGCGTGTTGCTGGCGTGATACTGGCGTGTTGCTGGCGTGATACTGGCGTGTTGCTGCTGTCGTGTTACTGGCGTGATGCTGGCGTGTTGCCGGCATGATGCTGACGTGTTGCCGGCATGATGCTGGCGTGTTGCTGGCGTGATGCTGGCGTGTTGCTGGCTGGATACTGGCGTGTTACTGGCGTAATATTGGCCTGATACTGGCAAGTTGCTGGCGTGATACTGGCGTGTTACTGGCGTGTTACTGGCACGTTGCTGGCATGTTGCTGGTGTGACACTGGCGTGATACTGGCGTGTTACTAGCGTGATGCTGGCGTGTTGCCGGCGTGATTCTGGCGTGTTGCCGGCGTGATGCTGGCGTGTTGCCGGCGTGATGCTGGCGTGTTGCTGGCATGATACTGGTGTGTTGCTGGCGTGACACTGGCGTGATGCCGGCGTGTTGCCGGCGTGATGCTGGCGTGTTGCTGGCATGATACTGGCGTGTTGCTGGCATGATACTAGCGTGATGCTGGTGTGACACTGGCGTGATGCTGGCGTGTTGCCGGCGTGATGCTGGCGTGTTGCTGGCATGATACTGGCGTGTTGCTGGCATGATACTAGCGTGATGCTGGCGTGATGCCGGCGTGTTGCTGGCGTGATGCCGGCGTGTTGCCGGCGTGATGCTGGCGTGTTGCCGGCGTGATGCTGGCGTGTTGCCGGCGTGATGCTGGCGTGTTGCCGGCGTGATGCCGGCGTGTTGCTGGCGTGATGCTGGCGTGTTGCTGGCGTGATGCTGGCGTGATGCTGGCGTGTTGCTGGCGTGTTGCTGGCGTTGCCGGCATGATGCTAGCGTGTTGCTGGCGTGATACTGGCGTGTTACTGGCGTGTTGCTGCTGTCGTGTTGCTGGCGTGATACTGGCGTGTTACTGGCGTGATGCTGGCGTGATGCTGACGTGTTGCCGGCATGATGCTAGCGTGTTGCTGGCGTGTTGCCGGCATGATGCTGGCGTGTTGCCGGCATGATGCCGGCGTGATGCTGGCGTGTTGCTGGCGTGATGCTGGCGTGTTGCTGGCTGGATACTGGCGTGTTACTGGCGTAATATTGGCCTGATACTGGCAAGTTGCTGGCGTGATACTGGCGTGCTGCTGGCATGTTGCTGGCGTGTTACTGGCGTGTTGCTGGCGTGATGCTGGCGTGATGCTGGCGTGTTGCTGGCATGATACTGGTGTGTTGCTGGTGTGACACTGGCGTGATGCTGGCGTGTTGCTGGCATGATACTGGCGTGTTGCTGGCATGATACTAGCGTGATGCTGGCGTGATGCCGGCGTGTTGCTGGCGTGATGCTGGCGTGATGCTGGCGTGATGCTGGCGTGTTGCCGGCGTGATGCTGGCGTGTTGCCGGCGTGATGCTGGCGTGTTGCCGGCGTGTTGCTGGCGGGATACTGGCGTGTTGCTGGCGGGATACTGGCGGGATACTGGCGTGTTGCTGGCGTGATGCTGGCGTGCTGCTGGCATGTTGCTGGCGTAATACTGGCGTAATACTGGCGTGATGCTGGCGTAATACTGGCGTGTTGCTGACAAGTTGCTGGCGTGTTACTGGCGTAATACTGGCGTGTTGCTGGCGTGATGCTGGCGTGTTGCTGGCGTGTTGCTGGCGTGTTGCTGGCGTGTTGCTGGCGTGTTGCTGGCGTGATGCTGGCGTGATGCTGGCGTGTTGCTGGCGTGATGCTGGCGTGTTGCTGGCGTGTTGCTGGCGTGTTGCTGGCGTGTTGCTGGCGTGATGCTGGCGTGATGCTGGCGTGTTGCTGGCGTGTTGCTGGCGTTGCCGGCATGATGCTAGCGTGTTGCTGGCGTGATACTGGCGTGTTACTGGCGTGTTGCTGCTGTCGTGTTGCTGGCGTGATACTGGCGTGTTACTGGCGTGATGCTGGCGTGATGCTGACGTGTTGCCGGCATGATGCCAGCGTGTTGCTGGCGTGTTGCCGGTGTGTTGCCGGCATGATGCTGGCGTGTTGCCGGCATGATGCTGGCGTGATGCTGGCGTGATGCTGGCGTGATGCTGGCGTGTTGCTGGCTGGATACTGGCGTGTTACTGGCGTAATATTGGCCTGATACTGGCAAGTTGCTGGCGTGATACTGGCGTGCTGCTGGCATGTTGCTGGCGTGTTACTGGCGTGTTGCTGGCGTGATACTGGCGTGTTACTGGCGTGATGCTGGTGTGATGCTGGCGTGTTGCTGGCATGATACTGGTGTGTTGCTGGTGTGACACTGGCGTGATACTGGCGTGTTACTAGCGTGATGCTGGCGTGTTGCCGGCGTGATGCTGGCGTGTTGCCGGCATGATGCTGGCGTGTTGCCGGCGTGTTGCTGGCGTGATACTGTCGTGCTGCTGGCATGTTGCTGGCGTGATGCTGGCGTGTTACTGGCGTAATACTGGCGTGCTGCTGGCATGTTGCTGGCGTGATGCTGGCGTAATACTGGCGTGTTGCTGACAAGTTGATGGCGTGTTGCTGGCGTGTTGCTGGCGTGATACTGGCGTGATGCTGGCGTGATGCTGGCGTGTTGCTGGCGTGTTGCTGGCGTGATGCTGGCGTGATGCTGGCGTGTTGCTGGCGTGTTGCTGGCGTGATGCTGGCGTGATGCTGGCGTGTTGCTGGCGTGTTGCTGGCGTGTTGCTGGCGTGTTGCTGGCGTGTTGCTGGCATGATGCTAGCGTGTTGCCGGCGTGATGCTAGCGTGTTGCTGGCGTGATACTGGCGTGTTGCTGCTGTCGTGTTGCTGGCGTGTTACTGGCGTGTTGCTGCTGTCGTGTTGCAGGCGTGATACTGGCGTGTTGCTGGCGTGATGCTGACGTGTTGCCGGCATGATGCTTGCGTGTTGCTGGCGTGTTGCCGGTGTGTTGCTGGCGTGTTGCTGGCTGGATACTGGCGTGTTACTGGCGTAATATTGGCGTGATACTGGCAAGTTGCCGGCGTGATACTGGCGTTTTACTGGCGTAATAATGGCGTGATGCTGGCATGTTGCTGGCGTGATGCTGGCGTGTTGCTGGCATGATGCTAGCGTGTTGCTGGCGTGTTGCTGCCGTGATGCTGGCGTGTTGCTGGCGTGATGCTGGCGTGTTGCTGGCGTGTTGCCGGCATGATGCTAGCGTGTTGCCGGCATGATGCTAGCGTGTTGCCGGCATGATGCTGGCGTGTTGCTGGCCTGTTGCTGGCGTGATGCTGGCGTGATGCCGGCGTGTTGCTGGCATGATGCCGGCGTGATGCTGGCGTGTTGCTGGCGTGTTGCTGGCATGATACTGGTGTGTTGCTGGTGTGACACTGGCGTGATAGTGGCGTGTTACTAGCGTGATGCTGGCATGTTACCGGCGTGATGCTGGCGTATTGCCGGAGTGTTGCTGGCGGGATACTGGCGTGTTGCTGGCTGGATACTGGCGTGTTACTGGCGTGATACTGGCAAGTTGCTAGCGTGTTGCCGGTGTGTTGCCGGCGTGATGCTGGCGTGTTGCTGGCCTGTTGCTGGTGTGATGCCGGCGTGATGCCGGCGTGTTGCCGGCATGTTGCTGGCGTGTTGCTGGCGTGTTGCCGGCATGATGCTAGCGTGTTGCTGGCGTGTTGCCGGTGTGTTACTGGCGTGATGCTGGCGTGATGCTGGCGTGTTGCTGCTGTCGTGTTACTGGCGTGTTGCTGGCGTGATGCTGGCGTGTTGCCGGCATGATGCTAGCGTGTTGCTGGCGTGTAGCCGGTGTGTTGCCGGCATGATGCTGGCGTGTTGCCGGCATGATGCTAGCGTGATGCTGGCGTGTTGCTGGCGTGATGCTGGCGTGTTGCTGGCGTGATGCTGGCGTGTTGCTGGCGTGATGCTGGCGTGTTGCTGGCGTGATGCTGGCGTGTTGCCGGCATGATGCTAGCGTGTTGCCGGCATGATGCTAGCGTGTTGCCGGTGTGTTGCCGGCATGATGCTGGCGTGTTGCTGGCCTGTTGCTGGCGTGATGCCGGCGTGTTGCTGGCATGATGCCGGCGTGATGCTGGCGTGTTGCTGGCGTGTTGCTGGCATGATACTGGTGTGTTGCTGGTGTGACACTGGCGTGATGCTGGCATGTTACCGGCGTGATGCTGGCGTATTGCCGGCGTGTTGCTGGCGGGATACTGGCGTGTTGCTGGCTGGATACTGGCGTGTTACTGGCGTGATACTGGCAAGTTGCTAGCGTGTTGCCGGTGTGTTGCCGGCATGATGCTGGCGTGTTGCTGGCCTGTTGCTGGTGTGTTGCCGGCGTGTTGCCGGCGTGTTGCTGGCGTGTTGCTGGCGTGTTGCTGGCGTGTTGCCGGCGTGATGCTGGCGTGTTGCTGGCGTGTTGCCGGGGTGTTACTGGCGTGATGCTGGCGTGTTGCTGGCGTGTTGCCGGCATGATGCTAGCGTTTTGCTGGCGTGTTGCCGGTGTGTTACTGGCGTGATGCTGGCGTGTTGCTGCTGTCGTGTTGCTGGCGTGATACTGGCGTGTTACTGGCATGTTGCTGGCGTGATGCTGGCGTGTTGCCGGCGTGATGCTGGCGTGATGCCGGCGTGATGCTGGCGTGATGCCGGCATGATGCTAGCGTGTTGCTGGCGTGTTGCCGGCATGATGCTAGCGTGTTGCTGGCGTGTTGCCGGCATGATGCTGGCGTGTTGCCGGCATGATGCCGGCATGATGCTGGCGTCATACTGGCATGATACTGGCGTGATGCTGGCGTGTTGCTGGCGTGTTGCTGGCGTGATGCTGGCGTGATGCTGGCGTGATGCTGGCGTGTTGCTGGCGTCGCCGGCATGATGCTAGCGTGTTGCTGGCGTGATACTGGCGTGTTACTGGCGTGATGCTGCTGTCGTGTTGCTGGCGTGATACTGGCGTGTTACTGGCGTGATGCTGGCGTGATGCTGACGTGTTGCCGGCATGATGCTAGCGTGTTGCTGGCGTGTTGCCGGCATGATGCTGGCGTGTTGCTGGCGTGTTGCCGGTGTGTTGCCGGCATGATGCTGGCGTGTTGCCGGCGTGATGCTGGCGTGATGCTGGCGTGTTGCTGGCGTGTTGCTGGCTGGATACTGGCGTGTTACTGGCGTAATATTGGCTGGATACTGGCAAGTTGCTGGCGTGCTGCTGGCATGTTGCTGGCGTGTTACTGGCGTGTTGCTGGCGTGTTGCTGGCGTGATACTGGCGTGATACTGGCGTGATACTGGCGTGTTGCTGGCATGATACTGGTGTGTTGCTGGCGTGTGACACTGGCGTGATGCTGGCGTGTTACTAGCGTGATGCTGGCGTGTTGCCGGCGTGATGCTGGCGTGTTGCCGGCGTGTTGCTGGCGTGATACTGTCGTGCTGCTGGCATGTTGCTGGCGTGATGCTGGCGTGTTACTGGCGTAATACTGGCGTGTTGCTGACAAGTTGCTGGCGTGTTACTGGCGTGTTACTGGCGTAATACTGGCGTGTTGCTGGCGTGACACTGGCGTGATGCTGGCGTGTTGCTGGCGTGATACTGGCGTGATGCTGGCGTGATACTGGCGTGTTGCTGGCGTGATACTGGCGTGTTGCTGGCGTGATACTGGCGTGATGCTGGCGTGATGCTGGCGTGATGCTGGCGTGTTGCTGGCGTGTTGCTGGCATGATGCTAGCGTGTTGCCGGCATGATGCTAGCGTGTTGCTGGCGTGATACTGGCGTGTTGCTGCTGTCGTGTTGCTGGCGTGTTACTGGCGTGTTGCTGCTGTCGTGTTGCAGGCGTGATACTGGCGTGTTACTGGCGTGTTGCTGGCGTGATGCTGACGTGTTGCCGGCATGATGCTTGCGTGTTGCCGGCATGATGCTTGCGTGTTGCTGGCGTGTTGCCGGTGTGTTGCTGGCGTGTTGCTGGCTGGATACTGGCGTGTTACTGGCGTAATATTGGCCTGATACTGGCAAGTTGCTGGCGTGATACTGGCGTGCTGCTGGCATGTTGCTGGCGTGTTACTGGCGTGTTGCTGGCGTGATACTGGCGTGTTGCTGGCGTGATACTGGCGTGTTGCTGGCGTGATACTGGCGTGTTGCTGGCGTGATACTGGCGTGTTGCTGGCGTGTTGCTGGCATGATACTGGTGTGTTGCTGGTGTGACACTGGCGTGATACTGGCGTGTTACTAGCGTGATGCTGGCGTGTTGCCGGCGTGATGCTGGCGTGTTGCCGGCGTGATGCTGGCGTGTTGCCGGCGTGTTGCTGGCGTGATACTGTCGTGCTGCTGGCATGTTGCTGGCGTGATGCTGGCGTGTTACTGGCGTAATACTGGCGTGCTGCTGGCATGTTGCTGGCGTGATGCTGGCGTAATACTGGCGTGTTGCTGACAAGTTGCTGGCGTGTTACTGGCGTAATACTGGCGTGTTGCTGGCGTGATACTGGCGTGTTGCTGGCGTGATACTGGCGTGTTGCTGGCGTGATACTGGCGTGTTGCTGGCGTGATGCTGGCGTGTTGCTGGCGTGATGCTGGCGTGTTGCTGGCGTGATACTGGCGTGTTGCTGGCATGATGCTGGCATGATGCTAGCGTGTTGCTGGCATGATGCTAGCGTGTTGCTGGCGTGATACTGGCGTGTTGCTGCTGTCGTGTTGCTGGCGTGTTACTGGCGTGTTGCTGCTGTCGTGTTGTAGGCGTGATACTGGCGTGTTACTGGCGTGTTGCTGACGTGTTGCCGGCATGATGCTTGCGTGTTGCTGGCGTGTTGCCGGTGTGTTGCTGGCGTGTTGCTGGCTGGATACTGGCGTGATACTGGCGTAATATTGGCGTGATACTGGCAAGTTGCCGGCGTGATACTGGCGTGCTGCTGGCGTAGCACGCCAGTATCACGTGATGCTGGCATGTTGCTGGCGTGATGCTGGCGTGTTGCTGGCATGATGCTAGCGTGTTGCTGGCGTGTTGCTGCCGTGATGCTGGCGTGTTGCTGCCGTGATGCTGGCGTGTTGCTGGCGTGATGCTGGCGTGTTGCCGGCATGATGCTGGCGTGTTGCCGGCATGATGCTAGCGTGTTGCCGGTGTGTTGCCGGCATGATGCTGGAGTGTTGCTGGCCTGTTGCTGGCGTGATGCCGGCGTGTTGCTGGCGTGATGCCGGCGTGTTGCTGGCATGATGCCGGCGTGATGCTGGCGTGTTGCTGGCATGATACTGGTGTGTTGCTGGCGGGATACTGGCTGGATACTGGCGTGTTACTGGCGTGATACTGGCAAGTTGCTAGCGTGTTACTGGCGTGATACTGGCAAGTTGCTAGCGTGTTGCCGGCATGATGCTGGCGTGTTGCTGGCCTGTTGCTGGTGTGATGCTGGCGTGATGCCGGCGTGTTGCCGGCATGTTGCTGGCGTGTTGCTGGCGTGTTGCTGGCGTGTTGCCGGCATGATGCTAGCGTGTTGCTGGCGTGTTGCCGGCGTGATGCTGGCGTGTTGCTGCTGGCGTGTTACTGGCGTGTTACTGGCGTGTGACTGGCGTGTTGCTGGCGTGATGCTGGCGTGTTGCCGGCATGATGCTAGCGTGTTGCTGGCGTGTTGCCGGCATGATGCTGGCGTGTTGCCGGCATGATGCTGGCGTGTTGCCGGCATGATGCCGGCATGATGCTGGCGTCATACTGGCATGATACTGGCGTGTTGCTGGCGTGATGCTGGCGTGATGCTGGCGTGATGCTGGCGTGATACTGGCGTGATACTGGCGTGTTGCTGGAGTGATACTGGCGTGTTGCTGGAGTGATACTGGCGTGTTGCTGGAGTGATACTGGTGTGTTGCTGGCGTGTTACTGGCGGGGGCTTCTTGGCAAATCCCTGCTCCTTTTCACTGCGAGGGAGCATACCTCTCATCGCCAGCATGTCATTGACCGCCCTCCTCTCCTGCAGACCCTGAATGAGTCTGGTCTGGGTGTCTCCCTCCGGGGAAATGACCTCCGATATCTTCAGCGTGACCAGAAATCTCTGCTTCTCCTGATCCAGGTTGGTGACCTTGGCCAAAACCGTCTGGCCCAGCTGGAAGGCGGCCGCCGTGTCACTGACAAACTTATCTGTCATGGCCTGAAACACAAAGGGTTAAGAAGAACACGGGAACAGGAGTGCATCACGCATGATCTCCAGCTTTCAGCCTCTAACTCACGGATTTGGGAGCGAGACCCACAAGGCCGTACGGGAACTCGACAAAGACGCCGTAAGACATGATGTTCTTGATCCAGCCAATCAGCTGCATTCCTACGGTGATTTCAGAGAAGTGTTTAGCAGCCACGCCTTGCTCCAGAGACCACCGCACCGTGGGCTTCTTGGTGAGGATCTTGGTAAGAAGCATGTAAGGAAACTTCCTCAGGTGTGTGAAGTTTGGAGGGTTTGCTGCGTTTGGACTGAAGCTCTGGTCAGGAAACACGAGGAAAGGATACGATTCTCTGCTTGCTCTTGTTGCAGCAGATGAGCTTTGAGATGATGTCTCCTTCTTGGAGACTCTCCCACAGCAACGGGCAGTTGGACATGTGATCAGAAAGATGCATTGTGGGTAGCAGAGCGGTGACATCATCTGGCAGAATGGCCACCTCCAGACCGGAGGCGGACTTCTTCACCACCTTCGCCTCCAGCCGCTGCAGCACGCAGACAAACAACCTTCAGCATTTTGAGCCAAATAACAATAAAAGGTCAAAAAGATTCGGACCTTACCTTCCCCACCTCACAGTCAACCCTGGCAGCTTCATCTGTGTCTCCCTCCACCACCGCCTTAAACGACAGCACCATCTTTGCCTTCTCGGGGTCACACTGGAGGACTTTCACCTTTAGCACCTGGAAACGAAGACCGCTGTCAGACTGGAGCTGGACGACGGCTCTGAGCACGCCCGGCTCCACCTCCTCACCTGCCCCACGTAGAAGGCGTCCTCTGGACTCGAGATGGGCTCTGAGCTGAGCTCGCTGAGCGGCACCAAACCCTTCACATTGTTGTAGAAACGGACGATGCAGCCGAAGTCTCTGAGGCAGACGATGAAGCCGTGTGAGATGCGGCCGGGACGCGCGTCGGCGTAGCTGAAGAACACCGGCAGGGAGCTCTCAACCAGAGCCTTCTTCCTGGTCAGGTACAGCTTCCTGTTGTCTGGATCCACCGACAGCACCTGGGGGTTCACACACACACACACACACACACGGAGAGGAAAGACGACATGACAACTGGCCCAAACTCTTCGGAGAGGTTTTATCTCTGCAGTTGTCCGTAGAAAGTCGTACTGACCCGACATTTGACCTTCATGCCCTCGACGTACTTCTTCTCTGGGTTCTTCAGGATGATGTCGGAGAGGTGTGTCCGAGGCACCAGACCTTTGATGTGGTCTGAGAGATGCACCACCATCCCGTGACTCAGCAGGACCGACACCGTCCCCTAGGACAGAAAGACAGGAAGACTAAACATGGACAATCCAACCCAACACCAAGCTTTGGGGTTTATGTCGGCGGTGCTGACAGAGCAGCCGGTCGGAGAAAGGGTTAAAAGTTTTCCCACATCGCTGAAATCCGCTTCACACCGACTGCAGCCGATTCAAGTTTCAACACAAACGACTGCATGACGATGTGTCAGTCAAACTGCGGTTTGTCCCTCCCATCGACCCCTCTGAGCCCCCCCCCTCCCTTTGTGCACGAGTTGTGCGCTCCTGGAGGTGTGAAGGAGATCTTGTGGAGGCACCAGAGCCAGAGTTTGGATTCATCACGGTGGTTCCCAAACTTTCTGAGCTGTGTAGAAACTTCAGTTTCTTCCTGGTTAAATCATTTTCCTTTCAGGATCGTTCAGTAAAAATACCTGAATAACCTGCTAATACATAAATAAGTAAAACATTTGGGAGTTTTACGTCACTGTGCTGCTACTTTAATGATCAAACCGTAGCGTACATGAACCCTGAACTCCGGCTGGAGGTAACCCTGCTGTTCCGGTAACAAATGGATGCGCTCTCCTCACCTCGACAACCTGACCCGCCTGGACGTCATGGTATCTGAAGAAAGGTTTGTCAATAATACTCCTGAAATAAAAAGCAGGAGAAGGACGTCAGTCCAGCAAAGCGCATCGGTGCCGCTGCTCTGGAATGAGATGCAGGAAGAGCAGACCTTCGTAAACTAACGAGGAAAACTTGATCCATGGGGCTGAAGTCCAGGATCCTGCAGGTGTGCTGGGGCATTGCAAACACTCTGTTCTCATTGGGCGGTTCACTAGGCTCCTTCAGGTGGTTCCTCTGTTGGGACAGACAACAGGAAGCTTTCTAGACTGCACAACATCCATCATAAGAGCACCGGCGAAACTCACATGTGCAAAGGCCGATGACTTGTCTGGAAGTTCCAACATGGCTCCTGACATGTGGTGCATAGCCGTCATCTTGCAGCCGTGCACCACCTCGCCGATGCAGTCGCCAGCAGGAGGCGTCGGGTCGATGACGGCCGCGAGCTGAACGAGGTAGCTGCGCAAGCTCAGCCCCACCAGGCGGGTGGACGGCTCCACGTAGAGAACCCGCGCTCCAACCTGGACGATAAGAAGTTTTAACTGAGAGGAAACCGTCACCGCTTTCTTCTGTTCTTTACCTCCTGATTTAGTGTAAACAGTAAATAAAACATGTCGGATTAGTTTTACCACAAGTCCTTCAGCATAGCTGGACGCCTGCTCAGGCTCCAAGTGCAGGAAGTCCACCTGGCCCGTGAAGGAGGACAGGAAGTCCAGAAGCAGACCATGTTTAGTCACCTGCAATCCAAACACAGAACTGATCGGCTGAGAGAGAATGGAGGACGGGGCGTCACCTCAGAGAAGATGCGTGCTCTTCCTCACAGCTGCCTACCTTCCTGATGGTTGCTCTGACCAGGAGACCAGGCAGGAGGTTGACCAGGTTCCAGCCCTGCTGGGCGTCAGCGTAGGCCTGAGCGGTCGCCGAGGGGTTCACAGACAGGCAAACCACTCGCCCGTTGTTTTTCACCGCCTCTATCAGCGAGGTCACATACTGGCCCACTTTCAGCTCTGAACACGAGGAGAAAACACAAACACTTCAGAGACGGAGGCAACTTCACGACAGAAGGCACAAGATCTGTATTTTTACGTTACCTTCGAGTTTCTTTTGCTTGTCCGTCGAGGCTTCCTCAGGAAGGAAAGCTTTGGTTCCACCGACACCAATGTCAATGATGCAGCCATGATCTTCTACACTTTCCACACACCCACTCAAGACCTTTTTCACAGGTATAAAACATGCAGTTTAGAATGATAATATGCTGAAAATGGACGCAGAAGGATTCTTTAGGTAATGATGCTAATCCTGGCTCACCATTCCAGCTTTCAGAGAGCTTGAGGTGAGACTCTTGTTGATTAGTTTGGGATTGATTGACAGCTGGATGCTCAGTGATCCTCCCTGAGTTATATCCAACTTGGCAACCGCACATCTGAGCACCATACCAGGATGGAAGAGCTGCATCAGAGAGCAGATCTCCTGAGAGGAAACAGCAGTCACACATCTAAAACTGGCCTGGACTTTATGAAAGAAGCAGACGGAAACGGTTCGACTGTTCCACCCGCTTACCGCTGTGTCGTCGGAGGCCAGCTGCTCGCTGAGAAGTTTGGTGTAAGCGTCAGAGATGTTCCTGATACTGAGGAAGCCTAGCAGACCACAGGGGAGGCTGACGGTCACTTCAAAGTCTGCCACATCTTTAACACAGCCCAGCACAAGCATCCCTTCTTTAACGTTCTACAGAAAACAGCACAGTAGAAGCACAGTAAAATAAAGTCAGAATGAATCAAATACATTCCAGAACTGATCAAATCCACAATATTTTGGTTTCTGGCAAATAACTGACCTTCATGTGCAGAATTTCCACACATTTGGCAGCTTCATTCAGCGTCAGGCCAGCAGCTTTTTTGTCGTCCGTCTTCTGCGTTTTGGGTTTTTTGCCTTCATCTTTGCTGCCTCCCTTTCTTTTCTTGGTTCCTGTTTGTTCATTTGACTAAAAGAGCAAACTCATGTTCAATAAAAGACAACTGCATAATTATCAAAAACCTCCACAGTTTGCATTAATGAGACTGAAGCAGGGAAATGCTGCAACTCTCTTGTCTATAAGAAGTTGTTTGACAATGATACGAGGAAAGGTGTGACTCTACCTGAAACAGATTGTCCACTTCTGTTCGGTCCACAACTATTTTACTCTCAGCAGGTTTCTTTGTTGTTCCTCCTCGAGGAAAGTCTTCCTCCACTGATGCCATGTTTGATGCTGCTTCAAACCTCTTGGATCTCTAGAGTCAAAAGGAAGAGAAGAGATCACGTCTGTGGAGATTCACTTCAAGGTTTCCCCACCTACATCCTGTCTGTTGTTGTTTCACAGGTTTAACTAGGTCTATTACTGCATTGTCTACTTAAAACTCAGGTTTAACCAGGTCTATTACTGCACTGTCTACTTAAAACGCACCCCGGTGATACGCCTGGACAAAACAAAGGTTTTCCAGTAGATAACAAGTCTGCCCACATAGAATGCATCTCAATTTAAAGCCACGTAGAAAAACAATACCATAATGATCAATACTTTCTGACATATGATCTCAGAACTGAATAAGAAACTCACATGTTGCTCAGAAACACGCCATCACCACAACCCGGAAGAACAACCCACTGGGGCAATGGATTATCTGTCCAATCACAGAGCAGAAGGGATGATTGACAGGTTTCTGACCACTCAGAAACAGAACGTCTCCGTAGATTAGAGCGACATGTAAATTGACCAATGAAAAAGCAGCATTAACTCTATAGCGTTGGGCGGGACTTCCTGCTCCGTACAGCCTTGCTGAAGGACACTCGTCTCATCCAGGTGCTGCTGGGTCGTCTATTAAAGGTGAGAATTAACCTGCTTAGAAATAAAGTAGGCAGTTAGTTTCTGCTTAACAAAGAGAAACAGAATCCACACTATCTTTGAAACGTCCATATTACAACGTAGTATTTAGGCAGTGACAAAATATGGTTTAGCTTCAGCTAGCTGGCTAGCAAGCTAACGTTGATTTCCTATGGACCGCTAGCTATTAGCCGCTAGCGGCTAATGAAAAACTGATAATGGTGATGATGGTAATTCATGAATGCCTGTAAATGACAAGTCTGTTTATTAAGTCAGCTGTTGAGCAGATTTACGTGCAGGGAGAGGAGGGTTGCGGTGGATGTTTGGGGTCAAATGAAGTTTCTACTTGTTTGGTGTTTAAAGTAGCACGATAAAAACATTATCAGTTATGTAATATAACCTCTGATTTCACTGCAGAGCGTAGAATATACCATGGACTTTTTCTTTAACCATGAATTTATTTAGTTTGTATTTTATTATTTCACTCTAAATGTGTGTACCAAGGTTTCCCCTGATCTAAAGGTCAGATTAATACTATTTCAGAGGTCGTTTCACTTATTTTATGGATTTATTAGTTTAATAATTAAATATTTAGAGGTATAATTGCTTGAAAAGTGCCGCATGGAAAATGATCAATATTTGCAGTAATTTATTCATATCTAACATTGAATAGTTCCATGTTTGTAAATCAGTTGCAAATGAAAATAAACTGACAAACTTAAAATAAAAACGTTTTGCTAGAATTTTAACATAAATTACACTTAATGTTAACATGTAAATTAATTACAAAATATTGCAAATAGCCTAAATGTATATTTAGGGCTGTGACAATATGCTTTCGTCACGATTCGATTCTATTCCAACATTTTGGGCTGGTTATTCTAACCCTGTACGGTGATTATAACCCGGTAAAAACCAGGTTATTCTAACCCTGTACGGTGCTTATAACCCGGTAATAACCAGGTTATTCTAACCCTGTACGGTGATTATAACCCGGTAATAACCAGGTTATTCTAACCCTGTACGGTGATTATAACCCGGTAAAAACCAGGTTATTCTAACCCTGTACGGTGATTATAACCCGGTAATAACCAGGTTATTCTAACCCTGTACGGCGATTATAACCCGGTAATAACCAGGTTATTCTAACCCTGTACGGTGATTATAACCCGGTAAAAACCAGGTTATTCTAACCCTGTACGGTGATTATAACCCGGTAATAACCAGGTTATTCTAACCCTGTACGGTGATTATAACCCGGTAAAAACCAGGTTATTCTAACCCTGTACGGTGATTATAACCCGGTAATAACCAGGTTATTCTAACCCTGTACGGCGATTATAACCCGGTAATAACCAGGTTATTCTAACCCTGTATGGCGATTATAACCCGGTAATAACCAGGTTATTCTAACCCTGTATGGCGATTATAACCCGGTAATAACCAGGTTATTCTAACCCTGTATGGCGATTATAACCCGGTAATAACCAGGTTATTCTAACCCTGTATGGCGATTATAACCCGGTAATAACCAGGTTATTCTAACCCTGTATGGCGATTATAACCTGGTAATAACCAGGTATAAACGTGTTTGTTTAGTTATAAATGCAAAATGCGACATTTCACTGTAGTCTAACAGTTTCACGCTGCATCTGAAACTGATGTTTTTAGAAATGGTGGTAGATGTGTCTGGCTTAGAGACCAGCCTGGAACTTCGGCCACCAGAGTAAAAAACAAAACCAGACATGAAGTTTTTTACTGTAAAAACGAAGAATAGTCTGTGTAGGATGTAAGGAAACTTACACCAGATCGATCCAGAAGGCGATTCCCAACATCTTCCTCCTCACCGCGGTTTTCCTGAAGTTCCAACTGTCAGTCATCTACCATTGTGCTTTTGGCAGGACCATTAAGTATCCATCATGGGAGGACACGATGCAGGAAGTCAGCACCAGTTCACTGGAATTGCCAAGTACTTCAACTCGTACACCATCACAGGAAGGAGGAACGTGAGTTTCTTTCCACCGGCGCCACGCCAGCATCTTGTATAAAACTGTGCTAAATCCTCCTCTTGTATTTTTAGTGTGTTTTGGCCACATATGCGAGCATTGCAGCCATCATCCTTTTCTTTAAGTTGAAGCCCAAGAAACAGGCAGCAGTGACAGAAAAGTAGTGATGTAAGTATATAATATGTTGGTTTCACGCTTTCAGCTGCTGCTCCGTTCTGCTAACTCTGGACCCTTCTTGTTTCCTGACAGGTTTCCATTTGGCCGTCGCTTCTTCCAGCGGGGAGCAGAGAGAGCAGCTGGACACGCTTGTAATAAAATGTTTGGTTTTCCCACGTTAATAAAGAAAATGTAAACCCAGAATGTAGAAAACACTGTTTTATTTACAATGTGCAGAATTATAAAAGAATGTTTTAAAATCAGTTGTCAGTCTGCAGGGCCAGGTACTCTGACAGACGAGCTCGTTCTATAAGACATCAGCCGAATGTGAAATGATGGCGTAATCTGCACCACGCCAAGCTCCCAGAGTTCTTCTCATGGATTATAGGCTCCTGCAGCCAGCAGCAGATTCCTTCGTGTGAAGTGGAGGTGAATGACGGGCGTAGATTTGGTCATGTAAGTGCCTAATAAAAGCTCCTGGGAGTTGTCTTGCAGATGGATGTGTCCCGTCGCTGCTGTGAAGTCATCAGTCTCTAGATCGTCAAACGCTTTCATTGCATCCCAGAGCCGAACCGTGTTGTCCATGGAACCTAGAACACAACGAACCCAATCAGCCGGTACCGACGTCTGCTGCATGCAAACATGAAAGCCAAGGACAGACACCCACCGGAGGCAAGAATCTCCCCGTCCCGGCTGAAGCGGAGGGAATAGACGGTATCCGTGTGGCCCTTCAGCTCTCCAACCATCAATCCGTGACCAATATCCCACAGAAGGACTCGGCCATCGGTAGCTCCTGAGGCTAAAAACTTCCCGTTGGGAGAGAAGGCCAGCGCGTGGATGGGGCCCTGGGGGGTACACGACAGTTTGGGTGTGAATTTTGATGTCTAATTTCAGAGCTTATTCTTATTCATGCACAAACTGACAACGTTCATTAAAGCATGAATCTTTTTATTCCCTTTCTGGTCTCTGAATGACTGAACGGTTCCCGTTTGGAAGGCGGCGCCTCGACCATTAAACCTCCTGAACACACAGGTTGTTAACTTTCTGATCAGACTCAACAGGACTTTTAATTTCTTTTACATCTGGATGTTTTCCACCGAGCAGCTGATTTACAGAGTTGTTACTGACGGCGTGCAGCCATCCAACACGGTGTTTTACACCGTTTTACGTTTAACTGACCAGAAATGTCCAAATAAACATGTTTTATGGAAGATGTTTAACTTGCTGTTGAGACTAAAGTCAGCAGGATTTTCCCTGAGATCTCTGCCTTGTTTTTCTCTTTACTTTCAATAAGACTTGTCTTTGAGGCCAAAGGCGGCGGCGGCGCCGCCTGCTGGTCAGGGGAGAAACTGCAGCCTAAACTTTCTGGTTTATTGTGCCTTGAAGATGTATGATGGCTTAAAAACCATCATACATTGTACGGTAAACCCGCGGAGCCCCAGTCTGTGTGGTGTCGCTCTGACAACCACCAGCTGGAAGCTCTCTGTACTTCCTGTGCCAATACGCTGATTTAAAGTTCAAATATGAAGGAACAGACTCGGAACGCGCTGCTCAAAGCAACAAATCGGTTTCACAAGCAGCGTTCGCACCCATTTTATTATTATTTATGTGCTGAGAGGTCAGAACACGAAATGCTTTGATGAACTGACCTTATGACCCGTGAAGATGCGAACACAGTTTCCAGTCAGCACGTCCCAGAGCCGGATGGTGCGGTCAGAGGACCCTGTGACGACGTAATTTGAGTTGGGGTGGAAACACGTACAAGTGACATCGGCCAGATGACCAGCAAACATCCGGAGCGGCTGGTAGTGATCCGTCGCCCAAAGACTTTTACAGAGGAGACAAGAAGGAAGAGATTTATGGACAAAGCTTCACTACAGCACGTTGTAATGAATGAATTATTACGTTTATTACCGCGCCACCCGATCATGGCCCCCAGAGACAAAGTAGTACCCAAACGGAGAGAACTGCGTGTCCCATACGGGGTAGTTGTGGCCTTTGTACGCAACCAGACATGTGAATGTCTGGAGACTCCACAAGCGGACCGTACCGTCCTCTGCACTGGACAGCAGGTAGTTCCTGAGAGAAGAAAACTACAATGAAGCTAAAATCAGTGAGAAAAACATCTGATCAGAGAAATGAATCTGATTTTACACGCCGATGCAAACAAACAGGAAACGGAATCATTCTGAGGTTTCTGTCCATTCAGACGGAGCGCGGCGTCAAACTGGGAATAAATGATTACATTTCTAAAAACAAACCCGCAGGTAGATTCCACGTTACGCCGCGGCAACGACCGAAAGACGCGTCCAGTTCGTCCGGCTCTGGAGAAGAGACGAGGACTTGGGAAGCTTCGTCGTTTAATCCAGGATCTGAAGCTGCACGGTGACCGCATCCAGACGGACGTCAGGACGGGTGTCAGGGTGGACTACGGGATGGACGTCGGGACGGATGTCAGGGTGGACGTCGGGACGGATGTCAGGGTGGACTACGGGATGGACGTCGGGACGGATGTCAGGGTGGACTACGGGATGGACGTCGGGACGGATGTCAGGGTGGATGTCGGGACGGATGTCAGGGTGGATGTCGGGACGGATGTCAGGATGGACTACGGGATGGACGTCGGGACGGATGTCAGGGTGGATGTCGGGACGGATGTCAGGGTGGATGTCAGGATGGACTACGGGATGGACGTCGGGACGGATGTCAGGGTGGATGTCGGGACGGATGTCAGGGTGGATGTCGGGACGGATGTCAGGATGGTCGTCGGGACGGATGTCAGGGTGGATGTCAGGGTGGTCGTCGGGACGGATGTCAGGATGGTCGTCGGGACGGATGTCAGGGTGGACTACGGGACGGATGTCAGGGTGGATGTCAGGGTGGTCGTCGGGACAGATGTCAGGGTGGTCGTCGGGACGGATGTCAGGGTGGACTACGGGATGGACGTCGGGACGGATGTCAGGGTGGACTACGGGATGGACGTCGGGACGGATGTCAGGGTGGACTACGGGATGGACGTCGGGACGGATGTCAGGGTGGACTACGGGATGGACGTTGGGACGGATGTCAGGATGGTCGTCGGGACGGATGTCAGGGTGGACTACGGGACGGATGTCAGGATGGTCGTCGGGACGGATGTCAGGGTGGTCGTCGGGACGGATGTCAGGGTGGACTACGGGACGGATGTCAGGATGGTCGTCGGGACGGATGTCAGGGTGGTCGTCGGGACGGATGTCAGGGTGGACTACGGGATGGACGTCGGGACGGATGTCAGGGTGGACTACGGGATGGACGTCGGGACGGATGTCAGGGTGGACTACGGGATGGTCGTCGGGACGGATGTCAGGGTGGTCGTCGGGACGGATGTCAGGGTGGACTACGGGATGGACGTCGGGACGGGTGTCAGGGTGGATGTCGGGACGGATGTCAGGGTGGACTACGGGATGGACGTCGGGACGGATGTCAGGGTGGACTACGGGATGTACGTTGGGACGGATGTCAGGGTGGACTACGGGATGTACGTCGGGACGGATGTCAGGGTGGATGTCAGGACGGATGTCAGGGTGGACTACGGGATGTACGTCGGGATGGATGTCAGGGTGGACTACGGGATGTACGTCGGGACGGATGTCAGGATGGACGTCGGGACGGATGTCAGGGTGGACTACGGGATGGACGTCGGGACGGATGTCAGGGTGGACTACGGGATGGACGTCGGGACGGATGTCAGGGTGGACTACGGGATGGACGTCGGGACGGATGTCAGGATGGACGTCGGGACGGATGTCAGGGTGGACGTCGGGACGGATGTCAGGGTGGACGTCAGGACGGACGTCAGGGTGGACGTCGGGACGGATGTCAGGGAGGACTACGGGATGGACGTTGGGACGGATGTCAGGGTGGACTACGGGATGGACGTCGGGACGGATGTCAGGATGGACGTCAGGACGGGTGTCAGGATGGATGTCGGGACGGATGTCAGGGTGGACTACGGGATGGACGTCGGGACGGATGTCAGGGTGGACTACGGGATGGACGTCAGGACGGGTGTCAGGGTGGACTACGGGATGGACGTCAGGACGGGTGTCAGGGTGGACTACGGGATGGACGTCGGGACGGATGTCAGGATGGACGTCGGGACGGATGTCAGGATGGATGTCGGGACGGATGTCAGGGTGGACTACGGGATGGACGTCGGGACGGATGTCAGGATGGACGTCGGGACGGATGTCAGGATGTACGTCGGGACGGATGTCAGGGTGGACTACGGGATGGACGTCGGGACGGATGTCAGGGTGGACTACGGGATGGACGTCGGGACGGATGTCAGGGTGGATGTCGGGACGGATGTCAGGGTGGACTATGGGATGGACGTCGGGACGGATGTCAGGGTGGACTACGGGATGGACATCAGGACGGATGTCAGGATGGACTACGGGATGGACGTCGGGACGGATGTCAGGATGTACGTCGGGACGGATGTCAGGATGGACGTCGGGACGGATGTCAGGGTGGACGTCGGGACGGATGTCAGGGTGGACTACGGGATGGACGTCGGGACGGGTGTCAGGGTGGACTACGAGATGTACGTCGGGACGGATGTCAGGGTGGACGTCGGGACGGATGTCAGGGTGGACTACGGGATGTACGTCGGGACGGATGTCAGGGTGGATGTCGGGACGGACGTCAGGGTGGACTACGGGATGTACGTCGGGACGGATGTCAGGATGTACGTCGGGACGGATGTCAGGGTGGACGTCGGGACGGATGTCAGGATGGACGTCGGGACGGATGTCAGGGTGGACGTCGGGACGGATGTCAGGGTGGACGTCGGGACGGATGTCAGGGTGGACTACGGGATGTACGTCGGGACGGATGTCAGGGTGGACTACGGGATGTACGTCGGGACGGATGTCAGGGTGGACTACGGGATGTACGTCGGGACGGATGTCAGGGTGGATGTCGGGACGGATGTCAGGGTGGACTACGGGATGTACGTCGGGACGGATGTCAGGATGGACGTCGGGACGGATGTCAGGGTGGATGTCGGGACGGATGTCAGGATTGATGTCGGGACGGATGTCAGGGTGGACGTCGGGACGGATGTCAGGATGTACGTCGGGACGGATGTCAGGGTGGACTACGGGATGTACGTCGGGACGGATGTCAGGGTGGACGTCGGGACGGATGTCAGGGTGGACGTCGGGATGTACGTCGGGACGGATGTCAGGGTGGACGTCGGGACGGATGTCAGGATGGACGTCGGGACGGATGTCAGGATGGACGTCGGGACGGATGTCAGGGTGGACTACGGGATGTACGTCGGGACGGATGTCA
Organism: Telmatherina bonti; assembly: GCF_933228915.1. Taxonomy (NCBI): domain Eukaryota; kingdom Metazoa; phylum Chordata; class Actinopteri; order Atheriniformes; family Telmatherinidae; genus Telmatherina; species Telmatherina bonti. The sequence continues at coordinate 2,227,724 of NC_136621.1, forward strand.
GGGTGGACTACGGGATGGACGTCGGGAGGGATGTCAGGGTGGACTACGGGATGGACGTCGGGACGGATGTCAGGATGGACGTCAGGACGGATGTCAGGATGGACGTCGGGACGGATGTCAGGATGGACGTCGGGACGGATGTCAGGGTGGACTACGGGACGGATGTCAGGGTGGACTACGGGATGTACGTCGGGAGGGATGTCAGGGTGGACTACGGGATGGACGTCGGGAGGGATGTCAGGGTGGACTACGGGATGGACGTCGGGACGGATGTCAGGATGGACGTCAGGACGGGTGTCAGGGTGGACTACGGGATGGACGTCGGGACGGATGTCAGGGTGGACTACGTGATGGACGTTGGGACGGATGTCAGGATGGACGTCGGGACAGGTGTCAGGGTGGACAACGGGATGGACGTCGGGACGGATGTCAGGATGGACGTCGGGACGGATGTCAGGATGGACGTCGGGACAGGTGTCAGGGTGGAATACGGGATGGACGTCGGGACGGATGTCAGGGTGGACGTCGGGACGGATGTCAGGGTGGACTACGGGATGGACGTCGGGACGGATGTCAGGGTGGACTACGGGATGTACGTCGGGACGGATGTCAGGGTGGACTAAGGGATGTACGTCGGGACGGATGTCAGGATGGACATCGGGACGGATGTCAGGGTGGACTACGGGATGTACGTCGGGACGGATGTCAGGGTGGACTACGGGATGTACGTCGGGACGGATGTCAGGGTGGACTACGGGATGTACGTCGGGACGGATGTCAGGACGGGTGTCAGGGTGGACTACGGGATGGACGTCGGGACGGATGTCAGGACGGGTGTCAGGGTGGACTACGGGATGGACGTCGGGACGGATGTCAGGGTGGAAGTCGGGACGGATGTCAGGGTGGACTACGGGATGTACGTCGGGACGGATGTCAGGATGGACGTCAGGACGGGTGTCAGGGTGGACTACGGGATGTACGTCGGGACGGATGTCAGGATGGACGTCAGGACGGATGTCAGGGTGGACTACGGGATGGACGTCGGGACGGATGTCAGGGTGGACGTCGGGACGGATGTCAGGGTGGACTACGGGATGGACGTCGGGACGGATGTCAGGGTGGACGTCGGGACGGGTGTCAGGGTGGACTACGGGATGGACGTCGGGACGGATGTCAGGGTGGACGTCAGGACGGGTGTCAGGGTGGACTACGGGATGGACGTCGGGACGGATGTCAGGGTGGACTACGGGATGTACGTCGGGACGGATGTCAGGGTGGACTACGGGATGTACGTCGGGACGGATGTCAGGGTGGATGTCGGGACGGATGTCAGGGTGGACTACGGGATGTACATCGGGACGGATGTCAGGATGGACGTCAGGACGGGTGTCAGGGTGGACTACGGGATGGACGTCGGGACGGATGTCAGGGTGGACTACGGGATGTACGTCGGGACGGATGTCAGGGTGGACTACGGGATGTACGTCGGGACGGATGTCAGGGTGGACTACGGGATGGACGTCGGGACGGATGTCAGGGTGGACGTTGGGACGGATGTCAGGGTGGACGTCGGGACGGATGTCAGGGTGGACGTCGGAAGGGATGTCAGGATGGACGTCGGAAGGGATGTCAGGATGGACGTCGGAAGGGATGTCAGGATGGACGTCGGGACGGATGTCAGGGTGGACGTCGGGATGGACGTTGGAAGGGAGGTCAGGGTGGACTACGGGATGTACGTCGGGACGGATGTCAGGGTGGACTACGGGATGTACGTCGGGACGGATGTCAGGGTGGACTACGGGATGGACGTTGGGACGGATGTCAGGGTGGACGTTGGGACGGATGTCAGGGTGGACGTCGGGACGGATGTCAGGGTGGACGTCGGGACGGATGTCAGGGTGGACGTCGGAAGGGATGTCAGGATGGACGTCGGAAGGGATGTCAGGATGGACGTCGGGACGGATGTCAGGGTGGACGTCGGGATGGACGTCGGAAGGGAGGTCAGGGTGGACGTCGGAACGGATGTCAGGGTGGACGTCAGGGTGGACGTCGGGACGGATGTCAGGGTGGACGTCGGGACGGATGTCAGGGTGGATGTCGGGACGGACGTCAGGATGGACGTCGGGACGGATGTCAGGCTGGACGTCGGGACGGATGTCAGGGTGGATGTCAGGGTGGACGTCGGGACGGATGTCAGGGTGGACGTCGGGACGGATGTCAGGGTGGATGTCAGGGTGGACGTCGGGACGGATGTCAGGGTGGACGTCGGGACGGATGTCAGGGTGGATGTCAGGGTGGACGTCGGGACGGATGTCAGGGTGGACGTCGGGACGGATGTCAGGGTGGATGTCGGGACGGACGTCAGGGTGGACGTCGGGACGGACGTCGGGACGGATGTCAGGACGGACGTCGGGACGGATGTCAGGGTGGACGTCGGGACGGACGTCGGGACGGATGTCAGGACGGACGTCGGGACGGATGTCAGGATGGACGTCGGGACGGATGTCAGGGTGGACTACGGGATGGACGTCGGGACGGATGTCAGGATGGACGTCGGAACGGATGTCAGGGTGGACGTCGGGACGGACGTCAGGGAGGACGTCGGGACGGATGTCAGGGTGGACGTCGGAAGGGATGTCAGGATGGACGTTGGGACGGATGTCAGGGTGGACTACGGGATGTACGTCGGGACGGATGTCAGGATGGACATCGGGACGGATGTCAGGATGTACGTCGGGACGGATGTCAGGGTGGACTACGGGATGTACGTCGGGACGGATGTCAGGATGGACATCGGGACGGATGTCAGGATGTACGTCGGGACGGATGTCAGGATGGACGTCAGGACGGGTGTCAGGGTGGACTACGGGATGGACGTCGGGACGGATGTCAGGGTGGACTACGGGATGTACGTCGGGACGGATGTCAGGGTGGACTACGGGATGTACGTCGGGACGGATGTCAGGGTGGACTACGGGATGTACGTCGGGACGGATGTCAGGATGGACGTCAGGACGGGTGTCAGGGTGGACTACGGGATGGACGTCGGGACGGATGTCAGGGTGGACTACGGGATGGACGTCGGGACGGATGTCAGGGTGGACTACGGGATGTACGTCGGGACGGATGTCAGGGTGGACTACGGGATGGACGTCGGGACGGATGTCAGGGTGGACTACGGGATGGACGTCGGGACGGATGTCAGGGTGGACGTTGGGACGGATGTCAGGGTGGACGTTGGGACGGATGTCAGGGTGGACGTCGGTACGGATGTCAGGGTGGACGTCGGAAGGGATGTCAGGATGGACGTCGGAAGGGATGTCAGGATGGACGTTGGGACGGATGTCAGGGTGGACGTCGGGATGGACGTCGGAAGGGAGGTCAGGGTGGACGTCGGAACGGATGTCAGGGTGGACGTCGGGACGGATGTCAGGGTGGACGTCGGGACGGATGTCAGGGTGGATGTCAGGGTGGACGTCGGGACGGATGTCAGGGTGGACGTAGGGACGGACGTCAGGGTGGACGTCGGGACGGATGTCAGGGTGGACGTCGGGACGGATGTCAGGGTGGACGTTGGGACGGATGTCAGGGTGGACGTCGGGAAGGATGTCAGGGTGGACGTCGGGACGGATGTCAGGGTGGACGTCGGGACGGATGTCAGGATGGACGTCGGGACGGATGTCAGGCTGGACGTCGGGACGGATGTCAGGCTGGACGTCGGGACGGATGTCAGGGTGGACTACGGGATGGACGTCGGGACGGATGTCAGGGTGGACTACGGGATGTACGTCGGGACGGATGTCAGGATGGACATCGGGACGGATGTCAGGGTGGACTACGGGATGTACGTCGGGACGGATGTCAGGGTGGACGTCGGGACGGATGTCAGGGTGGACGTCGGGACGGGTGTCAGGGTGGACGTCGGGACGGGTGTCAGGGTGGACGTCGGGACGGGTGTCAGGGTGGACGTCGGGACGGATGTCAGGGTGGACTACGGGACGGATGTCAGGGTGGACTACGGGATGGACGTCGGGACGGATGTCAGGGTGGACGTCGGGACGGACGTCGGGACGGATGTCAGGACGGACGTCGGGACGGATGTCAGGATGGACGTCGGGACGGATGTCAGGGTGGACGTCGGGACGGACGTCGGGACGGATGTCAGGACGGACGTCGGGACGGATGTCAGGGTGGACGTCGGGACGGACGTCGGGACGGATGTCAGGACGGACGTCGGGACGGATGTCAGGGTGGACTACGGGATGTACGTCGGGACGGATGTCAGGGTGGACTACGGGATGTACGTCGGGACGGATGTCAGGATGGACGTCGGGACGGATGTCAGGGTGGATGTCGGGACGGATGTCAGGGTGGACGTCGGGACGGATGTCAGGATGTACGTCGGGACGGATGTCAGGGTGGACTACGGGATGTACGTCGGGACGGATGTCAGGGTGGACGTCGGGATGTACGTCGGGACGGATGTCAGGGTGGACGTCGGGACGGATGTCAGGATGGACGTCGGGACGGATGTCAGGGTGGACTACGGGATGTACGTCGGGACGGATGTCAGGGTGGACTACGGGATGGACATCGGGAGGGATGTCAGGGTGGACTACGGGATGGACGTCGGGACGGATGTCAGCATGGACGTCAGGACGGGTGTCAGGGTGGACTACGGGATGGACGTCGGGACGGATGTCAGGGTGGACTACGTGATGGACGTCGGGACGGATGTCAGGGTGGACTACGGGATGGATGTCAGGGTGGACTACGGGATGGACGTTGGGACGGATGTCAGGTTGGTCGTCGGGACGGATGTCAGGGTGGACTACGGGATGGACGTTGGGACGGATGTCAGGGTGGACTACGGGATGGACGTTGGGACGGATGTCAGGGTGGTCGTCGGGACGGATGTCAGGGTGGACTACGGGATGGACGTTGGGACGGATGTCAGGGTGGACTACGGGATGGACGTTGGGACGGATGTCAGGGTGGTCGTCGGGACGGATGTCAGGATGGACTACGGGATGGACGTTGGGACGGATGTCAGGATGGACGTCGGGACGGATGTCAGGATGGACGTCGGGACAGGTGTCAGGGTGGACAACGGGATGGACGTCGGGACGGATGTCAGGATGGACGTCGGGACGGATGTCAGGATGGACGTCGGGACAGGTGTCAGGGTGGACAACGGGATGGACGTCGGGACGGATGTCAGGGTGGACGTCGGGACGGATGTCAGGGTGGACTACGGGATGTACGTCGGGACGGATGTCAGGGTGGACGTCGGGACGGATGTCAGGGTGGACTACGGGATGGACGTCGGGACGGATGTCAGGGTGGACTACGGGATGTACGTCGGGACGGATGTCAGGGTGGACTACGGGATGGACGTCGGGACGGATGTCAGGGTGGACTACGGGATGTACGTCGGGACGGATGTCAGGGTGGACTAAGGGATGTACGTCGGGACGGATGTCAGGATGGACATCGGGACGGATGTCAGGGTGGACTACGGGATGTACGTCGGGACGGATGTCAGGGTGGACTACGGGATGTACGTCGGGACGGATGTCAGGGTGGACGTCGGGACGGACGTCGGGACGGATGTCAGGACGGACGTCGGGACGGATGTCAGGACGATGTCAGGGTGGACGTCGGGACGGACGTCGGGACGGATGTCAGGATGGACGTCGGGACGGATGTCAGGATGGACGTCGGGACGGATGTCAGGGTGGACGTCGGGACGGATGTCAGGGTGGACGTCGGGACGGATGTCAGGGTGGACTACGGGATGTACGTCGGGACGGATGTCAGGGTGGACTACGGGATGTACGTCGGGACGGATGTCAGGGTGGACTACGGGATGTACGTCGGGACGGATGTCAGGGTGGATGTCGGGACGGATGTCAGGGTGGACTACGGGATGTACGTCGGGACGGATGTCAGGGTGGACTACGGGATGTACGTCGGGACGGATGTCAGGATGGACGTCGGGACGGATGTCAGGGTGGATGTCGGGACGGATGTCAGGATTGATGTCGGGACGGATGTCAGGATGTACGTCGGGACGGATGTCAGGGTGGACTACGGGATGTACGTCGGGACGGATGTCAGGGTGGACGTCGGGATGTACGTCGGGACGGATGTCAGGATGGACGTCGGGACGGATGTCAGGATGGACGTCGGGACGGATGTCAGGGTGGACTACGGGATGTACGTCGGGACGGATGTCAGGGTGGACTACGGGATGGACATCGGGAGGGATGTCAGGGTGGACTACGGGATGGACGTCGGGACGGATGTCAGCATGGACGTCAGGACGGGTGTCAGGGTGGACTACGGGATGGACGTCGGGACGGATGTCAGGGTGGACTACGTGATGGACGTCGGGACGGATGTCAGGGTGGACTACGGGATGGACGTCGGGACGGATGTCAGGGTGGACTACGGGATGTACGTCGGGACGGATATCAGGATGGACGTCGGGACGGATGTCAGGGTGGACTACGGGATGGACGTTGGGACGGATGTCAGGTTGGTCGTCGGGACGGATGTCAGGGTGGACTACGGGATGGACGTTGGGACGGATGTCAGGGTGGACTACGGGATGGACGTTGGGACGGATGTCAGGGTGGTCGTCGGGACGGATGTCAGGGTGGACTACGGGATGGACGTTGGGACGGATGTCAGGGTGGACTACGGGATGGACGTTGGGACGGATGTCAGGGTGGTCGTCGGGACGGATGTCAGGATGGACTACGGGATGGACGTTGGGACGGATGTCAGGATGGACGTCGGGACGGATGTCAGGATGGACGTCGGGACAGGTGTCAGGGTGGACAACGGGATGGACGTCGGGACGGATGTCAGGATGGACGTCGGGACGGATGTCAGGATGGACGTCGGGACAGGTGTCAGGGTGGACAACGGGATGGACGTCGGGACGGATGTCAGGGTGGACGTCGGGACGGATGTCAGGGTGGACTACGGGATGTACGTCGGGACGGATGTCAGGGTGGACGTCGGGACGGATGTCAGGGTGGACTACGGGATGGACGTCGGGACGGATGTCAGGGTGGACTACGGGATGTACGTCGGGACGGATGTCAGGGTGGACTACGGGATGGACGTCGGGACGGATGTCAGGGTGGACTACGGGATGTACGTCGGGACGGATGTCAGGGTGGACTAAGGGATGTACGTCGGGACGGATGTCAGGATGGACATCGGGACGGATGTCAGGGTGGACTACGGGATGTACGTCGGGACGGATGTCAGGGTGGACTACGGGATGTACGTCGGGACGGATGTCAGGACGGGTGTCAGGGTGGAAGTCGGGACGGATGTCAGGGTGGACTACGGGATGGACGTCGGGACGGATGTCAGGGTGGAAGTCGGGACGGATGTCAGGGTGGACTACGGGATGTACGTCGGGACGGATGTCAGGATGGACGTCAGGACGGGTGTCAGGGTGGACTACGGGATGGACGTCGGGACGGATGTCAGGGTGGACGTCGGGACGGATGTCAGGGTGGACGTCAGGACGGGTGTCAGGGTGGACTACGGGATGGACGTCGGGACGGATGTCAGGGTGGACGTCAGGACGGGTGTCAGGGTGGACTACGGGATGGACGTCGGGACGGATGTCAGGGTGGACTACGGGATGTACGTCGGGACGGATGTCAGGATGGACGTCAGGACGGATGTCAGGGTGGACTACGGGATGGACGTCGGGACGGATGTCAGGGTGGACGTCGGGACGGATGTCAGGGTGGACGTCAGGACGGGTGTCAGGGTGGACTACGGGATGGACGTCGGGACGGATGTCAGGGTGGACGTCAGGACGGGTGTCAGGGTGGACTACGGGATGGACGTCGGGACGGATGTCAGGGTGGACTACGGGATGTACGTCGGGACGGATGTCAGGGTGGATGTCGGGACGGATGTCAGGGTGGACTACGGGATGTACGTCGGGACGGATGTCAGGGTGGACTACGGGATGTACGTCGGGACGGATGTCAGGATGGACGTCAGGACGGGTGTCAGGGTGGACTACGGGATGGACGTCGGGACGGATGTCAGGGTGGACTACGGGATGTACGTCGGGACGGATGTCAGGGTGGACTACGGGATGTACGTCGGGACGGATGTCAGGGTGGACTACGGGATGGACGTCGGGACGGATGTCAGGGTGGACGTTGGGACGGATGTCAGGGTGGACGTTGGGACGGATGTCAGGGTGGACGTCGGGACGGATGTCAGGGTGGACGTCGGAAGGGATGTCAGGATGGACGTCGGAAGGGACGTCAGGATGGACGTCGGGACGGATGTCAGGGTGGACGTCGGGATGGACGTCGGAAGGGAGGTCAGGGTGGACGTCGGAACGGATGTCACGGTGGACGTCGGGACGGATGTCAGGGTGGACGTCGGGACGGATGTCAGGGTGGACGTCGGGACGGATGTCAGGGTGGACGTCAGGATGGACGTCGGGACGGACGTCAGGGTGGACGTCGGGACGGACGTCAGGATGGACGTCGGGACGGACGTCAGGCTGGACGTCGGGACGGATGTCAGGCTGGACGTCGGGACGGATGTCAGGATGGACGTCGGGACGGATGTCAGGCTGGACGTCGGGACGGATGTCAGGGTGGACGTCGGGACGGATGTCAGGGTGGACTACGGGATGGACGTCGGGACGGATGTCAGGGTGGACTACGGGATGTACGTCGGGACGGATGTCAGGGTGGACTACGGGATGTACGTCGGGACGGATGTCGGGACGGACGTCGGGACGGATGTCAGGACGGACGTCGGGACGGATGTCAGGATGGACGTCGGGACGGATGTCAGGATGGACGTCGGGACGGATGTCAGGGTGGACGTCGGGACGGACGTCGGGACGGATGTCAGGACGGACGTCGGGACGGATGTCAGGGTGGACGTCGGGACGGACGTCGGGACGGATGTCAGGACGGACGTCGGGACGGATGTCAGGATGGACGTCGGGACGGATGTCAGGGTGGACTACGGGATGGACGTCGGGACGGATGTCAGGATGGACGTCGGGACGGATGTCAGGGTGGACGTCGGGACGGACGTCAGGGAGGACGTCGGGACGGATGTCAGGATGGACGTTGGGACGGATGTCAGGGTGGACGTCGGAAGGGATGTCAGGATGGACGTTGGGACGGATGTCAGGGTGGACTACGGGATGTACGTCGGGACGGATGTCAGGATGGACATCGGGACGGATGTCAGGATGTACGTCGGGACGGATGTCAGGGTGGACTACGGGATGTACGTCGGGACGGATGTCAGGATGGACATCGGGACGGATGTCAGGATGTACGTCGGGACGGATGTCAGGATGGACGTCAGGACGGGTGTCAGGGTGGACTACGGGATGGACGTCGGGACGGATGTCAGGGTGGATGTCGGGACGGATGTCAGGGTGGACTACGGGATGTACGTCGGGACGGATGTCAGGGTGGACTACGGGATGTACGTCGGGACGGATGTCAGGATGGACGTCAGGACGGGTGTCAGGGTGGACTACGGGATGGACGTCGGGACGGATGTCAGGGTGGACTACGGGATGGACGTCGGGACGGATGTCAGGGTGGACGTTGGGACGGATGTCAGGGTGGACGTTGGGACGGATGTCAGGGTGGACGTCGGGACGGATGTCAGGGTGGACGTCGGAAGGGATGTCAGGATGGACGTTGGGACGGATGTCAGGGTGGACGTCGGGATGGACGTCGGAAGGGAGGTCAGGGTGGACGTCGGAACGGATGTCAGGGTGGACGTCGGGACGGATGTCAGGGTGGACGTCGGGACGGATGTCAGGGTGGATGTCAGGGTGGACGTCGGGACGGATGTCAGGGTGGACGTCGGGACGGACGTCAGGGTGGACGTCGGGACGGACGTCAGGGTGGACGTCGGGACGGATGTCAGGGTGGATGTCAGGGTGGACGTCGGGACGGATGTCAGGGTGGACGTCGGGACGGATGTCAGGGTGGACGTCGGGACGGATGTCAGGCTGGACGTCGGGACGGATGTCAGGGTGGACGTCGGGACGGATGTCAGGATGGACGTCGGGACGGATGTCAGGCTGGACGTCGGGACGGATGTCAGGGTGGACTACGGGATGGACGTCGGGACGGATGTCAGGGTGGACTACGGGATGTACGTCGGGACGGATGTCAGGGTGGACTACGGGATGTACGTCGGGACGGATGTCAGGATGGACATCGGGACGGATGTCAGGGTGGACGTCGGGACGGATGTCAGGGTGGACGTCGGGACGGATGTCAGGGTGGACGTCAGGACGGGTGTCAGGGTGGACGTCGGGACGGGTGTCAGGGTGGACGTCGGGACGGATGTCAGGGTGGACGTCGGGACGGATGTCAGGGTGGACTACGGGATGGACGTCGGGACGGATGTCAGGATGGACGTCGGGACGGATGTCAGGATGGACGTCGGGACGGATGTCAGGGTGGACGTCGGGACGGACGTCGGGACGGATGTCAGGACGGACGTCGGGACGGATGTCAGGACGGACGTCGGGACGGATGTCAGGGTGGACGTCGGGACGGATGTCAGGGTGGACTACGGGATGTACGTCGGGACGGATGTCAGGATGGACGTCGGGACGGATGTCAGGGTGGACGTCGGGACGGATGTCAGGCTGGACGTCGGGACGGATGTCAGGCTGGACGTCGGGACGGATGTCAGGCTGGACGTCGGGACGGATGTCAGGGTGGACGTCGGGACGGGTGTCAGGGTGGACGTCGGGACGGATGTCAGGGTGGACGTCGGGACGGATGTCAGGGTGGACGTCGGGACGGATGTCAGGGTGGACGTCGGGACGGATGTCAGGATGGACGTCGGGACGGATGTCAGGATGGACGTCGGGACGGATGTCAGGGTGGACGTCGGGACGGATGTCAGGATGGACGTCGGGACGGATGTCAGGGTGGACGTCGGGACGGACGTCGGGACGGATGTCGGGACGGACGTCGGGACGGATGTCAGGACGATGTCAGGATGGACGTCGGGACGGATGTCAGGGTGGACGTCAGGATGGACGTCGGGACGGATGTCAGGATGGACGTCGGGACGGATGTCAGGCTGGACATCGGGACGGATGTCAGGATGGACGTCGGGACGGATGTCAGGGTGGACGTCGGGACGGATGTCAGGGTGGACGTCGGGACGGATGTCAGGGTGGACTACGGGATGGACGTCGGGACGGATGTCAGGGTGGACTACGGGATGGACGTCGGGACGGATGTCAGGATGGACATCGGGACGGATGTCAGGATGTACGTCGGGACGGATGTCAGGATGGACGTCAGGACGGATGTCAGGGTGGACTACGGGATGTACGTCGGGACGGATGTCAGGATGGACGTCAGGACGGATGTCAGGGTGGACTACGGGATGTACGTCGGGACGGATGTCAGGATGGACGTCAGGACGGATGTCAGGGTGGACTACGGGATGGACGTCGGGACGGATGTCAGGATGGACGTCAGGATGGACGTCAGGGTGGACTACGGGATGTACGTCGGGACGGATGTCAGGATGTACGTCGGGACGGATGTCAGGATGGACGTCAGGACGGATGTCAGGGTGGACTACGGGATGTACGTCGGGACGGATGTCAGGATGTACGTCGGGACGGATGTCAGGATGGACGTCAGGACGGATGTCAGGGTGGACTACGGGATGTACGTCGGGACGGATGTCAGGATGTACGTCGGGACGGATGTCAGGATGGACGTCAGGATGGACGTCAGGGTGGACTACGGGATGTACGTCGGGACGGATGTCAGGATGTACGTCGGGACGGATGTCAGGATGGACGTCAGGATGGACGTCAGGGTGGACTACGGGATGTACGTCGGGACGGATGTCAGGATGTACGTCGGGACGGATGTCAGGATGGACGTCAGGACGGATGTCAGGGTGGACTACGGGATGTACGTCGGGACGGATGTCAGGATGTACGTCGGGACGGATGTCAGGATGGACGTCAGGACGGATGTCAGGGTGGACTACGGGATGGACGTCGGGACGGATGTGGGACAGTTGGACGAGGTGCTCCAGCAGCAGCTGCTGCTTTCAAAAGCAGAGCAGAATAAAAAGACGAGCTCGGCCATGATGGATGAAGCCGCCGCCACAGCGACGCCTATCTGTCAACACGCCTTCTCTGATTGGTCGTCAGATTTCTGTCGGATGCAAATATTTTTAAAAATTGATCTCCGTTTGAAAAATGACATTCACAAAACGGCTGGATGGGATTCTGTCATGGATGCTTGCTGACTTCATTCATGGGAATATTGCGGCGCGTGGTCTGAAGACGTCTCGGGTCCACAGCCGTAGATCTACCTGTCCGGGCTGAAGCTGATACCGTACACGGGGCCGCTGTGTCCACAGAGGATCTTCGACTCGCTGGCCGTCTTCTCATCCATGATCCTCTCCAGCACATCGTCCGACTCTTTGTCAATCAGATTCAGGTCTTGGAGAAAACAGGGGGGGGGGGGGGGGGGGGGGGTGAAGTTGAGTTTTTCAGGAGTTCTAACAGTAAAAGTTCTCATCGTCATACCTGCTGCAGACTTGACCTTGCGGAGCTTCTTTGGCGTGACGCTCCACACCCGAACGGTGGAGTCAGCAAAACCTCCTGCGATCAGACTGGAGTCGTCGGTGAAGTCCACCGCTGTCAGACCCTGAAAAGGTTCCAGAGAGATCCTGCAGATCAGGGCTGACATGTTGGCGATCTGCCTGCCATTTTGGCATTTACCTGGTACGCGTTGAGGAACGAGTAAAAGCAGATGGAGGGGAGGTTGTCTGCTCCCAGGCGGATCCTTTTGGTCGCCTCCTTCATGTACATGATCTTGTCCAGCTTGTCAGAGTCTTTCAGTTCCGGTAGAGGTATCCTAGATAAGAGGATCGCATCATCATGAGGAAATCTCACCGGACTAAACAGCAGAGGCGGACAGGATCCCGCCATCCAGGCTGGAATCCAGCGTTAGATGGGACTGGAAACACGGGACTGGAAACACGGGCCTGGAAACACGGGCCTGGAAACACGGAACCGGGTCCGGTCCGGCCCATGTGAGTTTGGTCCCGTTAAAACGAACCAGAGGACAATATCTGCGATTGTTTAATAAATATATCTGCTTTTTTAATCCGTCCATGCTGATGTTAATGTTTCCGTGGCGACGGGCGGGAAACGTAGGTTTAAGGCGTCTAGTTACTGGAATAACAACATGAAATACTTTATTTTCCATATCAACACACCTGGGATGAAATCTTTCCAACATCTGGGATTGCTGTGGCGTGTGGAAACAATGAACGGCTCTTTTCTGCACAGAGTTCAGGTTGTTCACACATTTCCTAACGTTCAGTTCAGCGAACATGAAAATGTCCAGACTCGACCTCCTCAGTGGAACACTTTGACGTTTATCATTGCAGGTTATTCTCTTATTTTACTGCTCCAGCCGGAGGCGTTTCCTGGACCTGGGACCATTCAGGGCTCGAACCGGGAATGCCCCCCCCCCCCCCCCCCCCCGGTGTGTGTGATTTCCTCACCTATTCTGCGAAGGAGCATTGGGGTCTTGTTTCTTGCTTTTGGAGCCCATGCTGTCCTTTTTGGGCTTCTTCTTCTTTGGCTTACCCTCCTCATTTTCTGCCTCCTCATCCTCATCGTCAAGAGGCAGCTCAATCTCTGGCTCCTTCAAAAGTCCGTAGTAAACCTGGACCGGGTTACAGAAGCAGGAGTCGGGTCATGTTACTGCCTCAACGCCTTGCTGGGCAACATGGAGGATAAATATGCAAACATAACTGCAGTATTTCTCCAACCTTGGCTTTATTAGCTTCTCGCTTTGCCTCTCCAGCCAAGCTGCCCGACATGGCGTCGATCTGGCTTTTGCTGCGCGGCATGCCATCAAAGATGTCGATGTAGAGGTGCTCCTGGATGATGCTCCAGATCTGGTTGTTCTGGCGCTCCTGCAGGTGTCTCTTCAGCAGCTGGTAGGAGTCCCGGGAGATGCGCAAGACAAACTTACTGGTGCGGAAGTCCAGCAGGGTTTCGTTGCCTCTCATGTGCTCCTTCTTAGTCAGGCCGGATAAAACCCGCAAGTCGTCTTCGTAGTAGCACTCCTGGTCCCCGCTGAACCTGAGGAAGCAGGAGGACAGGAGTGACAGGACATGTCTGCTGTTGTTTATGTCTGCACTGATGACAAAGTCTTACTTCTCAAAGAAGGCCTTGGCCTCGTTCTCATGGTTGTTGTAGACCAGTTCCAGGTACATGTGGACAAAGAGCGGGTAAAAGACCTGAGAAAGCTCCGCTCTGTGGCAGTCCAACACCATCTCTATGAACTTCTTCAGGTCTCTGTAGTAGACCTGGTACAGAGCCGGGTCTCCCTGCTGGCTGTAGGCGGACAGCACCACGCTGACGTCCGGCTGATCGTCTCCAGCTGTTACTGCCAACATCACAAAGACGTTCCGTCATAATCAGACTGGTTGGAACCACAGTGAGTCTTTTTCAGTTTTTCTCACACGAAAACTGATTCCTGGTTTTCACCTAAAGTAATTATTTTAGCAAACACATCATAGTCTCTCCTCTGAAGATTCAAACTTTCATTCAGAAACATCTGGATTAACTCAGCAAGATGTTTCATTTATTCAATAAGGAACAAATATTCACAGCTTTTCCTGCTGCATCTATAACTATAATCCTTATTAATAAACACATTCTATCACTTTCAGACGACATGCGGGGGGTGTACCCTTGGCTAGAGCCGGAGCCGCTGCAGGACACACGGTCACCCGGCTGAGGAGCGAGGCCGGATCCCCGCCGTCCACATCCCCCGCTCCCCCCGGTCCGGACCCAGACGTCTCGGTTCCTTTGGGCTCCAACGCGTCCTCCGGCAGCCCCGCTTCACGCCGCAGGATCTCCGCGGACTCGGACAGTTTGTTCCTGGAGAGGAACTGCAGGACGGCGAGCAGCGTCTGCTGGTCCTCCGGGGCTCCCGCCGCGGCCTTGCCGCCTCCAGCGGCAGCGCCGGACCCGGGAGACGCGGACGGTGGTGTGCCGTCGGCTGCATCCCCGGTCCCGGTTCCGTCGCTCTGCGGTTCTGCTTTTATGGAAACTTCTTCCTTCCCGTCCACCACACCACCTTGTACCGCCGCCATTTTATAAATGAAATGCGCATGTGCAAACTTGAAAAACGGAAACAGCAACCGTTCCGGATCAGGCGATCTGATTGGTTGTTACTGTGACGCGTCATAGAAACGACCCGCCTTTGCGTGCGTCGGAAAGACAGAAACGTATGACGTGGTCAGAAAAACCATAGACATAATATACATAGACGCTGCATCACGCTGACGTTTCATCGCGCCGCCATCTTGGATGGGTCTCCATTGCGCCTCCAATGCATTTATCTGTAAGGTGTAGGTTCAACCACAACAATAACTTCACCAAGTTTACCTGATTTTTCTCACAGTTTGGTTTGTTACAAAGAGCAAAGATATTGTTGTGATAAAGATCAATGTAAATTAATAAAAACAACGTGCTTTTATGCTAAAATATTTTTATCATGCTATTTAACTAAGACATAGCTGCAATATAAATTAAAACCGCAAGCGGTGATATAGGCCCTCGCACCATGGCGCCACTCGGCATAATGCCACCGCCTCCCCTGGCAACATCCTTCCCATGCCTCTCTCAACCTAAAGTGCAGCCAGACTGCACTTCAGGCCATTTAGACCTTATGAACGGTCACTTCCTGTCACCAAGGGGCGGGGCTAATTTATAATCTAATTATTGACATACAGAAATGTGAAGGATATGACTGGCATCATCTGTAGCAAATTTGGTGCAGGTTGGTTGTTTTTTGTGGGAGTTATGTCAGTTTTCCTTTTCATTGCATCACATCTGCTTTGCTGCCCCGCCTCTCCTAAACGATATCCCCTATTAAAAGAAATAGCACAACTTTTAATCACACATGCCTCTTGAGCATCCTGACTCATTTGGGTTAAAGTTGGACAAAATTCTTAGGACAAGTTCCTCCAAATGCATGGCAAAGAAAATGACAGAAATGACCCCAAAAATGGCACCCTTTTCAAAATGGCCGACTTCCTGTTGGATTTAGCCCATATGTCCAAGAGACTTTTTTGAAGGTACTGGGAGGGTCTACAAGTTTCCCGAATCATATCCATGTCAGTCAATGTAGTGGGCGGGGCTGATTAATTAAAATATTGTAGGGGGCGCTATGGAGCCATTTACTATCTTCTCCACTATATTTTAATTTTACTCTATTAAGGGCATAACTTTCATGACTCATGGCAAGTATGGTGAAGATCAAAGGTTTCATGGCTTTGTTACAGGTACTTCCTGGTTCATGATATCAGACACTTCTTGTCGCCAAGGGGTGGGGCTAATTCATAGTCCCATTATTGCATTGTATATTTTGTTCATCATGGGACTGGCATCAAATGTGTCGATTCCTGTGCTGATATGTTGTTTTATGTGGGAGTTTTAGCAATAAGTCATTGTTAATGAGACATAAAACTTTGAGGGCCAGCCCCTCCTAAACTAAATCTTCTATTAGAAGAAATAACACAACTTTACATCACACATGCCTCCTGAGCATCCTGTGCAAGTTGGGTGTCAGTTGGACAATATCCCTAGGAGGAGTTGTTTAAAATGCATGGCAAAGAAATGACCCCAAAAATGGCACCTTTTTCAAAATGGCCGACTTCCTGTTGAATTTAGCCCATATGTCCAAGAGACTTTTTTGAAGGTACTGGCAGGTTCTCCAACTGTGCTGAATTTTATCCATGTCGATCAATGTAGTGGGCAGGGCTGATTGATTGAAATATTGTAGGGGGCGCTATGGAGACATGCTCCATTTATTCCATAATGTTTCAATGGGGCTTAGTTCAGGGCCTTACTGTCATCAGTCATGGCAAGTTTGATGGCGGTCCAAGGTTCCATGGCTTGGTCACAGGTACTTCCTGTTTCATGGCGTTGGATCGCCATTCGCCATGTCCCATTTAGCGTAGCAACTTGAGGTTTTTATTGTGGCATCATGAATGGGTTTGACATGTTTTGGAGGAGGCTCAAGTGTTTTGGACCATTTGCTTAGAAGCATGACCCTCAAACGTGGAAAAAAACCACTTCCTGTTGTAAGTGGGCGGGGCTTAGGTCTACACCAGCAATGGTCACATTAATCTGTTCAGGACTGATCCCTTATTAATCCCTATAAGTTTTAGGGTGATCAGATCAAAATTGAGAATTTCATAGTGATTTATGATGTCACGCCGCCGCATGGAACTTCGCCATGGCGTCACGGGCACGCCGTGCAGCGTAGAGCAACGTCCTTTACCAGATCTCTTCACCAACATGTTCTGTGATGCCTGAGTGAATTTGGGCCATGTGGTGTCCACCAAGCCAGAGTTATGGGTGTGTGAGCAAAAAACAACACTTTTGACCTCCAGGGGGCGTGGCTATTTCATAATCAAAATATTGACATATAGAACTCTGTAGGAGGGGACTGCCATCATATCTAGCAAATGTGGTGCAGAAATGTTGCTTTATGTGGGAGTTATATCCGTTTAATTTTTCATGGCGAGACATCAAACTTTGAGGCCCCGCCCCTCGTAAACTAAGTCTCCTATTAGAAGAAATAACACAACATTGAATCACACATGTCTCCTGAACATCCTGAGCAATTTGTGGCTCAGTGGGATAAAAGCCCTAGGACGAGTTCGTTAAAATGCGAGGTGCTAAAACGCCAAAATATTGACTTTGACCTAAAATGGCCGCCTTCCTGTCGACATTTCACCATGACATTAAGAGGATTTTTTGTTTGTCCTGTCATGTAGATCATGTGTATGAATTTTCATAAAGATTAACGACATGCAGTGGCGGGGCACCTAAAATAGGTGGCGCTCTCATTCAGTTTTGCCCAAACATTCTGGAGCACCTCAAAATATCAAATTTTTCGTATTCCCTTGGGGGGGTACGCAAAATTTGGTGAGTTTTCGAGCACGTTCAGGCCTCCAAAAAAGCACGCGAAGTGTCCGAATAAAAATAATAATAAACACTGCAAATACAATAGGCCTTCGCACCGCCAAGGTGCTCGGGCCTAATAAATGTAAAAATGAATTTGATACTAACATGTTGATTGTTTATTGATGCATTTGGATTTATCTATTTTTATCTGGTCAAATGAATTATTATTCAACCTTGTGAATTGTAATTTCACACGATCTGCTTTCAATATTTTGTAGGTTATTGCAACCGTATGCTGAATAAAATACAGTAATAGTTGCTGCTTTCTTTTGACTACAGTTGACCCTTTCTATTATTTACATTTATTAAATTATCAATATAGAGCTACAATTGAACAAAGTCTGAAAAACAAAGTATTGTATCAAAACTGTGCAATTCAGAAGTTACCCAGAAAAACACTCAGAGAGCGTAATCCTCCGCCAAGGCCTTTAAAAAATTCCTGGATCCAAACAGTGATCCGTATCACCACCAAAATTAAATCAGTTTTTCATTTTTAACCCTAAGTCCTGAAAATTTACTGAAAATCCGTCCTTAACTTTAGTTATCTTAAACACAAACAGACAAACAAATAAAGCTGGTTAAAACGTAATCTTCTTGGTGGAGGTAATTATGCTACCATGTAAAACTCTCTTTGTGAAGCATCAATATGATATTTTCCATAAACACCTCATAGGAGTAAAATTTATCATTTAGTAGATTATTCACCGTGTTAACATTATTTATAAACCAGTTATGTAGAAAAGTGTTTTGTTTGTGTGTAATATATACGCCTTGTTCCACAGAAAACAGTTATGTGAGGAAACTACGTTGACTCTGCAGCAAGACCATAAACTGTATATAAAAGGATGGGCGGAGCCTCCATGACGTCACCCGTAGGTTTCTGAAGAGCTGAATTGAAGCTCGGTGGGCGGTTCCTACCATCACCATCTTGGCAGGGGCATGTGCGTTACCTTGCCCGGAAAATACAAATATGGGCAAAGAGGTGGAGCTGAGAGGGGGGCTGTGAGCGTCATGGTGGATGATTGACATCTAGCGAACTCCGAGCTTTCTGTAGCTAAGAGCTAACCGAGCTAACCCGGAGATAACAGGAGCTAACCAGCTAATGGAGGTAAGCGGGCTAAAGCTAAGACACGTTATTAACCGGCTAAAAACCGCGGTTGTTCTACGTTCTTCTGACTTGAACATGACTTGAACTTTAACATGGGAGTCTATGGGGATTTGCTCTGTTTTGCAACCCCTAGTGGATGAAGGGGGAACTGCAGTTTTATGCACTTCCACATAGGCTTCACTTTTAACCGCCGAAGGCTCCGTCCATCTTTCTTATATGGTCTATGAGCAAGACTCGATAATGGAGACCTATCCAACATGGCATGTTCACCCGCCAGCACTCAATGAGATGTCTATGTATATATATGTCTATGGAGAAAAACGCTGAACTCATTCTGTTTTACTTGGAAAAATAAACCTGTTTCTTATTTTAATGAAACATTTTAGGTTTATATTTTCTAGAGACGTGTACAGATTTAAAAACCAAGAATTTTTAATTTCAGATTGAAGTCAGATGTTTTATTTTAGTAGGCGAGTAGTAACCACATGACTTAGATACATCTCTCATTTCTCTTACACTCCAGTGCAGTTCAGGTTTGAACTCAATGTTGTTCTGCTTATTCAGGTTTACTTGAACACTTTGTTTATTTTAACACTTTTACTTTAATCAACAAACTGATCCAGAAAGCTGCTTCTGTGCTTGGAGTAACTCTGGAGCCGCTGGAGCTGATTGTCCAAAGAAGAATGCTGCACAAGCTGATGAAGATGATGGAGGATTCTTCACACCCTCTCCACAACACAGTGATGAAACAACAAAGTGTGTTCAGTGAGAGGCTTCTTCAGGTCCGATGTAAGACTGAAAGATACAGAAGATCATTCCTGCCAGCAGCCATCAGCCTCCGGAACAAGACCTCCTCTAGTTATTATTATTATATACTACAATATTTCCTTTTGGGGATTAATGAAGTACTTTTCATTTAATTTATTTCTGTAGTGTGTGTGTGCTAATGGCAACATCCTGTGTGACCATGTGTGTAACCAGCTGTCAACAAGTCAGATAAAAGGCAGAAGAAAAGAAAATTTAGAAAATAGATGAACGCTTAAAGCATTTTATTTATAAGCCAACAGTCATAATTTATGATTTGAGCTGTGACAAGTTGCCACATTTTATGGCATAGTTGAAAGAAGTCATTGTATTTTTGTGAAGACGCTGCAGTAAATGTCTGTTTTTGGAAAGTGGTTAGATGTTGTTGGATCAGGTATTTATTTCCTTGAGAGTTTTGGAATTTACTTTCTTGTAGTTTCTTGTGAAGCAACGCCGGCATTGAGCAGTAGTTGATGACGACCGCATGAAGTCCTGCAATGGACAGGATGTTTTTAGGTTCATTTGACTTTTATGCTATGTTGTCGGGGGCTTTATGCCCCTGGTAGGGTCACCCATGGCAAACAAGTGTCTAGGGGAGGGACCAGACCAAGCACGGCTCATCGACCTCTACGATGACGACCAACCTGGGCATGAATGTTCCCTTGCCCGGACGCGGGTTACCGGGACCCCCCTCTGGAGCCAGGCCTGGAGGTGGGGTACGAGAGCGAGCGTCTGGTGGCCGGGCCTTCGCCCATGGGGCCCGGTCGGGCTCAGCCCGAAAGAGTTACATGGGCCCCACCTCCCGTGGACTCACCATCTGCGGGAGGAGCCGTAGGGGTCAGGTGCAGTGTGAGCTGGGCAGCAGCAAGGGGCAGGGACCCTGGCGGTCCGATCCCCGGCTGCAGAAGCTGGCTCTAGGGACGTGGAACGTCACCTCTCTGATGGGGAAGGAGCCTGAGCTTGTGCGCGAGGTTGAGCGGTTCCAGCTAGATATAGTTGGACTCACCTCAACGCATGGCTTGGGCTCTGGAACCAGAACCCTCGAAAGGGGCTGGACTTTCTTCCACTCTGGAGTTGCTCATGGTGGGAGGCGCCGAGCAGGTGTGGGCATTCTCATCAGCCCCCAGCTTGGTGCCTGCACGTTGGGGTTTACCCTGGTGGATGAAAGGGTAGTTTCCCTCCGCCTCCGGGTGGGGGGACGGGTCCTGACTGTTGTCTGTGCTTATGCACCGAACAGCAGTTCAGAGTACCCACCCTTTCTGGAGTCCTTGGAGGGAGTGCTGGAGGGTGCTCCTTCTGGGGACTCCATTGTTCTGCTGGGGGACTTCAATGCTCACGTGGGCAATGACAGTGAGACCTGGAGGGGAGTGGTTGGGAGGCATGGTCCCCCTCCTCTGAACCCAAATGGCGTTTTGTTATTGGACTTCTGTGCTCGTCATGGATTGTCCATAACGAACACCATGTTCCAACATAAGAGTGTCCATATGTACACCTGGCATCAGGATTCCCTGGGCCGCAGTTCGATGATCGATTTTGTAGTCGTATCGTCGGACCTGCGGCCACATGCCTTGGACACTCGGGTGAAGAGGGGGGCGGAGCTGTCAACTGATCACCACCTGGTGGTGAGTTGGCTCAGGTGGTGGGGGAGGAGGCCGGTCAGATCTGGCAGGCCCAAACGTGTTGTGAGGGTCTGCTGGGAACGCCTGGCTGAGTCCCCCGTCAGAGCGAGCTTCAACTCCCACCTTCAGCAGAGCTTCGACCATGTCCCGAGTGAGGCGGGGGACATTGAGTCTGAATGGGCTGTGTTCCGTGCCTCTATTGCTGAGGCGGCTGGCCGGAGCTGTGGCTGTAAGGTCGTTGGTGCCTGTCGTGGTGGTAATCCCAGGACTCGTTGGTGGACACCAGCAGTGAGGGATGCCGTCAAGCTGAAGAAGGAGTCCTATCGGGCCTTCTTGGCCTGTGGGACTCTGGAGGCAGCTGATGGGTACCGGCGGGCTAAGCGGCATGCGGCTTCGGCTGTTGCCGAGGCAAAAACTCGGGCATGGGAGGAGTTCGGCGAGGCCATGGAGAAAGACTTCCGGACGGCTTTGAGGAGATTCTGGTCCACCATCCGGCGGCTCAGGAGGGGGAAGCAATGCTCCGTCAATACTGTGTACAGTGGAGATGGGGAGCTGCTGACCTCAACTCGGGACGTTGTGGGTCGGTGGAAGGAATACTTCGAAGACCTCCTCAATCCTACCAACACGTCTTCCGACGAGGAAGCACAGCTGGTGGACTCAGGGGTGGACTCTTCTATCTCTGGGGCTGAAGTCGCTGAGGTGGTCAAAAAGCTCCTTGGCGGCAAGGCCCCGGGGGTGGATGAGATCCGCCCGGAGTTCCTTAAGGCTCTGGATGCTGTGGGGCTGTCCTGGCTGACACGCCTCTGCAGCATTGCGTGGACATCAGGGGCAGTACCGCTGGATTGGCAGACTGGGGTGGTGGTCCCCCTTTTTAAGAAGGGGGACCGGTCGCGGAACAGTGGACCAGCTCTATACCCTCTTTGGGGTCCTGGAGGGGGCATGGGAGTTTGCCCAACCAGTCCACATGTGTTTTGTGGACCTGGAGAAGGCATTCGACCGTGTCCCCCGGGGGCTCCTGTGGGGGATACTCCGGGAGTATGGGGTACCGGACCCCCTTGTACAAGCTGTCCGGTCCCTGTACGACAGGTGTCAGAGCTTGGTCCGCATTGCCGGTAGTAAGTCGGATTTGTTTCCGGTGAGGGTTGGACTCCGCCAAGGCTGCCCTTTATCACCGATTCTGTTCATAACTTATATGGACAGAATTTCTAGGCGCAGCCGAGGTGTTGAGGGGATCCGACTTGGTGGCCTCAGGATTGGGTCCCTGCTTTTTGCAGATGATGTGGTCCTGTTGGCTTCATCTGGTCGTGATCTCCAGATCTCACTTGAGTGATTTGCAGCCGAGTGTGAAGCGGCTGGGATGAGAATCAGCACCTCCAAATCTGAGACCATGGTCCTCAGCCGGAATAGGGTGGATTTCCCTCTCCGGGTCGGGAGTCAGGTCCTGCCTCAAGTGGAGGAGTTTAAATATCTCGGGGTCTTGTTCACGAGTGAGGGAAGGATGGAGCGTGAGATCGACAGACGGATCGGTGCGGCGTCTGCAGTAATGCGGACTCTGCGCCGGTCTGTCGTGGTGAAGAAGGAGCTGAGCCAGAAGGCGAAGCTCTCGATTTACCAGTCGATCTACGTTCCTACCCTCACCTATGGTCATGAGCTGTGGGTCGTGACCGAAAGAACGAGATCTCGTATACAGGCGGCTGAAATGGGTTTCCTCCGCAGGGTGGCCGGGCTCTCCCTTAGAGATAGGGTGAGGAGCTCGGTCATCCGGGAGGGGTTCAGAGTAGAGCCGCTGCTCCTCCGCATCGAGAGGAACCAGTTGAGGTGGCTCGGGCATCTGGTCAGGATGCCTCCTGGACCTCCCTGGTGAGGTGTTCCAGGCACGTCCCTCTGGGAGGAGACCCCGGGGAAGACCCAGGACACGCTGGAGGGATTACATCTCTCGGCTGGCCTGGGAACGCCTCGGGATCCCACCCCGCAGAGTTGGCAAATGTGGCTGGGGAGAGGGAAGTCTGGGCCTCCCTGCTTAGGCTGCTGCCCCCGCGACCCGACCCCGGATAAGCGGCAGAAGATGGATGGATGGATGGATGGACTTTAAAGCTCGTCTCATGCTGACAGATGGCAGCAGAACCAGACTGTACTGTAGAAGCTTTAAGATGAACATAGCCTACTGTATAAAATAAGAAAAGTTTCCAGCAGTTTTTTAGTAAAAAAAAGTTAGTTTTTCATTTTGTAAGGATATTAAATTATTATTGATAAAGTTAATACAGTGTCTGCATTTTTTTTCCCAATTTTTAAAAAACTTAAATTACAGCTTTGTTTTAGACATTTGAAACCCATTTAAATAACATTAAATCGCTTTTTTTAAATTGAGAAATGTTGTTTTTTGAAAGAAAGAGTTTTATTGCACTGTCAGAGGGAGATTATCATATATTTTGTCTCATGCAAGAAAGACTGAAGATAGTAAATAATATTCATTAATATCGTAATAAAGAGGAATCTTTTAAAAGTAGAACCATCATAAGTTTCACCTGTTGGCACAATAAACAATTAGACAGCTAGTCGATAATAAATCTGGTTTTTCACTGATCAATAACATGATCAGTGTGATGTTCTAACCAGATGAAACTAAACTGGATGTAATTCTGCAGAAATGTTCCTTTTTGCACCACATGGTGGCAGATTGTTCCCACGCCTTCCTGAAACAGTTGGGCGTGTTTGAGCGCCACATCCAGCTACAGAATCACAGCAATGTGTGTTTTTATGTTTTATCAGTAAAAAACAAATCTCAGGTACTTTCTGAGTTAATGGACAACAGATAAATAAAACTGTAACAATTCACCGTGCACCATACTGATTGCCAGATTTATGAGGAAATAACAACCTTTTACTGTGTTTTATTTTTGTATGTGTATTAAGTCTGTACATGTATGTGATCCTGCTGTAAATGCAGAGCGACTGTGGAGATATGAACTGTAAGCTAACAGCAGAAAGCTGTGATTTCTGGAAAGTGTCGAGCAGCCTCCTGCACACACCCTCTCAGACTGCGAGTGCAGTGATCACCGCATGGATGGCAGTAAACCAGACGTAAATGTTGCTCTGTGTGTGAGAAGATGCAGCGTTGAGAAGGACGACCTTTCTCCTGCAACACACGCTGGAAGCAGCAGATTATGGGTGCTGCTGCATATTCATGAAGTCAGTGTTATTGATGATACTGCGCTTGGAACATAGTTTACATGACAACTGGACAGAGCAGCAGCTCTGTTTTCTTATAGAGAAATTATTTGCAAATGTTCTGAGTCACTTTAATAAGGAGTCCTAGAAGTTTTGAAATGTTTTCATATCAGCACAACCAGCACATTTAGCTACAAAACATTTCATCTGGAGGCTTCAGGGAGCAAACAGAGAAAACATGAAGACCTGCTGCAAGGACAGGAGGCTGATCATCATGTCATTCACCAAACTTCTAACTGAATTCGTCCTGAAATTCCTGATTTTAAGACAGAAACCTTCTGATTATGAATTGGTTTCCTCCATGTTTGACTTCCTGAGGTTGAGAACATCTTTTCTTGCATGCCAGCCTGTGATTTGATAGGATGAGGCGCAGGATGATCTCTTTCCACGTCTTTCAGTGTTTGGGAGTGTTTAGCGGTTCAGAACGTCCACATGAGTGACAGAAAGCAGGTTTCAGGTGTGAGAGGTGTTCATGTTGCATTCTGCTGAAGGTGGATTTCTGGCTGTACTGAACAACACGCCTCTGTCAACATGCTGTCAGACACGCCGCGCTGCTGACTGAGCATCTCTCAGGTCAGACCTGCATCTCTTCACGTCAGCAGAAAACCAGCTCAGCCAGGTTTTTATCAGAGCTTCAGGTATTCCTGTTGAGTTCACAGTCACATCAGCTCAGAATGTCGTTGCAACTGCACACATTCACACCCTCACATCTGTCCTTTCCTTGAAGACCACGTCTCAACCTGCAGAGTCGCCTGCAGGTGAACATGCTGCAGGTTTCCTGCTCAGCTGGAACAGAACACACAGAAGCAGCAGGGCGTTGTATAACACTGCGGCTATGCTGCTCCATGAGAAGCAGAGGTGGGGGTGTGTGCAGGAAACATTCAGGGCGTGGTCAACAGTCAGAAAGCTCGACGGACAGAGGAAGCATCCTCTCATGTGGAGGCGACAGTTTTCACATATTAAGTGTAACGGTGTGATTATTCAGCACTGCAACAACATTTCTTTGTTCCCATGATGTTTCACTTTGTCTTTCTCCTTCAAGCCCCACCCCGTCTCTCCCAGATGGACCAAAATCGTCCCACATGGACCCAGATGGACCCAGAAGGACCCAGGTGGACCCAGGTGGACCCAGAAGGACCCAGATGGACCCAGAAGGACCCAGAAGGACCCAGATGGACCCAGAAGGACCCAGAAGGACCCAGGTGGACCCAGAAGGACCCAACGCCACTACGATGGCAACCTGCAGCAGAGGCGACGCAAACATTTTCTGACTTGTTCAGTCGAAACGAAGCGATTCGTTCATGTGAAGCGGCTCATCACCTGGAAATAAAACAGGAGAGCGGACAAAAGATGTTCAGTCTCATCCTCCCTTCACACACTGGTGATGATTGGCTGGGTTCCTCAGAGTGTGTGTGTGTGTGTGTGTGTGTGTGTGTGTGTGTGTGTATGTGTGTGTGTGTGTGTGTGTGTGTGTGTGTGTGTGTGTGTGAGTGTGTGTGTGTGTGTGGGGGGGGGATATGTGTGTGTGTGTGTGTGTGAGTGTGTGTGTGTGTGTGTGTGTGTGTGTGTGTGTGTGTGTGTGTGAGGACTCTCCCACCATCCTCTGCTATGTCAGAAAGCAGGGTGTGGCTTCTCCACACATGCAGGTTTGCAGGAGCCCACAGAAGGAAAATATTCCTTCCTCTTGCTGTAAAGACATAAAATTCTAGATCATTCTAGAGCCATTTTCACTGGAAACAACTGCAGAGATGCATTTCTGGCATTTAGCACATTTTCTCACAGTAAAAGATGTTATTACACGGTAACGTCTACATGTGAGTGGCACTAACAGGCTGACTGCAGAGTTAAAGCCCATCAGCTGGGATGTCAGGTCCCTCCAGCTGGCCTGATGTGCTGATTCCAGCCAGTGGCATCGGTGTCTGAAACCACAGGCAGGTTCGGCAAACTGTTCATTCAGATTAAAATGTCAGAGATGAGAGCAATATTTCATGGCAAACATTTCAGATGCAAGCTATTAAAAAGAAATGTCCCCGCAGGAAGCCTGGCGTCTGTCGTTGTGATGCCGTCCTGCGAGAGCACACTGGGCGTGGCAGATTTTCACCGCTTCAGGAGATAATCTCACCATGCCATGTCTGCTGGAAACCATCCATTCATTCTAATCAATGCAAAGAAAATGATTGGTTTTCAGAAATGTCAATTACAGATGGAAGTTATTCATTTAAACACCTTAATATGTTATTCCTTGTTCTTTTATGATCCAGTTATTGTTTCACAGCTGAGAAATCAGTGCATGAGCGTCTGAACAAGGCAATCTTTTATCGCCTGCACTGTTAAGGAAGCACCAGCTTGAGCTTGCCAGGATATTCTTCCTTCTCTTCTACCGAAAAACGTGAAGTTTCCCACCTAGATGTACAAGTAAATAATTCATGAGGCGTGTCTCAGAAGAGGAGGAAAATGCCCTGAGAGGAAGAGAAAAGAGGAGAGACGGAGGAAAGGATGAAAGGGTGGTGGAGAAGAGGGGTGGGGCAGCACATGGGGAACTGCCACAAAAAGAAAACGCTGGAGCCTGAAAGTCAGAGATGTTGCAAGGAGAGGAAGGGTATGGAAAGGAAGCAGCCAGATGTGTGACGGATGAAGTGAAAAGCAAATGAAAAGAGATAACAGTAAAGCAGGTGTTATCTTGTTTAATTATCGCTGGGGGGATGTGGTGATAAAACACAACTGTTTTAAGCTGCTTATTGTCGCACACATTTCTTCAGATTCACATGAAAACTACTTTTCACCATGCAGAGTTGAGTCCCCACTGATTCTCTGTCCACCTAAAGACCCCCCTTTCACGTCAAATCCACATAAAATCACAAAACTTTGGGATGGAATTACTTAAAGCAGCTTCCAGTTCCCATAAATCCATCATTAAGCAAAGATAATCTCCTCTAAGGTCTAAAATCAAGTTATGTTGGTATACACTGTCAGCGCTTGTCTTGCAGGAGCTGCTGTTTGGTTTGCCCCGTGTGAGTTGGTGTGTGCAGAAATGCATCTAAGAGCCTTTTGACCATCCAAGTAGAATAATGGGTGTGAAGGCAGAGATGTGGCACAAAATATCTCCATATTGGGGGGAAGAAATGTGGCAAACCTGAATTATTCAGTACTGAGATAACTGGGAACCAAATCCATCACGCCGTTTTCAGCTCAGCTGGTTCTACGGGGTGGTGGTGGCCGACCCAGCTTACAGCGCTGCTCATGATGTTATTTTTATTAGTTAGCTAAGCTAACGTGTAGCCCTGAATGTGTTATACCAGCATCAGAATGCAATAAGTCCCAAACATTTCAGCTGACTCCCACACCATGAGAATCTCCCATTCCACCTCATCATGATGAGAATCTCCCATTCCACCTCATCACCATGAGAATCTCCCGTTCCACCTCATCACCATGAGAATCTCCCATTCCACCTCATCACCATGAGAATCTCCCGTTCCACCTCATCACCATGAGAATCCCCCGTTCCACCTCATCACCATGAGAATCTCTTGTTCCACCTCATCACCATGAGAATCTCTCGTTCCACCTCATCACCATGAGAATCTCCCGTTCCACCTCATCACCATGAGAATCCCCCGTTCCACCTCATCACCATGAGAATCTCCCGTTCCACCTCACAATGAGAATCTCCCGTTCCACCTCATCATGATGAGAATCTCCCCTTCCACCTCATCACCATGAGAATCTCCCCTTCCACCTCATCACCATGAGAATCTCCCGTTCCACCTCATCACCATGAGAATCTCCCATTCCACCTCATCACCATGAGAATCTCCTGTTCCACCTCATCACCATGAGAATCTCCCGTTCCACCTCATCACCATGAGAATCTCCCATTCCACCTCATCATGATGAGAATCTCCCATTCCACCTCATCACCATGAGAATCTCCCGTTCCACCTCATCACCATGAGAATCTCCCATTCCACCTCATCACCATGAGAATCTCCCGTTCCACCTCATCACCATGAGAATCCCCCGTTCCACCTCATCACCATGAGAATCTCTTGTTCCACCTCATCACCATGAGAATCTCTCGTTCCACCTCATCACCATGAGAATCTCCCGTTCCACCTCATCACCATGAGAATCCCCCGTTCCACCTCATCACCATGAGAATCTCCCGTTCCACCTCACAATGAGAATCTCCCGTTCCACCTCATCATGATGAGAATCTCCCCTTCCACCTCATCACCATGAGAATCTCCCCTTCCACCTCATCACCATGAGAATCTCCCGTTCCACCTCATCACCATGAGAATCTCCCATTCCACCTCATCACCATGAGAATCTCCTGTTCCACCTCATCACGATGAGAATCTCCCCTTCCACCTCATCACCATGAGAATCTCCCGTTCCACCTCATCACCATGAGAATCTCCCGTTCCACCTCATCACCATGAGAATCTCCCATTCCACCTCATCACCATGAGAATCCCCCGTTCCACCTCATCACCATGAGAATCTCCCGTTCCACCTCATCACCATGAGAATCTCCCGTTCCACCTCATCACCATGAGAATCTCCCGTTCCACCTCATCACCATGAGAATCCCCCGTTCCACCTCATCACCATGAGAATCTCCCGTTCCACCTCATCACCATGAGAATCTCTTGTTCCACCTCATCACCATGAGAATCTCCCGTTCCACCTCATCACCATGAGAATCCCCCGTTCCACCTCATCACCATGAGAATCTCCCGTTCCACCTCATCACCATGAGAATCTCCCGTTCCACCTCACCATGAGAATCTCCCGTTCCACCTCATCATGATGAGAATCTCCCCTTCCACCTCATCACCATGAGAATCTCCCGTTCCACCTCATCACCATGAGAATCTCGCCATTCCACCTCATCACCATGAGAATCTCCCGTTCCACCTCATCACCATGAGAATCTCCCGTTCCACCTCATCACCATGAGAATCTCCCGTTCCACCTCATCACCATGAGAATCTCCCATTCCACCTCATCACCATGAGAATCCCCCGTTCCACCTCATCACCATGAGAATCTCCCGTTCCACCTCATCACGATGAGAATCTCCCGTTCCACCTCATCACGATGAGAATCTCCCCTTCCACCTCATCACCATGAGAATCTCCCGTTCCACATCATCACCATGAGAATCTCCCGTTCCACCTCATCACCATGAGAATCTCCCGTTCCACCTCATCATGATGAGAATCTCCCGTTCCACCTCATCACCATGAAAATTTCCCGTTCCACCTCATCACCATGAGAATCTCCCGTTCCACCTCATCACCATGAGAATCTCCCGTTCCACCTCATCACCATGAGAATCTCCCGTTCCACCTCATCA
This sequence comes from Telmatherina bonti, assembly GCF_933228915.1. Lineage (NCBI taxonomy): Eukaryota > Metazoa > Chordata > Actinopteri > Atheriniformes > Telmatherinidae > Telmatherina > Telmatherina bonti. The sequence continues at coordinate 2,257,939 of NC_136621.1, forward strand.
CCATGAGAATCTCCCGTTCCACCTCATCACCATGAGAATCTCCCGTTCCACCTCATCACCATGAGAATCTCCCATCCCACCTCATCATGATGAGAATCTCCCGTTCCACCTCATCACCATGAGAATCTCCCGTTGCACCTCATCACCATGAGAATCTCCCGTTCCACCTCATCACCATGAGAATCTCCCGTTCCACCTCATCACCATGAGAATCTCCCGTTCCACCTCATCATCATGAGAATCTCCCGTTCCACCTCATCACCATGAGAATCTCCTCTTCCACCTCATCACCATGAGAATCTCCCGTTCCACCTCATCACCATGAGAATCTCCCGTTCCACCTCATCACCATGAGAATCTCCCATGCCACCTCATCACCATGAGAATCTCCCGTTCCACCTCATCATGATGAGAATCTCCCCTTCCACCTCATCACCATGAGAATCTCCCGTTCCACCTCATCACCATGAGAATCTCCCGTTCCACCTCATCATGATGAGAATCTCCCGTTCCACCTCATCATGATGAGAATCTCCCGTTCCACCTCATCACCATGAGAATCTCCCGTTGCACCTCATCACCATGAGAATCTCCCGTTCCACCTCATCACCATGAGAATCTCCCGTTCCACCTCATCACCATGAGAATCTCCCGTTCCACCTCATCATCATGAGAATCTCCCGTTCCACCTCATCACCATGAGAATCCCCCGTTCCACCTCATCACCATGAGAATCTCCCGTTCCACCTCATCACCATGAGAATCTCTTGTTCCACCTCATCACCATGAGAATCTCCCGTTCCACCTCATCACCATGAGAATCTCCCGTTCCACCTCATCATCATGAGAATCTCCCGTTCCACCTCATCACGATGAGAATCCCCCGTTGCACCTCATCACGATGAGAATCTCCCGTTCCACCTCATCACGATGAGAATCTCCCCTTCCACCTCATCACCATGAGAATCTCCCGTTCCACCTCATCACCATGAGAATCTCCCGTTCCACCTCATCACCATGAGAATCTCCCGTTCCACCTCATCATGATGAGAATCTCCCGTTCCACCTCATCACCATGAGAATTTCCCGTTCCACCTCATCACCATGAGAATCTCCCTTTCCACCTCATCACCATGAGAATCTCCCGTTCCACCTCATCACCATGAGAATCTCCCGTTCCACCTCATCACCATGAGAATCTCTTGTTCCACCTCATCACCATGAGAATCTCCCGTTCCACCTCATCACCATGAGAATCCCCCGTTCCACCTCATCACCATGAGAATCTCCCGTTCCACCTCATCACCATGAGAATCTCCCGTTCCACCTCACCATGAGAATCTCCCGTTCCACCTCATCATGATGAGAATCTCCCCTTCCACCTCATCACCATGAGAATCTCCCGTTCCACCTCATCACCATGAGAATCTCACCATTCCACCTCATCACCATGAGAATCTCCCGTTCCACCTCATCACGATGAGAATCTCCCGTTCCACCTCATCACCATGAGAATCTCCCGTTCCACCTCATCACCATGAGAATCTCCCGTTCCACCTCATCACCATGAGAATCTCCCATTCCACCTCATCACCATGAGAATCCCCCGTTCCACCTCATCACCATGAGAATCTCCCGTTCCACCTCATCACCATGAGAATCTCCCGTTCCACCTCATCACGATGAGAATCTCCCCTTCCACCTCATCACGATGAGAATCTCCCGTTCCACCTCATCACCATGAGAATCTCCCGTTCCACCTCATCACCATGAGAATCTCCCGTTCCACCTCATCATGATGAGAATCTCCCGTTCCACCTCATCACCATGAGAATTTCCCGTTCCACCTCATCACCATGAGAATCTCCCTTTCCACCTCATCACCATGAGAATCTCCGGTTCCACCTCATCACCATGAGAATCTCCCGTTCCACCTCATCACCATGAGAATCTCCCCTTCCACCTCATCACCATGAGAATCTCCCGTTGCACCTCATCACCATGAGAATCTCCCGTTCCACCTCATCACCATGAGAATCTCCCGTTCCACCTCATCACCATGAGAATCTCCCGTTCCACCTCATCATCATGAGAATCTCCCGTTCCACCTCATCACCATGAGAATCTCCCGTTCCACCTCGTCACCATGAGAATCTCCCGTTCCACCTCGTCACCATGAGAATCTCCTCTTCCACCTCATCATGATGAGAATCTCCCGTTCCACCTCATCATGATGAGAATCTCCCGTTCCACCTCATCATGATTAGAATCTCCCGTTCCACCTCATCATGATGAGAATCTCCCCTTCCACCTCATCACCATGAGAATCTCCCATCCCACCTCATCATGATGAGAATCTCCCGTTCCACCTCATCATGATGAGAATCTCCCGTTGCACCTCATCACCATGAGAATCTCCCGTTCCACCTCATCACCATGAGAATCTCCCGTTGCACCTCATCACCATGAGAATCTCCCGTTCCACCTCATCACCATGAGAATCTCCCATTCCACCTCATCATGATGATAATTTCCCCTTCCACCTCATCACCATGAGAATCTCCCGTTCCACCTCATCATGATGAGAAACTCCCGTTCCACCTCATCATGATGAGAATCTCCTGTTGCACCTCATCACCATGAGAATCTCCCGTTCCAACTCATCACCATGAGAATCTCCCGTTCCACCTCGTCACCATGAGAATCTCCTGTTCCACCTCATCATGATGAGAATCTCCCGTTCCACCTCATCACCATGAGAATATCCCGTTCCACCTCATCACCATGAGAATCTCCCGTTCCACCTCATCATGATGAGAATCTCCCGTTCCACCTCATCATGATGAGAATCTCCCGTTCCACCTCATCACCATGAGAATCTCACGTTGCACCTCATCACCATGAGAATCTCACGTTGCACCTCATCACCATGAGAATCTCCCGTTCCACCTCATCACCATGAGAATCTCCCGTTCCACCTCATCACCATGAGAATCTCCCGTTCCACCTCATCACCATGAGAATCTCCCGTTCCACCTCATCATCATGAGAATCTCCCGTTCCACCTCATCACCATGAGAATCTCCCGTTCCACCTCATCACCATGAGAAACTCCCGTTCCACCTCATCACCATGAGAATCTCCCGTTCCACCTCATCACCATGAGAATCTCCCGTTCCACCTCATCACCATGAGAATCTCCCGTTCCACCTCATCACGATGAGAATCTCCCCTTCCACCTCATCACCATGAGAATCTCCCGTTGCACCTCATCACCATGAGAATCTCCCGTTCCACCTCATCACCATGAGAATCTCCCGTTCCACCTCATCACCATGAGAATCTCCCGTTCCACCTCATCATCATGAGAATCTCCCGTTCCACCTCATCACCATGAGAATCTCCCGTTCCACCTCGTCACCATGATAATCTCCCGTTCCACCTCGTCACCATGAGAATCTCCTCTTCCACCTCATCATGATGAGAATCTCCCGTTCCACCTCATCATGATGAGAATCTCCCGTTCCACCTCATCATGATGAGAATCTCCCGTTCCACCTCATCATGATGAGAATCTCCCGTTCCACCTCATCACCATGAGAATCTCCCGTTCCACCTCATCACAATGAGAATCTCCCGTTCCACCTCATCATGATGAGAATCTCCCGTTGCACCTCATCACCATGAGAATCTCCCGTTCCACCTCATCACCATGAGAATCTCCCGTTGCACCTCATCACCATTAGAATCTCCCGTTCCACCTCATCACCATGAGAATCTCCCATTCCACCTCATCATGATGAGAATTTCCCCTTCCACCTCATCACCATGAGAATCTCCCGTTCCACCTCATCATGATGAGAAACTCCCGTTCCACCTCATCATGATGAGAATCTCCCGTTGCACCTCATCACCATGAGAATCTCCCGTTCCACCTCATCATCATGAGAATCTCCCGTTCCACCTCGTCACCATGAGAATCTCCCGTTCCACCTCATCACCATGAGAATCTCCCGTTCCACCTCGTCACCATGAGAATCTCCTCTTCCACCTCATCACCATGAGAATCTCCCGTTCCACCTCATCACCATGAGAATCTCCTGTTCCACCTCATCACCATGAGAATCTCCCATGCCACCTCATCACCATGAGAATCTCCCGTTCCACCTCGTCACCATGAGAATCTCCGCTTCCACCTCATCACCATGAGAATCTCCCGTTCCACCTCATCACCATGAGAATCTCCTGTTCCACCTCATCACCATGAGAATCTCCCATGCCACCTCATCACCATGAGAATCTCCCGTTCCACCTCATCATGATGAGAATCTCCCCTTCCACCTCATCACCATGAGAATCTCCCGTTCCACCTCATCACCATGAGAATCTCCCGTTCCACCTCATCATGATGAGAATCTCCCGTTCCACCTCATCATGATGAGAATCTCCCGTTCCACCTCATCACCATGAGAATCTCCCGTTGCACCTCATCACCATGAGAATCTCCCGTTCCACCTCATCACCATGAGAATCTCCCGTTCCACCTCATCACCATGAGAATCTCCCGTTCCACCTCATCATCATGAGAATCTCCCGTTCCACCTCATCACCATGAGAATCTCCCGTTCCACCTCGTCACCATGAGAATCTCCCGTTCCACCTCGTCACCATGAGAATCTCCTCTTCCACCTCATCATGATGAGAATCTCCTCTTCCACCTCATCATGATGAGAATCTCCCGTTCCACCTCATCATGATGACAATCTCCCGTTCCACCTCATCACCATGAGAATCTCCCGTTCCACCTCATCATCATGAGAATCTCCCGTTCCACCTCGTCACCATGAGAATCTCCCGTTCCACCTCGTCACCATGAGAATCTCCTCTTCCACCTCATCATGATGAGAATCTCCCGTTCCACCTCATCATGATGAGAATCTCCCGTTCCACCTCATCATGATGAGAATCTCCCCTTCCACCTCATCACCATGAGAATCTCCCGTTCCACCTCATCACATTGAGAATCTCCCGTTCCACCTCATCATGATGAGAATCTCCCCTTCCACCTCATCACCATGAGAATCTCCCATTCCACCTCATCACCATGAGAATCTCCCGTTCCACCTCATCACCATGAGAATCTCCCGTTCCACCTCATCACCATGAGAATCTCCTGTTCCACCTCATCACCATGAGAATCTCCCGTTCCACCACATCACCATGAGAATCTCCCGTTCCACCTCATCACCATGAGAATCTCCCGTTCCACCTCATCACCATGAGAATCTCCCATGCCACCTCATCACCATGAGAATCTCCCGTTCCACCTCATCATGATGAGAATCTCCCGTTCCACCTCATCACCATGAGAATCTCCCGTTCCACCTCATCACCATGAGAATCTCCCGTTCCACCTCATCATGATGAGAATCTCCCGTTCCACCTCATCATGATGAGAATCTCCCGTTCCACCTCATCACCATGAGAATCTCCCGTTGCACCTCATCACCATGAGAATCTCCCGTTCCACCTCATCACCATGAGAATCTCCCATTCCACCTCATCACCATGAGAATCTCCCGTTCCACCTCATCATCATGAGAATCTCCCGTTCCACCTCATCACCATGAGAATCTCCCGTTCCACCTCGTCACCATGAGAATCTCCCGTTCCACCTCGTCACCATGAGAATCTCCTCTTCCACCTCATCATGATGAGAATCTCCTCTTCCACCTCATCATGATGAGAATCTCCCGTTCCACCTCATCATGATGACAATCTCCCCTTCCACCTCATCACCATGAGAATCTCCCGTTGCACCTCATCACCATGAGAATCTCCCGTTCCACCTCATCACCATGAGAATCTCCCGTTCCACCTCATCACCATGAGAATCTCCCGTTCCACCTCATCATCATGAGAATCTCCCGTTCCACCTCATCACCATGAGAATCTCCCGTTCCACCTCATCATCATGAGAATCTCCCGTTCCACCTCATCACCATGAGAATCTCCCGTTCCACCTCGTCACCATGAGAATCTCCCGTTCCACCTCGTCACCATGAGAATCTCCTCTTCCACCTCATCATGATGAGAATCTCCCGTTCCACCTCATCATGATGAGAATCTCCCGTTCCACCTCATCATGATGAGAATCTCCCGTTCTACCTCATCATGATGAGAATCTCCCGTTGCACCTCATCACCATGAGAATCTCCCATCCCACCTCATCATGATGAGAATCTCCCGTTCCACATCATGATGAGAATCTCCCGTTGCACCTCATCACCATGAGAATCTCCCGTTCCACCTCATCACCATGAGAATCTCCCGTTGCACCTCATCACCATGAGAATCTCCCGTTCCACCTCATCACCATGAGAATCTCCCATTCCACCTCATCATGATGATAATTTCCCCTTCCACCTCATCACCATGAGAATCTCCCGTTCCACCTCATCATGATGAGAAACTCCCCTTCCACCTCATCATGATGAGAATCTCCTGTTGCACCTCATCACCATGAGAATCTCCCGTTCCACCTCATCACCATGAGAATCTCCCGTTCCACCTCGTCACCATGAGAATCTCCTGTTCCACCTCATCATGATGAGAATCTCCCGTTCCACCTCATCACCATGAGAATATCCCGTTCCACCTCATCACCATGAGAATCTCCCGTTCCACCTCATCATGATGAGAATCTCCCGTTCCACCTCATCATGATGAGAATCTCCCGTTCCACCTCATCACCATGAGAATCTCACGTTGCACCTCATCACCATGAGAATCTCACGTTGCACCTCATCACCATGAGAATCTCCCGTTCCACCTCATCACCATGAGAATCTCCCGTTCCACCTCATCACCATGAGAATCTCCCGTTCCACCTCATCACCATGAGAATCTCCCGTTCCACCTCATCATCATGAGAATCTCCCGTTCCACCTCATCACCATGAGAATCTCCCGTTCCACCTCATCACCATGAGAAACTCCCATCCCACCTCATCATGATGAGAATCTCCCGTTCCACATCATGATGAGAATCTCCCGTTGCACCTCATCACCATGAGAATCTCCCGTTCCACCTCATCACCATGAGAATCTCCCGTTGCACCTCATCACCATGAGAATCTCCCGTTCCACCTCATCACCATGAGAATCTCCCATTCCACCTCATCATGATGATAATTTCCCCTTCCACCTCATCACCATGAGAATCTCCCGTTCCACCTCATCATGATGAGAAACTCCCCTTCCACCTCATCATGATGAGAATCTCCTGTTGCACCTCATCACCATGAGAATCTCCCGTTCCACCTCATCACCATGAGAATCTCCCGTTCCACCTCGTCACCATGAGAATCTCCTGTTCCACCTCATCATGATGAGAATCTCCCGTTCCACCTCATCACCATGAGAATATCCCGTTCCACCTCATCACCATGAGAATCTCCCGTTCCACCTCATCATGATGAGAATCTCCCGTTCCACCTCATCATGATGAGAATCTCCCGTTCCACCTCATCACCATGAGAATCTCACGTTGCACCTCATCACCATGAGAATCTCACGTTGCACCTCATCACCATGAGAATCTCCCGTTCCACCTCATCACCATGAGAATCTCCCGTTCCACCTCATCACCATGAGAATCTCCCGTTCCACCTCATCACCATGAGAATCTCCCGTTCCACCTCATCATCATGAGAATCTCCCGTTCCACCTGATCACCATGAGAATCTCCCGTTCCACCTCATCACCATGAGAAACTCCCGTTCCACCTCATCACCATGAGAATCTCCCGTTCCACCTCATCACCATGAGAATCTCCCGTTCCACCTCATCACCATGAGAATCTCCCGTTCCACCTCATCACGATGAGAATCTCCCCTTCCACCTCATCACCATGAGAATCTCCCGTTGCACCTCATCACCATGAGAATCTCCCGTTCCACCTCATCACCATGAGAATCTCCCGTTCCACCTCATCACCATGAGAATCTCCCGTTCCACCTCATCATCATGAGAATCTCCCGTTCCACCTCATCACCATGAGAATCTCCCGTTCCACCTCGTCACCATGATAATCTCCCGTTCCACCTCGTCACCATGAGAATCTCCTCTTCCACCTCATCATGATGAGAATCTCCCGTTCCACCTCATCATGATGAGAATCTCCCGTTCCACCTCATCATGATGAGAATCTCCCGTTCCACCTCATCATGATGAGAATCTCCCCTTCCACCTCATCACCATGAGAATCTCCCGTTCCACCTCATCACAATGAGAATCTCCCGTTCCACCTCATCATGATGAGAATCTCCCGTTGCACCTCATCACCATGAGAATCTCCCGTTCCACCTCATCACCATGAGAATCTCCCGTTGCACCTCATCACCATGAGAATCTCCCGTTCCACCTCATCACCATGAGAATCTCCCATTCCACCTCATCATGATGAGAATTTCCCCTTCCACCTCATCACCATGAGAATCTCCCGTTCCACCTCATCATGATGAGAAACTCCCGTTCCACCTCATCATGATGAGAATCTCCCGTTGCACCTCATCACCATGAGAATCTCCCGTTCCACCTCATCATCATGAGAATCTCCCGTTCCACCTCGTCACCATGAGAATCTCCCGTTCCACCTCATCACCATGAGAATCTCCCGTTCCACCTCGTCACCATGAGAATCTCCTCTTCCACCTCATCACCATGAGAATCTCCCGTTCCACCTCATCACCATGAGAATCTCCCGTTCCACCTCATCATCATGAGAATCTCCCGTTCCACCTCGTCACCATGAGAATCTCCCGTTCCACCTCGTCACCATGAGAATCTCCTCTTCCACCTCATCATGATGAGAATCTCCCGTTCCACCTCATCATGATGAGAATCTCCCGTTCCACCTCATCATGATGAGAATCTCCCCTTCCACCTCATCACCATGAGAATCTCCCGTTCCACCTCATCACAATGAGAATCTCCCGTTCCACCTCATCATGATGAGAATCTCCCCTTCCACCTCATCACCATGAGAATCTCCCATTCCACATCATCACCATGAGAATCTCCCGTTCCACCTCATCACCATGAGAATCTCCCGTTCCACCTCATCACCATGAGAATCTCCTGTTCCACCTCATCACCATGAGAATCTCCCGTTCCACCACATCACCATGAGAATCTCCCGTTCCACCTCATCACCATGAGAATCTCCCGTTCCACCTCATCACCATGAGAATTTCCCATGCCACCTCATCACCATGAGAATCTCCCGTTCCACCTCATCATGATGAGAATCTCCCGTTCCACCTCATCACCATGAGAATCTCCCGTTCCACCTCATCACCATGAGAATCTCCCGTTCCACCTCATCATGATGAGAATCTCCCGTTCCACCTCATCATGATGAGAATCTCCCGTTCCACCTCATCACCATGAGAATCTCCCGTTGCACCTCATCACCATGAGAATCTCCCGTTCCACCTCATCACCATGAGAATCTCCCATTCCACCTCATCACCATGAGAATCTCCCGTTCCACCTCATCATCATGAGAATCTCCCGTTCCACCTCATCACCATGAGAATCTCCCGTTCCACCTCGTCACCATGAGAATCTCCCGTTCCACCTCGTCACCATGAGAATCTCCTCTTCCACCTCATCATGATGAGAATCTCCTCTTCCACCTCATCATGATGAGAATCTCCCGTTCCACCTCATCATGATGACAATCTCCCCTTCCACCTCATCACCATGAGAATCTCCCGTTGCACCTCATCACCATGAGAATCTCCCGTTCCACCTCATCACCATGAGAATCTCCCGTTCCACCTCATCACCATGAGAATCTCCCGTTCCACCTCATCATCATGAGAATCTCCCGTTCCACCTCATCATCATGAGAATCTCCCGTTCCACCTCATCATCATGAGAATCTCCCGTTCCACCTCGTCACCATGAGAATCTCCCGTTCCACCTCGTCACCATGAGAATCTCCTCTTCCACCTCATCATGATGAGAATCTCCCGTTCCACCTCATCATGATGAGAATCTCCCGTTCCACCTCATCATGATGAGAATCTCCCGTTCCACCTCATCATGATGAGAATCTCCCCTTCCACCTCATCACCATGAGAATCTCCCGTTCCACCTCATCACAATGAGAATCTCCCGTTCCACCTCATCATGATGAGAATCTCCCCTTCCACCTCATCACCATGAGAATCTCCCATTCCACCTCATCACCATGAGAATCTCCCGTTCCACCTCATCACCATGAGAATCTCCTGTTCCACCTCATCACCATGAGAATCTCCCGTTCCACCTCATCACCATGAGAATCTCCCGTTCCACCTCATCACCATGAGAATCTCCCATTCCACCTCATCATGATGAGAATCTCCCCTTCCACCTCATCACCATGAGAATCTCCCGTTCCACCTCATCATGATGAGAATCTCCCGTTCCACCTCATCACCATGAGAATCTGCCGTTCCACCTCATCATGATGAGAAACTCCCGTTCCACCTCATCATGATGAGAATCTCCCGTTGCACCTCATCACCATGAGAATCTCCCGTTCCACCTCATCACCATGAGAATCTCCCGTTCCACCTCATCACCATGAGAATCTCCCATTCCACCTCATCATGATGAGAATCTCCCGTTCCACCTCATCACCATGAGAATCTCCCGTTCCACCTCATCATGATGAGAAACTCCCGTTCCACCTCATCATGATGAGAATCTCCCGTTGCACCTCATCACCATGAGAATCTCCCGTTCCACCTCATCATGATGAGAATCTCCCCTTCCACCTCATCACCATGAGAATCTCCCGTTCCACCTCATCACAATGAGAATCTCCCGTTCCACCTCATCATGATGAGAATCTCCCCTTCCACCTCATCACCATGAGAATCTCCCATTCCACCTCATCACCATGAGAATCTCCCGTTCCACCTGATCACCATGAGAATCTCCCGTTCCACCTCATCACCATGAGAATCTCCCGTTCCACCTCATCACCATGAGAATCTCCCGTTCCACCTCATCACCATGAGAATCTCCCATTCCACCTCATCATGATGAGAATCTCCCCTTCCACCTCATCACCATGAGAATCTCCCGTTCCACCTCGTCACCATGAGAATCTCCCGTTCCACCTCATCACCATGAGAATCTCCCGTTCCACCTCGTCACCATGAGAATCTCCTCTTCCACCTCATCACCATGAGAATCTCCCGTTCCACCTCATCACCATGAGAATCTCCCGTTCCACCTCATCACCATGAGAATCTCCCATGCCACCTCATCACCATGATAATCTCCCGTTCCACCTCATCATGATGAGAATCTCCCCTTCCACCTCATCACCATGAGAATCTCCCGTTCCACCTCGTCACCATGAGAATCTCCTCTTCCACCTCATCACCATGAGAATCTCCCGTTCCACCTCATCACCATGAGAATCTCCCGTTCCACCTCATCACCATGAGAATCTCCCGTTCCACCTCATCACCATGAGAATCTCCCATGCCACCTCATCACCATGATAATCTCCCGTTCCACCTCATCATGATGAGAATCTCCCCTTCCACCTCATCACCATGAGAATCTCCCGTTCCACCTCGTCACCATGAGAATCTCCTCTTCCACCTCATCACCATGAGAATCTCCCGTTCCACCTCATCACCATGAGAATCTCCCGTTCCACCTCATCACCATGAGAATCTCCCATGCCACCTCATCACCATGATAATCTCCCGTTCCACCTCATCATGATGAGAATCTCCCCTTCCACCTCATCACCATGAGAATCTCCCGTTCCACCTCATCACCATGAGAATCTCCCGTTCCACCTCATCATGATGAGAATCTCCCGTTCCACCTCATCATGATGAGAATCTCCCGTTCCACCTCATCACCATGAGAATCTCCCGTTGCACCTCATCACCATGAGAATCTCCCGTTCCACCTCATCACCATGAGAATCTCCCGTTCCACCTCATCACCATGAGAATCTCCCGTTCCACCTCATCATCATGAGAATCTCCCGTTCCACCTCATCACCATGAGAATCCCCCGTTCCACCTCATCACCATGAGAATCTCCCGTTCCACCTCATCACCATGAGAATCTCTTGTTCCACCTCATCACCATGAGAATCTCCCGTTCCACCTCATCACCATGAGAATCCCCCGTTCCACCTCATCACCATGAGAATCTCCCGTTCCACAACATCACCATGAGAATCTCCCGTTCCACCTCACCATGAGAATCTCCAGTTCCACCTCATCATGATGAGAATCTCCCCTTCCACCTCATCACCATGAGAATCTCCCGTTCCACCTCATCACCATGAGAATCTCACCATTCCACCTCATCACCATGAGAATCTCCCGTTCCACCTCATCACGATGAGAATCTCCCGTTCCACCTCATCACCATGAGAATCTCCCGTTCCACCTCATCACCATGAGAATCTCCCGTTCCACCTCATCACCATGAGAATCTCCCATTCCACCTCATCACCATGAGAATCCCCGGTTCCACCTCATCACCATGAGAATCTCCCGTTCCACCTCATCACGATGAGAATCTCCCGTTCCACCTCATCACGATGAGAATCTCCCCTTCCACCTCATCACCATGAGAATCTCCCGTTCCACCTCATCACCATGATAATCTCCCGTTCCACCTCATCACCATGAGAATCTCCCGTTCCACCTCATCATGATGAGAATCTCCCGTTCCACCTCAACACCATGAGAATTTCCCGTTCCACCTCATCACCATGAGAATCTCCCTTTCCACCTCATCACCATGAGAATCTCCCGTTCCACCTCATCACCATGAGAATCTCCCGTTCCACCTCATCACCATGAGAATCTCCCGTTCCACCTCATCACCATGAGAATCTCCCGTTCCACCTCATCACCATGAGAATCTCCCATCCCACCTCATCACCATGAGAATCTCCCGTTCCACCTCATCATGTTGAGAAACTCCCGTTCCACCTCATCATGATGAGAATCTCCCGTTGCACCTCATCACCATGAGATTCTCCCGTTCCACCTCATCATCATGAGAATCTCCCGTTCCACCTCATCACCATGAGAATCTCCCGTTCCACCTCATCACCATGAGAATCTCCCGTTCCACCTTGTCACCATGAGAATCTCCTCTTCCACCTCATCACCATGAGAATCTCCCGTTCCACCTCATCACCATGAGAATCTCCCGTTCCACCTCATCACCATGAGAATCTCCCATGCCACCTCATCACCATGAGAATCTCCCGTTCCACCTCATCATGATGAGAATCTCCCCTTCCACCTCATCACCATGAGAATCTCCCGTTCCACCTCATCACCATGAGAATCTCCCGTTCCACCTCATCATGATGAGAATCTCCCGTTCCACCTCATCATGATGAGAATCTCCCGTTCCACCTCATCACCATGAGAATCTCCAGTTGCACCTCATCACCATGAGAATCTCCCGTTCCACCTCATCACCATGAGAATCTCCCGTTCCACCTCATCACCATGAGAATCTCCCTTTCCACCTCATCATCATGAGAATCTCCCGTTCAACGTCATCACCATGAGAATCTCCCGTTCCACCTCGTCACCATGAGAATCTCCCGTTCCACCTCGTCACCATGAGAATCTCCTCTTCCACCTCATCATGATGAGAATCTCCTCTTCCACCTCATCATGATGAGAATCTCCCGTTCCACCTCATCATGATGACAATCTCCCGTTCCACCTCATCACCATGAGAATCTCCCGTTGCACCTCATCACCATGAGAATCTCCCGTTCCACCTCATCACCATGAGAATCTCCCGTTCCACCTCATCACCATGAGAATCTCCCGTTCCACCTCATCATCATGAGAATCTCCCGTTCCACCTCATCATCATGAGAATCTCCCGTTCCACCTCGTCACCATGAGAATCTCCCGTTCCACCTCGTCACCATGAGAATCTCCTCTTCCACCTCATCATGATGAGAATCTCCCGTTCCACCTCATCATGATGAGAATCTCCCCTTCCACCTCATCACCATGAGAATCTCCCGTTCCACCTCATCACAATGAGAATCTCCCGTTCCACCTCATCATGATGAGAAACTCCCGTTCCACCTCATCATGATGAGAATCTCCCGTTCCACCTCATCACCATGAGAATCTCCCGTTCCACCTCATCATGATGAGAATCTCCCCTTCCACCTCATCACCATGAGAATCTCCCGTTCCACCTCATCACAATGAGAATCACCCGTTCCACCTCATCATGATGAGAATCTCCCCTTCCACCTCATCACCATGAGAATCTCCCATTCCACCTCATCACCATGAGAATCTCCCGTTCCACCTGATCACCATGAGAATCTCCCGTTCCACCTCATCACCATGAGAATCTCCCGTTCCACCTCATCACCATGAGAATCTCCCGTTCCACCTCATCACCATGAGAATCTCCCATTCCACCTCATCATGATGAGAATCTCCCCTTCCACCTCATCACCATGAGAATCTCCCGTTCCACCTCGTCACCATGAGAATCTCCCGTTCCACCTCATCACCATGAGAATCTCCCGTTCCACCTCGTCACCATGAGAATCTCCTCTTCCACCTCATCACCATGAGAATCTCCCGTTCCACCTCATCACCATGAGAATCTCCCGTTCCACCTCATCACCATGAGAATCTCCCATGCCACCTCATCACCATGATAATCTCCCGTTCCACCTCATCATGATGAGAATCTCCCGTTCCACCTCATCACCATGAGAATCTCCCGTTCCACCTCGTCACCATGAGAATCTCCTCTTCCACCTCATCACCATGAGAATCTCCCGTTCCACCTCATCACCATGAGAATCTCCCGTTCCACCTCATCACCATGAGAATCTCCCATGCCACCTCATCACCATGAGAATCTCCCGTTCCACCTCATCATGATGAGAATCTCCCCTTCCACCTCATCACCATGAGAATCTCCCGTTCCACCTCGTCACCATGAGAATCTCCTCTTCCACCTCATCACCATGAGAATCTCCCATTCCACCTCATCACCATGAGAATCTCCCGTTCCACCTCATCACCATGAGAATCTCCCGTTCCACCTCATCACCATGAGAATCTCCCATGCCACCTCATCACCATGATAATCTCCCGTTCCACCTCATCATGAAGAGAATCTCCCCTTCCACCTCATCACCATGAGAATCTCCCGTTCCACCTCGTCACCATGAGAATCTCCTCTTCCACCTCATCACCATGAGAATCTCCCGTTCCACCTCATCACCATGAGAATCTCCCGTTCCACCTCATCACCATGAGAATCTCCCATGCCACCTCATCACCATGATAATCTCCCGTTCCACCTCATCATGATGAGAATCTCCCCTTCCACCTCATCATCATGAGAATCTCCCGTTCCACCTCATCACCATGAGAATCCCCCGTTCCACCTCATCACCATGAGAATCTCCCGTTCCACCTCATCACCATGAGAATCTCTTGTTCCACCTCATCACCATGAGAATCTCCCGTTCCACCTCATCACCATGAGAATCCCCCGTTCCACCTCATCACCATGAGAATCTCCCGTTCCACAACATCACCATGAGAATCTCCCGTTCCACCTCACCATGAGAATCTCCAGTTCCACCTCATCATGATGAGAATCTCCCCTTCCACCTCATCACCATGAGAATCTCCCGTTCCACCTCATCACCATGAGAATCTCACCATTCCACCTCATCACCATGAGAATCTCCCGTTCCACCTCATCACGATGAGAATCTCCCGTTCCACCTCATCACCATGAGAATCTCCCGTTCCACCTCATCACCATGAGAATCTCCCGTTCCACCTCATCACCATGAGAATCTCCCATTCCACCTCATCACCATGAGAATCCCCCGTTCCACCTCATCACGATGAGAATCTCCCGTTCCACCTCATCACGATGAGAATCTCCCCTTCCACCTCATCACCATGAGAATCTCCCGTTCCACCTCATCACCATGAGAATCTCCCGTTCCACCTCATCACCATGAGAATCTCCCGTTCCACCTCATCATGATGAGAATCTCCCGTTCCACCTCAACACCATGAGAATTTCCCGTTCCACCTCATCACCATGAGAATCTCCCTTTCCACCTCATCACCATGATTATCTCCTCTTCCACCTCATCACCATGAGAATCTCCCGTTCCACCTCATCACCATGAGAATCTCCCGTTCCACCTCATCACCATGAGAATCTCCCATGCCACCTCATCACCATGATAATCTCCCGTTCCACCTCATCATGATGAGAATCTCCCGTTCCACCTCATCACCATGAGAATCTCCCGTTCCACCTCGTCACCATGAGAATCTCCTCTTCCACCTCATCACCATGAGAATCTCCCGTTCCACCTCATCACCATGAGAATCTCCCGTTCCACCTCATCACCATGAGAATCTCCCATGCCACCTCATTACCATGAGAATCTCCCGTTCCACCTCATCATGATGAGAATCTCCCCTTCCACCTCATCACCATGAGAATCTCCCGTTCCACCTCGTCACCATGAGAATCTCCTCTTCCACCTCATCACCATGAGAATCTCCCATTCCACCTCATCACCATGAGAATCTCCCGTTCCACCTCATCACCATGAGAATCTCCCGTTCCACCTCATCACCATGAGAATCTCCCATGCCACCTCATCACCATGATAATCTCCCGTTCCACCTCATCATGAAGAGAATCTCCCCTTCCACCTCATCACCATGAGAATCTCCCGTTCCACCTCGTCACCATGAGAATCTCCTCTTCCACCTCATCACCATGAGAATCTCCCGTTCCACCTCATCACCATGAGAATCTCCCGTTCCACCTCATCACCATGAGAATCTCCCATGCCACCTCATCACCATGATAATCTCCCGTTCCACCTCATCATGATGAGAATCTCCCCTTCCACCTCATCATCATGAGAATCTCCCGTTCCACCTCATCACCATGAGAATCCCCCGTTCCACCTCATCACCATGAGAATCTCCCGTTCCACCTCATCACCATGAGAATCTCTTGTTCCACCTCATCACCATGAGAATCTCCCGTTCCACCTCATCACCATGAGAATCCCCCGTTCCACCTCATCACCATGAGAATCTCCCGTTCCACAACATCACCATGAGAATCTCCCGTTCCACCTCACCATGAGAATCTCCAGTTCCACCTCATCATGATGAGAATCTCCCCTTCCACCTCATCACCATGAGAATCTCCCGTTCCACCTCATCACCATGAGAATCTCACCATTCCACCTCATCACCATGAGAATCTCCCGTTCCACCTCATCACGATGAGAATCTCCCGTTCCACCTCATCACCATGAGAATCTCCCGTTCCACCTCATCACCATGAGAATCTCCCGTTCCACCTCATCACCATGAGAATCTCCCATTCCACCTCATCACCATGAGAATCCCCCGTTCCACCTCATCACGATGAGAATCTCCCGTTCCACCTCATCACGATGAGAATCTCCCCTTCCACCTCATCACCATGAGAATCTCCCGTTCCACCTCATCACCATGAGAATCTCCCGTTCCACCTCATCACCATGAGAATCTCCCGTTCCACCTCATCATGATGAGAATCTCCCGTTCCACCTCAACACCATGAGAATTTCCCGTTCCACCTCATCACCATGAGAATCTCCCTTTCCACCTCATCACCATGATTATCTCCCTTTCCACCTCATCACCATGATAATCTCCCGTTCCACCTCATCACCATGAGAATCTCCCGTTCCACCTCATCACCATGAGAATCTCCCGTTCCACCTCATCACCATGAGAATCTCCCGTTCCACCTCATCACCATGAGAATCTCCCATCCCACCTCATCACCATGAGAATCTCCCGTTCCACCTCATCATGATGAGAAACTCCCGTTCCACCTCATCATGATGAGAATCTCCCGTTGCACCTCATCACCATCAGAATCTCCCGTTCCACCTCATCATCATGAGAATCTCCCGTTCCACCTCGTCACCATGAGAATCTCCCGTTCCACCTCATCACCATGAGAATCTCCCGTTCCACCTCGTCACCATGAGAATCTCCTCTTCCACCTCATCACCATGAGAATCTCCCGTTCCACCTCATCACCATGAGAATCTCCCGTTCCACCTCATCACCATGAGAATCTCCCATGCCACCTCATCACCATGAGAATCTCCCGTTCCACCTCATCATGATGAGAATCTCCCCTTCCACCTCATCACCATGAGAATCTCCCGTTCCACCTCATCACCATGAGAATCTCCCGTTCCACCTCATCATGATGAGAATCTCCCGTTCCACCTCATCATGATGAGAATCTCCCGTTCCACCTCATCACCATGAGAATCTCCAGTTGCACCTCATCACCATGAGAATCTCCCGTTCCACCTCATCACCATGAGAATATCCCGTTCCACCTCATCATGATGAGAATCTCCCGTTCCACCTCATCATCATGAGAATCTCCCGTTCCACCTCATCACCATGAGAATCTCCCGTTCCACCTCGTCACCATGAGAATCTCCCGTTCCACCTCGTCACCATGAGAATCTCCTCTTCCACCTCATCATGATGAGAATCTCCTCTTCCACCTCATCATGATGAGAATCTCCCGTTCCACCTCATCATGATGACAATCTCCCGTTCCACCTCATCACCATGAGAATCTCCCGTTGCACCTCATCACCATGAGAATCTCCCGTTCCACCTCATCACCATGAGAATCTCCCGTTCCACCTCATCACCATGAGAATCTCCCGTTCCACCTCATCATCATGAGAATCTCCCGTTCCACCTCATCATCATGAGAATCTCCCGTTCCACCTCGTCACCATGAGAATCTCCCGTTCCACCTCGTCACCATGAGAATCTCCTCTTCCACCTCATCATGATGAGAATCTCCCGTTCCACCTCATCATGATGAGAATCTCCCCTTCCACCTCATCACCATGAGAATCTCCCGTTCCACCTCATCACAATGAGAATCTCCCGTTCCACCTCATCATGATGAGAATCTCCCATGCCACCTCATCACCATGAGAATCTCCCATTCCACCTCATCACCATGAGAATCTCCCGTTCCACCTCATCACCATGAGAATCTCCTGTTCCACCTCATCACCATGAGAATCTCCCGTTCCACCTCATCACCATGAGAATCTCCCGTTCCACCTCATCACCATGAGAATCTCCCGTTCCACCTCATCACCATGAGAATCTCCCATGCCACCTCATCACCATGAGAATCTCCCGTTCCACCTCATCATGATGAGAATCTCACCATTCCACCTCATCACCATGAGAATCTCCCGTTCCACCTCATCACGATGAGAATCTCCCGTTCCACCTCATCACCATGAGAATCTCCCGTTCCACCTCATCACCATGAGAATCTCCCGTTCCACCTCATCACCATGAGAATCTCCCATTCCACCTCATCACCATGAGAATCCCCCGTTCCACCTCATCACGATGAGAATCTCCCGTTCCACCTCATCACGATGAGAATCTCCCCTTCCACCTCATCACCATGAGAATCTCCCGTTCCACCTCATCACCATGAGAATCTCCCGTTCCACCTCATCACCATGAGAATCTCCCGTTCCACCTCATCATGATGAGAATCTCCCGTTCCACCTCAACACCATGAGAATTTCCCGTTCCACCTCATCACCATGAGAATCTCCCTTTCCACCTCATCACCATGATTATCTCCCTTTCCACCTCATCACCATGATAATCTCCCGTTCCACCTCATCACCATGAGAATCTCCCGTTCCACCTCATCACCATGAGAATCTCCCGTTCCACCTCATCACCATGAGAATCTCCCGTTCCACCTCATCACCATGAGAATCTCCCATCCCACCTCATCACCATGAGAATCTCCCGTTCCACCTCATCATGATGAGAAACTCCCGTTCCACCTCATCATGATGAGAATCTCCCGTTGCACCTCATCACCATGAGAATCTCCCGTTCCACCTCATCATCATGAGAATCTCCCGTTCCACCTCGTCACCATGAGAATCTCCCGTTCCACCTCATCACCATGAGAATCTCCCGTTCCACCTCGTCACCATGAGAATCTCCTCTTCCACCTCATCACCATGAGAATCTCCCGTTCCACCTCATCACCATGAGAATCTCCCGTTCCACCTCATCACCATGAGAATCTCCCATGCCACCTCATCACCATGAGAATCTCCCGTTCCACCTCATCATGATGAGAATCTCCCCTTCCACCTCATCACCATGAGAATCTCCCGTTCCACCTCATCACCATGAGAATCTCCCGTTCCACCTCATCATGATGAGAATCTCCCGTTCCACCTCATCATGATGAGAATCTCCCGTTCCACCTCATCACCATGAGAATCTCCAGTTGCACCTCATCACCATGAGAATCTCCCGTTCCACCTCATCACCATGAGAATATCCCGTTCCACCTCATCATGATGAGAATCTCCCGTTCCACCTCATCATCATGAGAATCTCCCGTTCCACCTCATCACCATGAGAATCTCCCGTTCCACCTCGTCACCATGAGAATCTCCCGTTCCACCTCGTCACCATGAGAATCTCCTCTTCCACCTCATCATGATGAGAATCTCCTCTTCCACCTCATCATGATGAGAATCTCCCGTTCCACCTCATCATGATGACATTCTCCCGTTCCACCTCATCACCATGAGAATCTCCCGTTGCACCTCATCACCATGAGAATCTCCCGTTCCACCTCATCACCATGAGAATCTCCCGTTCCACCTCATCACCATGAGAATCTGCCGTTCCACCTCATCATCATGAGAATCTCCCGTTCCACCTCATCATCATGAGAATCTCCCGTTCCACCTCGTCACCATGAGAATCTCCCGTTCCACCTCGTCACCATGAGAATCTCCTCTTCCACCTCATCATGATGAGAATCTCCCGTTCCACCTCATCATGATGAGAATCTCCCCTTCCACCTCATCACCATGAGAATCTCCCGTTCCACCTCATCACAATGA
This sequence comes from Telmatherina bonti, assembly GCF_933228915.1. Classification (NCBI taxonomy): domain Eukaryota; kingdom Metazoa; phylum Chordata; class Actinopteri; order Atheriniformes; family Telmatherinidae; genus Telmatherina; species Telmatherina bonti. The sequence goes on from NC_136621.1 coordinate 2,279,044, forward strand.
GAATCTCCCGTTCCACCTCATCATGATGAGAATCTCCCATGCCACCTCATCACCATGAGAATCTCCCATTCCACCTCATCACCATGAGAATCTCCCGTTCCACCTCATCACCATGAGAATCTCCTGTTCCACCTCATCACCATGAGAATCTCCCGTTCCACCTCATCACCATGAGAATCTCCCGTTCCACCTCATCACCATGAGAATCTCCCGTTCCACCTCATCACCATGAGAATCTCCCATGCCACCTCATCACCATGAGAATCTCCCGTTCCACCTCATCATGATGAGAATCTCCCCTTCCACCTCATCACCATGAGAATCTCCCGTTCCACCTCATCACGATGAGAATCTCCCGTTCCACCTCATCATGATGAGAATCTCCCGTTCCACCTCATCATGATGAGAATCTCCCGTTCCACCTCATCACCATGAGAATCTCCCGTTGCACCTCATCACCATGACAATCTCCCGTTCCACCTCATCACCATGAGAATCTCCCGTTCCACCTCATCACCATGAGAATCTCCCGTTCCACCTCATCATCATGAGAATCTCCCGTTCCACCTCATCACCATGAGAATCTCCCGTTCCACCTCGTCACCATGAGAATCTCCCGTTCCACCTCGTCACCATGAGAATCTCCTCTTCCACCTCATCATGATGAGAATCTCCTCTTCCACCTCATCACCATGAGAATCTCCCATTCCACCTCATCATCATGAGAATCTCCCGTTCCACCTCATCACCATGAGAATCTCCTGTTCCACCTCATCACCATGAGAATCTCCCGTTCCACCTCATCACCATGAGAATCTCCCGTTCCACCTCATCACCATGAGAATCTCCCATTCCACCTCTTAACCATGAGAATCTCCCCTTCCACCTCATCACCATGAGAATCTCCCGTTCCACCTCATCATGATGAGAATCTCCCGTTCCACCTCATCACCATGAGAAACTCCCGTTCCACCTCATCATGATGAGAATCTCCCGTTGCACCTCATCACCATGAGAATCTCCCGTTCCACCTCATCACCATGAGAATCTCCCGTTCCACCTCATCACCATGAGAATCTCCCGTTCCACCTCATCACCATGAGAATCTCCCGTTCCACCTCATCATGATGAGAATCTCCCGTTCCACCTCATCACCATGAGAATCTCCCGTTCCACCTCATCACGATGAGAATCTCCCCTTCCACCTCATCACCATGAGAATCTCCCGTTGCACCTCATCACCATGAGAATCTCCCGTTCCACCTCTTAACCATGAGAATCTCCCGTTCCACCTCATCACCATGAGAATCTCCCGTTCCACCTCATCATGATGAGAAACTCCCGTTCCACCTCATCATGATGAGAATCTCCCGTTGCACCTCATCACCATGAGAATCTCCCGTTCCACCTCATCATGATGAGAATCTCCCCTTCCACCTCATCACCATGAGAATCTCCCGTTCCACCTCATCACAATGAGAATCTCCCGTTCCACCTCATCATGATGAGAATCTCCCCTTCCACCTCATCACCATGAGAATCTCCCATTCCACCTCATCACCATGAGAATCTCCCGTTCCACCTCATCACCATGAGAATCTCCCGTTCCACCTCATCACCATGAGAATCTCCCGTTCCACCTCATCACCATGAGAATCTCCCGTTCCACCTCATCACCATGAGAATCTCCCATTCCACCTCATCATGATGAGAATCTCCCCTTCCACCTCATCACCATGAGAATCTCCCGTTCCACCTCATCATGATGAGAATCTCCCGTTCCACCTCATCACCATGAGAATCTCCCGTTCCACCTCATCATGATGAGAAACTCCCGTTCCACCTCATCATGATGAGAATCTCCTGTTCCACCTCATCACCATGAGAATCTCCCGTTCCACCTCATCACCATGAGAATCTCCCGTTCCACCTCATCACCATGAGAATCTCCCGTTCCACCTCGTCACCATGAGAATCTCCCGTTCCACCTCATCACCATGAGAATCTCCCATGCCACCTCATCACCATGATAATCTCCCGTTCCACCTCATCATGATGAGAATCTCCCCTTCCACCTCATCACCATGAGAATCTCCCGTTCCACCTCATCACCATGAGAATCTCACGTTCCACCTCATCATGATGAGAATCTCCCGTTCCACCTCATCACCATGAGAATCTCCCGTTCCACCTCATCACCATGAGAATCTCCCGTTCCACCTCATCACCATGAGAATCTCCCGTTCCACCTCATCACCATGATAATCTCCCGTTCCACCTCATCATGATGAGAATCTCCCCTTCCACCTCATCACCATGAGAATCTCCCGTTCCACCTCATCACCATGAGAATCTCCCGTTCCACCTCATCATGATGAGAATCTCCCGTTCCACCTCATCACCATGAGAATCTCCCGTTCCACCTCATCATGATGAGAATCTCCCGTTCCACCTCATCACCATGAGAATCTCCCGTTGCACCTCATCACCATGAGAATCTCCCGTTCCACCTCATCACCATGAGAATCTCCCGTTCCACCTCATCACCATGAGAATCTCCCGTTCCACCTCATCATCATGAGAATCTCCCGTTCCACCTCATCACCATGAGAATCCCCCGTTCCACCTCATCACCATGAGAATCTCCCGTTCCACCTCATCACCATGAGAATCTCCCGTTCCACCTCATCACCATGAGAATCTCCCGTTCCACCTCATCACCATGAGAATCCCCCGTTCCACCTCATCACCATGAGAATCTCCCGTTCCACCTCACCATGAGAATCTCCCGTTCCACCTCATCACCATGAGAATCTCCCGTTCCACCTCATCACCATGAGAATCTCCCGTTCCACCTCATCATGATGAGAATCTCCCGTTCCACCTCATCACCATGAGAATTTCCCGTTCCACCTCATCACCATGAGAATCTCCCTTTCCACCTCATCACCATGAGAATCTCCCGTTCCACCTCATCACCATGAGAATCTCCCATCCCACCTCATCACCATGAGAATCTCCCGTTCCACCTCATCATGATGAGAATCTCCCGTTCCACCTCATCATGATGACAATCTCCCCTTCCACCTCATCACCATGAGAATCTCCCGTTGCACCTCATCACCATGAGAATCTCCCGTTCCACCTCATCACCATGAGAATCTCCCGTTCCACCTCATCACCATGAGAATCTCCCGTTCCACCTCATCATCATGAGAATCTCCCGTTCCACCTCGTCACCATGAGAATCTCCTCTTCCACCTCATCATGATGAGAATCTCCCGTTCAACCTCATCATGATGAGAATCTCCCGTTCCACCTCATCATGATGAGAATCTCCCCTTCCACCTCATCACCATGAGAATCTCCCGTTCCACCTCATCACAATGAGAATCTCCCGTTCCACCTCATCATGATGAGAATCTCCCCTTCCACCTCATCACCATGAGAATCTCCCATTCCACCTCATCACCATGAGGTTCTCCCGTTCCACCTCATCACCATGAGAATCTCCTGTTCCACCTCATCAACATGAGAATTTCCCGTTCCACCTCATCACCATGAGAATCTCCCGTTCCACCTCATCACCATGAGAATCTCCCGTTCCACCTCATCACCATGAGAATCTCCCATGCCACCTCATCACCATGAGAATCTCCCGTTCCACCTCATCATGATGAGAATCTCCCCTTCCACCTCATCACCATGAGAATCTCCCGTTCCACCTCATCACCATGAGAATCTCCCGTTCCACCTCATCATGATGAGAATCTCCCGTTCCACCTCATCATGATGAGAATCTCCCGTTCCACCTCATCACCATGAGAATCTCCCGTTGCACCTCATCAACATGAGAATCTCCCGTTCCACCTCATCACCATGAGAATCTCCCGTTCCACCTCATCACCATGAGAATCTCCCGTTCCACCTCATCATCATGAGAATCTCCCGTTCCACCTCATCACCATGAGAATCTCCCGTTCCACCTCGTCACCATGAGAATCTCCCGTTACACCTCGTCACCATGAGTATCTCCTCTTCCACCTCATCATGATGAGAATCTCCTCTTCCACCTCATCATGATGAGAATCTCCCGTTCCACCTCATCATGATGACAATCTCCCCTTCAACCTCATCACCATGAGAATCTCCCGTTGCACCTCATCACCATGAGAATCTCCCGTTCCACCTCATCATCATGAGAATCTCCCGTTCCACCTCATCATTATGAGAATCTCCCGTTCCACCTCGTCACCATGAGAATCTCCCGTTCCACCTCGTCACCATGAGAATCTCCTCTTCCACCTCATCATGATGAGAATCTCCCGTTCCACCTCATCATGATGAGAATCTCCCGTTCCACCTCATCATGATGAGAATCTCCCGTTCCACCTCATCATGATGAGAATCTCCCCTTCCACCTCATCACCATGAGAATCTCCCGTTCCACCTCATCACAATGAGAATCTCCCGTTCCACCTCATCACGATGAGAATCTCCCGTTCCACCTCATCACCATGAGAATCTCCCGTTCCACCTCATCACCATGAGAATCTCCCATTCCACCTCATCACCATGAGAATCTCCTGTTCCACCTCATCACCATGAGAATCTCCGGTTCCACCTCATCACCATGAGAATCTCCCGTTCCACCTCATCACCATGAGAATCTCCCATTCCACCTCATCATGATGAGAATCTCCCCTTCCACCTCATCACCATGAGAATCTCCCGTTCCACCTCATCATGATGAGAATCTCCCGTTCCACCTCATCATGATGAGAATCTCCCGTTCCACCTCATCACCATGAGAATCTCCCGTTCCACCTCATCATGATGAGAATCTCCCGTTCCACCTCATCACCATGAGAATCTCCCGTTGCACCTCATCACCATGAGAATCTCCCGTTCCACCTCATCATCATGAGAATCTCCCATTCCACCTCGTCACCATGAGAATCTCCCGTTCCACCTCATCACCATGAGAATCTCCCGTTCCACCTCGTCACCATGAGAATCTCCTCTTCCACCTCATCACCATGAGAATCTCCCGTTCCACCTCATCACCATGAGAATCTCCCGTTCCACCTCATCACCATGAGAATCTCCCGTTCCACCTCATCACCATGAGAATCTCCCGTTCCACCTCATCATCATGAGAATCTCCCGTTCCACCTCGTCACCATGAGAATCTCCCATTCCACCTCGTCACCATGAGAATCTCCTCTTCCACCTCATCACCATGAGAATCTCCCGTTCCACCTCATCACCATGAGAATCTCCCGTTCCACCTCATCACCATGAGAATCTCCCATTCCACCTCATCACCATGAGAATCTCCCGTTCCACCTCATCATGATGAGAATCTCCCCTTCCACCTCATCACCATGAGAATCTCCCGTTCCACCTCATCATGATGAGAATCTCCTGTTCCACCTCATCACCATGAGAATCTTCCGTTCCACCTCATCATGATGAGAATCTCCCGTTCCACCTCATCATGATGAGAATCTCCCGTTCCACCTCATCACCATGAGAATCTCCCGTTCCACCTCATCACCATGAGAATCTCCCGTTCCACCTCATCACCATGAGAATCTCCCGTTCCACCACATCACGATGAGAATCTCCCGTTCCACCTCATCACCATGAGAATCTCCCGTTCCACCACATCACGATGAGAATCTCCTGTTCCACCTCATCACGATGAGAATCTCCCGTTCCACCTCATCACCATGAGAATCTCCCGTTCCACCTAATCACCATGAGAATCTCCCGTTCCACCTCATCACCATGAGAATCTCCCGTTCCACCACATCACGATGAGACTCTCCCGTTCCACCTCATCACCATGAGAATCTACTGTTCCACCTCATCATGATGAGAATCTCCCGTTCCACCTCATCACCATGAGAATCTACTGTTCCAACTCATCACGATGAGAATCTCCCGTTCCACCTCATCACCATGAGAAACTCCCGTTCCACCTCATTACCATGAGAATCTCCCGTTCCACCTCATCACCATGAGAATCTCCCGTTCCACCTCATCACCATGAGAATCTCCCGTTCCACCTCGTCACCATGAGAATCTCCCGTTCCACCTCGTCACCATGAGAATCTCCCGTTCCACCTCGTCACCATGAGAATCTCCTCTTCCACCTCATCATGATGAGAATCTCCCGTTCCACCTCATCACCATGAGAATCTCCCGTTCCACCTCATCACCATGAGAATCTCCTCTTCCACCTCATCACCATGAGAATCTCCCGTTCCACCTCATCACCATGAGAATCTCCTCTTCCACCTCATCACCATGAGAATCTCCCGTTCCACCTCATCACCATGAGAATCTCCCGTTCCACCTCATCACCATGAGAATCTCCCGTTCCACCTCATCAACATGAGAATCTCCCGTTCCACCTCATCATGATGAGAATCTCCCGTTCCACCTCATCACCATGAGAATCTCCCATTCCACCTCATCATGATGAGAATCTCCCCTTCCACCTCATCACCATGAGAATCTCCCGTTCCACCTCATCATGATGAGAATCTCTGGTTCCACCTCATCACCATGAGAATCTCCCGTTCCACCTCATCACCATGAGAATCTCCCGTTCCACCTCATCACCATGAGAATCTCCCCTTCCACCTCATCACCATGAGAATCTCCGGTTCCACCACATCACGATGAGAATCTCCCGTTCCACCTCATCACCATGAGAATCTCCCGTTCCACCACATCACCATGAGAATCTCCTGTTCCACCTCATCACGATGAGAATCTCCCGTTCCACCTCATCACCATGAGAATCTCCCATTCCTCCTCATCACCATGAGAATCTCCCATTCCACCTCATCATGATGAGAATCTCCCCTTCCACGTCATCACCATGAGAATCTCCCGTTCCACCTCATCATGATGAGAATCTCCTGTTCCACCTCATCACCATGAGAATCTTCCGTTCAACCTCATCATGATGAGAATCTCCCGTTCCACCTCATCATGATGAGAATCTCCCGTTCCACCTCATCACCATGAGAATCTCCCGTTCCACCTCATCACCATGAGAATCTCCCGTTCCACCTCATCACCATGAGAATCTCCCGTTCAACCACATCACGATGAGAATCTCCCGTTCCACCTCATCACCATGAGAATCTCCCGTTCCACCACATCACGATGAGAATCTCCTGTTCCACCTCATCACGATGAGAATCTCCCGTTCCACCTCATCACCATGAGAATCTCCCGTTCCACCTCATCATGATGAGAATCTCCCCTTCCACCTCATCACCATGAGAATCTCCCGTTCCACCACATCACGATGTGACTCTCCCGTTCCACCTCATCACCATGAGAATCTTCCGTTCCACCTCATCATGATGAGAATCTCCCGTTCCACCTCATCATGATGAGAATCTCCCGTTCCACCTCATCACCATGAGAATCTCCCGTTCCACCTCGTCACCATGAGAATCTCCCGTTCCACCTCATCACCATGAGAATCTCCTGTTCCACCTCGTCACCATGAGAATCTCCTCTTCCACCTCATCACCATGAGAATCTCCCGTTCCACCTCATCACCATGAGAATCTCCCGTTCCACCTCATCACCATGAGAATCTCCCGTTCCACCTCATCACCATGAGAATCTCCCGTTCCACCTCATCACCATGAGAATCTCCCGTTCCACCTCATCATCATGAGAATCTCCCGTTCCACCTCGTCACCATGAGAATCTCCCGTTCCACCTCGTCACCATGAGAATCTCCTCTTCCACCTCATCACCATGAGAATCTCCCGTTCCACCTCATCACCATGAGAATCTCCCGTTCCACCTCATCACCATGAGAATCTCCCATTCCACCTCATCACCATGAGAATCTCCCATTCCACCTCATCATGATGAGAATCTCCCCTTCCACCTCATCACCATGAGAATCTCCAGTTCCACCTCATCATGATGAGAATCTCCTGTTCCACCTCATCACCATGAGAATCTTCCGTTCCACCTCATCATGATGAGAATCTCCCGTTCCACCTCATCATGATGAGAATCTCCCGTTCCACCTCATCACCATGAGAATCTCCCGTTCCACCTCATCACCATGAGAATCTCCCGTTCCAACTCATCACCATGAGAATCTCCCGTTCCACCTCATCACCATGAGAATCTCCCGTTCCACCACATCACGATGAGAATCTCCCGTTCCACCTCATCACCATGAGAATCTCCCGTTCCACCACATCACGATGAGAATCTCCTGTTCCACCTCATCACGATGAGAATCTCCCGTTCCACCTCATCACCATGAGAATCTCCCGTTCCACCTAATCACCATGAGAATCTCCCGTTCCACCTCATCACCATGAGAATCTCCCGTTCCACCACATCACGATGAGACTCTCCCGTTCCACCTCATCACCATGAGAATCTACTGTTCCACCTCATCATGATGAGAATCTCCCGTTCCACCTCATCACCATGAGAATCTACTGTTCCAACTCATCACGATGAGAATCTCCCGTTCCACCTCATCACCATGAGAAACTCCCGTTCCACCTCATTACCATGAGAATCTCCCGTTCCACCTCATCACCATGAGAATCTCCCGTTCCACCTCATCACCATGAGAATCTCCCGTTCCACCTCGTCACCATGAGAATCTCCCGTTCCACCTCGTCACCATGAGAATCTCCCGTTCCACCTCGTCACCATGAGAATCTCCTCTTCCACCTCATCATGATGAGAATCTCCCGTTCCACCTCATCACCATGAGAATCTCCCGTTCCACCTCATCACCATGAGAATCTCCTCTTCCACCTCATCACCATGAGAATCTCCCGTTCCACCTCATCACCATGAGAATCTCCTCTTCCACCTCATCACCATGAGAATCTCCCGTTCCACCTCATCACCATGAGAATCTCCCGTTCCACCTCATCACCATGAGAATCTCCCGTTCCACCTCATCATGATGAGAATCTCCCGTTCCACCTCATCACCATGAGAATCTCCCATTCCACCTCATCATGATGAGAATCTCCCCTTCCACCTCATCACCATGAGAATCTCCCGTTCCACCTCATCATGATGAGAATCTCCGGTTCCACCTCATCACCATGAGAATCTCCCGTTCCACCTCATCATGATGAGAATCTCCGGTTCCACCTCATCACCATGAGAATCTCCCGTTCCACCTCATCACCATGAGAATCTCCCGTTCCACCTCATCACCATGAGAATCTCCCCTTCCACCTCATCACCATGAGAATCTCCGGTTCCACCACATCACGATGAGAATCTCCCGTTCCACCTCATCACCATGAGAATCTCCCGTTCCACCACATCACCATGAGAATCTCCTGTTCCACCTCATCACGATGAGAATCTCCCGTTCCACCTCATCACCATGAGAATCTCCCGTTCCACCTCATCACCATGAGAATCTCCCATTCCTCCTCATCACCATGAGAATCTCCCATTCCACCTCATCATGATGAGAATCTCCCCTTCCACGTCATCACCATGAGAATCTCCCGTTCCACCTCATCATGATGAGAATCTCCTGTTCCACCTCATCACCATGAGAATCTTCCGTTCAACCTCATCATGATGAGAATCTCCCGTTCCACCTCATCATGATGAGAATCTCCCGTTCCACCTCATCACCATGAGAATCTCCCGTTCCACCTCATCACCATGAGAATCTCCCGTTCCACCTCATCACCATGAGAATCTCCCGTTCAACCACATCACGATGAGAATCTCCCGTTCCACCTCATCACCATGAGAATCTCCCGTTCCACCACATCACGATGAGAATCTCCTGTTCCACCTCATCACGATGAGAATCTCCCGTTCCACCTCATCACCATGAGAATCTCCCGTTCCACCTCATCATGATGAGAATCTCCCCTTCCACCTCATCACCATGAGAATCTCCCGTTCCACCACATCACGATGAGACTCTCCCGTTCCACCTCATCACCATGAGAATCTTCCGTTCCACCTCATCATGATGAGAATCTCCCGTTCCACCTCATCATGATGAGAATCTCCCGTTCCACCTCATCACGATGAGAATCTCCCGTTCCACCTCATCACCATGAGAATCTCCCGTTCCACCTAATCACCATGAGAATCTCCCGTTCCACCTCATCACCATGAGAATCTCCCGTTCCACCACATCACCATGAGACTCTCCCGTTCCACCTCATCACCATGAGAATCTACTGTTCCACCTCATCATGATGAGAATCTCCCGTTCCACCTCATCACCATGAGAATCTACTGTTCCAACTCATCACGATGAGAATCTCCCGTTCCACCTCATCACCATGAGAAACTCCCGTTCCACCTCATTACCATGAGAATCTCCCGTTCCACCTCATCACCATGAGAATCCCCTGTTCCACCTCGTCACCATGAGAATCTCCCGTTCCACCTCGTCACCATGAGAATCTCCCGTTCCACCTCGTCACCATGAGAATCTCCCGTTCCACCTCATCACCATGAGAATCTCCCGTTCCACCTCATCATGATGAGAATCTCCGGTTCCACCTCATCACCATGAGAATCTCCCGTTCCACCTCATCATGATGAGAATCTCCGGTTCCACCTCATCACCATGAGAATCTCCCGTTCCACCTCATCACCATGAGAATCTCCCGTTCCACCTCATCACCATGAGAATCTCCCCTTCCACCTCATCACCATGAGAATCTCCGGTTCCACCACATCACGATGAGAATCTCCCGTTCCACCTCATCACCATGAGAATCTCCCGTTCCACCACATCACAATGAGAATCTCCTGTTCCACCTCATCACGATGAGAATCTCCCGTTCCACCTCATCACCATGAGAATCTCCCGTTCCACCTCATCACCATGAGAATCTCCCATTCCTCCTCATCACCATGAGAATCTCCCATTCCACCTCATCATGATGAGAATCTCCCCTTCCACGTCATCACCATGAGAATCTCCCGTTCCACCTCATCATGATGAGAATCTCCTGTTCCACCTCATCACCATGAGAATCTTCCGTTCAACCTCATCATGATGAGAATCTCCCGTTCCACCTCATCATGATGAGAATCTCCCGTTCCACCTCATCACCATGAGAATCTCCCGTTCCACCTCATCACCATGAGAATCTCCCGTTCCACCTCATCACCATGAGAATCTCCCGTTCAACCACATCACGATGAGAATCTCCCGTTCCACCTCATCACCATGAGAATCTCCCGTTCCACCACATCACGATGAGAATCTCCTGTTCCACCTCATCACGATGAGAATCTCCCGTTCCACCTCATCACCATGAGAATCTCCCGTTCCACCTCATCATGATGAGAATCTCCCCTTCCACCTCATCACCATGAGAATCTCCCGTTCCACCACATCACGATGAGACTCTCCCGTTCCACCTCATCACCATGAGAATCTTCCGTTCCACCTCATCATGATGAGAATCTCCCGTTCCACCTCATCATGATGAGAATCTCCCGTTCCACCTCATCACGATGAGAATCTCCCGTTCCACCTCATCACCATGAGAATCTCCCGTTCCACCTAATCACCATGAGAATCTCCCGTTCCACCTCATCACCATGAGAATCTCCCGTTCCACCACATCACCATGAGACTCTCCCGTTCCACCTCATCACCATGAGAATCTACTGTTCCACCTCATCATGATGAGAATCTCCCGTTCCACCTCATCACCATGAGAATCTACTGTTCCAACTCATCACGATGAGAATCTCCCGTTCCACCTCATCACCATGAGAAACTCCCGTTCCACCTCATTACCATGAGAATCTCCCGTTCCACCTCATCACCATGAGAATCCCCTGTTCCACCTCGTCACCATGAGAATCTCCCGTTCCACCTCGTCACCATGAGAATCTCCCGTTCCACCTCGTCACCATGAGAATCTCCCGTTCCACCTCATCACCATGAGAATCTCCCGTTCCACCTCATCACCATGAGAATCTCCCGTTCCACCTCATCATCATGAGAATCTCCCGTTCCACCTCGTCACCATGAGAATCTCCCGTTCCACCTCGTCACCATGAGAATCTCCTCTTCCACCTCATCACCATGAGAATCTCCCGTTCCACCTCATCACCATGAGAATCTCCCGTTCCACCTCATCACCATGAGAATCTCCCATTCCACCTCATCACCATGAGAATCTCCCATTCCACCTCATCATGATGAGAATCTCCCATTCCACGTCATCACCATGAGAATCTCCCGTTCCACCTCATCATGATGAGAATCTCCTGTTCCACCTCATCACCATGAGAATCTTCCGTTCCACCTCATCATGATGAGAATCTCCCGTTCCACCTCATCATGATGAGAATCTCCCGTTCCACCTCATCACCATGAGAATCTCCCGTTCCACCTCATCACCATGAGAATCTCCCGTTCCACCTCATCACCATGAGAATCTCCCGTTCCACCACATCACGATGAGAATCTCCCGTTCCACCTCATCACCATGAGAATCTCCCGTTCCACCACATCACGATGAGAATCTCCTGTTCCACCTCATCACGATGAGAATCTCCCGTTCCACCTCATCACCATGAGAATCTCCCGTTCCACCTAATCACCATGAGAATCTCCCGTTCCACCTCATCACCATGAGAATCTCCCGTTCCACCACATCACGATGAGACTCTCCCGTTCCGCCTCATCACCATGAGAATCTACTGTTCCACCTCATCATGATGAGAATCTCCCGTTCCACCTCATCACCATGAGAATCTACTGTTCCAACTCATCACCATGAGAATCTCCCGTTCCACCTCATCACCATGAGAAACTCCCGTTCCACCTCATTACCATGAGAATCTCCCGTTCCACCTCATCACCATGAGAATCTCCCGTTCCACCTCATCACCATGAGAATCTCCCGTTCCACCTCGTCACCACGAGAATCTCCCGTTCCACCTCGTCACCATGAGAATCTCCCGTTCCACCTCGTCACCATGAGAATCTCCTCTTCCACCTCATCATGATGAGAATCTCCCGTTCCACCTCATCACCATGAGAATCTCCCGTTCCACCTCATCACCATAAGAATCTCCTCTTCCACCTCATCACCATGAGAATCTCCCGTTCCACCTCATCACCATGAGAATCTCCCGTTCCACCTCATCACCATGAGAATCTCCCGTTACACCTCATCACCATTAGAATCTCCCGTTCCACCTCATCATGATGAGAATCTCCCGTTCCACCTCATCACCATGAGAATCTCCCATTCCACCTCATCATAATGAGAATCTCCCCTTCCACCTCATCACCATGAGAATCTCCCATTCCACCTCATCATGATGAGAATCTCCGGTTCCACCTCATCACCATGAGAATCTCCCATTCCACCTCATCACCATGAGAAACTCCCGTTCCACCTCATCACCATGAGAATCTCCCCTTCCACCTCATCACCATGAGAATCTCCCGTTCCACCACATCACGATGAGAATCTCCCGTTCCACCTCATCACCATGAGAATCTCCCGTTCCACCACATCACGATGAGAATCTCCTGTTCCACCTCATCACGATGAGAATCTCCCGTTCCACCTCATCACCATGAGAATCTCCCGTTCCACCTAATCACCATGAGAATCTCCCGTTCCAACTCATCACCATGAGAATCTCCCGTTCCACCACATCACGATGAGAATCTCCCGTTCCACCTCATCACCATGAGAATCTACTGTTCTACCTCATCATGATGAGAATCTCCCGTTCCAACTCATCACCATGAGAATCCCCCGTTCCACCTCATCACCATGAGAATCCCCTGTTCCACCTCGTCACCATGAGAATCTCCCGTTCCACCTCGTCACCATGAGAATCTCCCGTTCCACCTCGTCACCATGAGAATCTCCCGTTCCACCTCGTCACCATGAGAAACTCCCGTTCCACCTCATTACCATGAGAATCTCCCGTTCCACCTCATCACCATGAGAATCTCCCGTTCCACCTCTTCACCATGAGAATCTCCCGTTCCACCTCGTCACCATGAGAATCTCCCGTTCCACCTCGTCACCATGAGAATCTCCCGTTCCACCTCGTCACCATGAGAATCTCCTCTTCCACCTCATCATGATGAGAATCTCCCGTTCCACCTCATCACCATGAGAATCTCCCGTTCCACCTCATCACCATGAGAATCTCCCGTTCCACCTCGTCACCATGAGAATCTCCCGTTCCACCTCATCACCATGACAATCTCCCGTTCCACCTCATCACCATGAGAATCCCCCGTTCCACCTCATCACCATGAGAATCTCCCGTTCCACCTCATCACCATGAGAATCTCCCGTTCCACCTCGTCACCATGAGAATCTCCCGTTCCACCTCGTCACCATGAGAATCTCCCGTTCCACCTCATCACCATGAGAATCTCCCGTTCCACCTCATCACCATGAGAATCTCCCGTTCCAACTCATCACCATGAGAATCTCCCGTTCCACCACATCACGATGAGACTCTCCCGTTCCACCTCATCACCATGAGAATCTACTGTTCTACCTCATCATGATGAGAATCTCCCGTTCCAACTCATCACCATGAGAATCTACTGTTCCAACTCATCACGATGAGAATCTCCCGTTCCACCTCATCACCATGAGAAACTCCCGTTCCACCTCATTACCATGAGAATCTCCCGTTCCACCTCGTCACCATGAGAATCTCCCGTTCCACCTCGTCACCATGAGAATCTCCCGTTCCACCTCGTCACCATGAGAATCTCCTCTTCCACCTCATCATGATGAGAATCTCCCATTCCACCTCATCACCATGAGAATCTCCCGTTCCACCTCATCACCATGAGAATCTCCCGTTCCACCTCGTCGCCATGAGAATCTCCCGTTCCACCTCATCACCATGACAATCTCCCGTTGCACCTCATCACGATGAGAATCTCCCGTTCCACCTCATCACCATGAGAATCTCCCGTTCCACCTAATCACCATGAGAATCTCCCGTTCCACCTCATCACCATGAGAATCTCCCGTTCCACCACATCACGATGAGACTCTCCCGTTCAACCTCATCACCATGAGAATCTACTGTTCCAACTCATCACGATGAGAATCTCCCGTTCCACCTCATCACCATGAGAAACTCCCGTTCCACCTCATTACCATGAGAATCTCCCGTTCCACCTCATCACCATGAGAATCTCCCGTTCCACCTCGTCACCATGAGAATCTCCCGTTCCACCTCATCACCATGAGAATCTCCCGTTCCACCTCGTCACCATGAGAATCTCCCGTGCCACCTCGTAACCATGAGAATCTCCTCTTCCACCTCATCATGATGAGAATCTCCCGTTCCACCTCATCACCATGAGAATCTCCCGTTCCACCTCATCACCATGAGAATCTCCTCTTCCACCTCATCACCATGAGAATCTCCCGTTCCACCTCATCACCATGAGAATCTCCTCTTCCACCTCATCACCATGAGAATCTCCCGTTCCACCTCATCACCATGAGAATCTCCCGTTCCACCTCATCACCATGAGAATCTCCCATTCCAACTCATCATGATGAGAATCTCCCCTTCCACCTCATCACCATGAGAATCTCCCGTTCCACCTCATCATGATGACAATCTCCCCTTCCACCTCATCACCATGAGAATCTCCCCTTCCACCACATCACGATGAGACTCTCCCGTTCCACCTCATCACCATGAGAATCTACTGTTCTACCTCATCATGATGAGAATCTCCCGTTCCAACTCATCACCATGAGAATCTACTGTTCCAACTCATCACGATGAGAATCTCCCGTTCCACCTCATCACCATGAGAGTCTCCCGTTCCACCTCATTACCATGAGAATCTCCTCTTCCACCTCATCATGATGAGAATCTCCCGTTCCACCTCATCCCCATGAGAATCTCCCGTTCCACCTCATCACCATGAGAATCTCCCGTTCCACCTCATCATCATGAGAATCTCCTGTTCCACCTCATCACCATGAGAATCTCCCGTTCCACCTCGTCACCATGAGAATCTCCCGTTCCACCTCGTCACCATGAGAATCTCCTCTTCCACCTCATCATGATGAGAATCTCCCGTTCCACCTCATTATGATGAGAATCTCCCGTTCCACCTGATCACCACGAGAATCTCCCGTTCCACCTCATCATGATGAGAATCTCCCGTTCCACCTCATCACCATGAGAATCTCCCGTTCCACCTCATCACCATGAGAATCTCCCGTTCCACCTCATCACCATGAGAATCTCCCGTTCCACCTGATCACCACGAGACTCTCCCGTTCCACCTCATCATGATGAGAATCTCCCGTTCCACCTCATCACGATGAGAATCTCCCCTTCCACCTCATCACCATGAGAATCTCCCGTTCCACCTCATCACGATGAGAATCTCCCGTTCCACCTCATCATGATGAGAATCTCCCGTTCCACCTCATCACCATGAGAATTTCCCGTTCCACCTCATCACCATGAGAATCTCCCGTTCCACCTCATTACCATGAGAATCTCCCGTTCCACCTCATCACCATGAGAATCTCCCGTTCCACCTCTTCACCATGAGAATCTCCCGTTCCACCTCGTCACCATGAGAATCTCCCATTCCACCTCGTCACCATGAGAATCTCCCGTTCCACCTCGTCACCATGAGAATCTCCTCTTCCACCTCATCATGATGAGAATCTCCCGTTACACCTCATCACCATGAGAATCTCCCGTTACACCTCATCACCATGAGAATCTCCCGTTCCACCTCGTCGCCATGAGAATCTCCCGTTCCACCTCATCACCATGACAATCTCCCGTTCCACCTCATCACCATGAGAATCCCCCGTTCCACCTCATCACCATGAGAATCTCCCGTTCCACCTCATCACCATGAGAATCTCCCGTTCCACCTCATCATCATGAGAATCTCCCGTTCCACCTCGTCACCATGAGAAACTCCCGTTCCACCTCATCACCATGAGAATCTCCCCTTCCACCTCATCACCATGAGAATCTCCCGTTCCACCACATCACGATGAGAATCTCCCGTTCCACCTCATCACCATGAGAATCTCCCGTTCCACCACATCACGATGAGAATCTCCTGTTCCACCTCATCACGATGAGAATCTCCCGTTCCACCTCATCACCATGAGAATCTCCCGTTCCACCTAATCACCATGAGAATCTCCCGTTCCAACTCATCACCATGAGAATCTCCCGTTCCACCACATCACGATGAGAATCTCCCGTTCCACCTCATCACCATGAGAATCTACTGTTCTACCTCATCATGATGAGAATCTCCCGTTCCAACTCATCACCATGAGAATCCCCCGTTCCACCTCATCACCATGAGAATCCCCTGTTCCACCTCGTCACCATGAGAATCTCCCGTTCCACCTCGTCACCATGAGAATCTCCCGTTCCACCTCATCACCATGAGAATCTCCCGTTCCACCTCGTCACCATGAGAAACTCCCGTTCCACCTCATTACCATGAGAATCTCCCGTTCCACCTCATCACCATGAGAATCTCCCGTTCCACCTCTTCACCATGAGAATCTCCCGTTCCACCTCGTCACCATGAGAATCTCCCGTTCCACCTCGTCACCATGAGAATCTCCCGTTCCACCTCGTCACCATGAGAATCTCCTCTTCCACCTCATCATGATGAGAATCTCCCGTTCCACCTCATCACCATGAGAATCTCCCGTTCCACCTCATCACCATGAGAATCTCCCGTTCCACCTCGTCGCCATGAGAATCTCCCGTTCCACCTCATCACCATGACAATCTCCCGTTCCACCTCATCACCATGAGAATCCCCCGTTCCACCTCATCACCATGAGAATCTCCCGTTCCACCTCATCACCATGAGAATCTCCCGTTCCACCTCGTCACCATGAGAATCTCCCGTTCCACCTCGTCACCATGAGAATCTCCCGTTCCACCTCATCACCATGAGAATCTCCCGTTCCACCTCATCACCATGAGAATCTCCCGTTCCAACTCATCACCATGAGAATCTCCCGTTCCACCACATCACGATGAGACTCTCCCGTTCCACCTCATCACCATGAGAATCTACTGTTCTACCTCATCATGATGAGAATCTCCCGTTCCAACTCATCACCATGAGAATCTACTGTTCCAACTCATCACGATGAGAATCTCCCGTTCCACCTCATCACCATGAGAAACTCCCGTTCCACCTCATTACCATGAGAATCTCCCGTTCCACCTCGTCACCATGAGAATCTCCCGTTCCACCTCGTCACCATGAGAATCTCCCGTTCCACCTCGTCACCATGAGAATCTCCTCTTCCACCTCATCATGATGAGAATCTCCCATTCCACCTCATCACCATGAGAATCTCCCGTTCCACCTCATCACCATGAGAATCTCCCGTTCCACCTCGTCGCCATGAGAATCTCCCGTTCCACCTCATCACCATGACAATCTCCCGTTGCACCTCATCACGATGAGAATCTCCCGTTCCACCTCATCACCATGAGAATCTCCCGTTCCACCTAATCACCATGAGAATCTCCCGTTCCACCTCATCACCATGAGAATCTCCCGTTCCACCACATCACGATGAGACTCTCCCGTTCAACCTCATCACCATGAGAATCTACTGTTCCAACTCATCACGATGAGAATCTCCCGTTCCACCTCATCACCATGAGAAACTCCCGTTCCACCTCATTACCATGAGAATCTCCCGTTCCACCTCATCACCATGAGAATCTCCCGTTCCACCTCGTCACCATGAGAATCTCCCGTTCCACCTCATCACCATGAGAATCTCCCGTTCCACCTCGTCACCATGAGAATCTCCCGTGCCACCTCGTAACCATGAGAATCTCCTCTTCCACCTCATCATGATGAGAATCTCCCGTTCCACCTCATCACCATGAGAATCTCCCGTTCCACCTCATCACCATGAGAATCTCCTCTTCCACCTCATCACCATGAGAATCTCCCGTTCCACCTCATCACCATGAGAATCTCCTCTTCCACCTCATCACCATGAGAATCTCCCGTTCCACCTCATCACCATGAGAATCTCCCGTTCCACCTCATCACCATGAGAATCTCCCATTCCAACTCATCATGATGAGAATCTCCCCTTCCACCTCATCACCATGAGAATCTCCCGTTCCACCTCATCATGATGACATTCTCCCCTTCCACCTCATCACCATGAGAATCTCCCCTTCCACCACATCACGATGAGACTCTCCCGTTCCACCTCATCACCATGAGAATCTACTGTTCTACCTCATCATGATGAGAATCTCCCGTTCCAACTCATCACCATGAGAATCTACTGTTCCAACTCATCACGATGAGAATCTCCCGTTCCACCTCATCACCATGAGAAACTCCCGTTCCACCTCATTACCATGAGAATCTCCTCTTCCACCTCATCATGATGAGAATCTCCCGTTCCACCTCATCCCCATGAGAATCTCCCGTTCCACCTCATCACCATGAGAATCTCCCGTTCCACCTCATCATCATGAGAATCTCCTGTTCCACCTCATCACCATGAGAATCTCCCGTTCCACCTCGTCACCATGAGAATCTCCCGTTCCACCTCGTCACCATGAGAATCTCCTCTTCCACCTCATCATGATGAGAATCTCCCGTTCCACCTCATTATGATGAGAATCTCCCGTTCCACCTGATCACCACGAGAATCTCCCGTTCCACCTCATCATGATGAGAATCTCCCGTTCCACCTCATCACCATGAGAATCTCCCGTTCCACCTCATCACCATGAGAATCTCCCGTTCCACCTCATCACCATGAGAATCTCCCGTTCCACCTGATCACCACGAGACTCTCCCGTTCCACCTCATCATGATGAGAATCTCCCGTTCCACCTCATCACGATGAGAATCTCCCCTTCCACCTCATCACCATGAGAATCTCCCGTTCCACCTCATCACGATGAGAATCTCCCGTTCCACCTCATCATGATGAGAATCTCCCGTTCCACCTCATCACCATGAGAATTTCCCGTTCCACCTCATCACCATGAGAATCTCCCGTTCCACCTCATTACCATGAGAATCTCCCGTTCCACCTCATCACCATGAGAATCTCCCGTTCCACCTCTTCACCATGAGAATCTCCCGTTCCACCTCGTCACCATGAGAATCTCCCGTTCCACCTCGTCACCATGAGAATCTCCCGTTCCACCTCGTCACCATGAGAATCTCCTCTTCCACCTCATCATGATGAGAATCTCCCGTTACACCTCATCACCATGAGAATCTCCCGTTACACCTCATCACCATGAGAATCTCCCGTTCCACCTCGTCGCCATGAGAATCTCCCGTTCCACCTCATCACCATGACAATCTCCCGTTCCACCTGATCACCACGAGACTCTCCCGTTCCACCTCATCATGATGAGAATCTCCCGTTCCACCTCATCACGATGAGAATCTCCCCTTCCACCTCATCACCATGAGAATCTCCCGTTCCACCTCATCACGATGAGAATCTCCCGTTCCACCTCATCATGATGAGAATCTCCCGTTCCACCTCATCACCATGAGAATTTCCCGTTCCACCTCATCACCATGAGAATCTCCCGTTCCACCTCATTACCATGAGAATCTCCCGTTCCACCTCATCACCATGAGAATCTCCCGTTCCACCTCTTCACCATGAGAATCTCCCGTTCCACCTCGTCACCATGAGAATCTCCCGTTCCACCTCGTCACCATGAGAATCTCCCGTTCCACTTCGTCACCATGAGAATCTCCTCTTCCACCTCATCATGATGAGAATCTCCCGTTACACCTCATCACCATGAGAATCTCCCGTTACACCTCATCACCATGAGAATCTCCCGTTCCACCTCGTCGCCATGAGAATCTCCCGTTCCACCTCATCACCATGACAATCTCCCGTTCCACCTCATCACCATGAGAATCCCCCGTTCCACCTCATCACCATGAGAATCTCCCGTTCCACCTCATCACCATGAGAATCTCCCGTTCCACCTCATCACCATGAGAATCTCCCGTTCCACCTCGTCACCATTAGAATCTCCCGTTCCACCTCATCACCATGAGAATCTCCCGTTCCACCTCATCACCATGAGAATCTCCCGTTCCAACTCATCACCATGAGAATCTCCCGTTCCACCACATCACGATGAGACTCTCCCGTTCCACCTCATCACCATGAGAATCTACTGTTCTACCTCATCATGATGAGAATCTCCCGTTCCAACTCATCACCATGAGAATCTACTGTTCCAACTCATCACGATTAGAATCTCCCGTTCCACCTCATCACCATGAGAAACTCCCGTTCCACCTCGTCACCATGAGAATCTCCCGTTCCACCTCGTCACCATGAGAATCTCCCGTTCCACCTCGTCACCATGAGAATCTCCCGTTCCACCTCGTCACCATGAGAATCTCCTCTTCCACCTCATCATGATGAGAATCTCCCGTTCCACCTCATCACCATGAGAATCTCCCGTTCCACCTCATCACCATGAGAATCTCCTCTTCCACCTCATCACCATGAGAATCTCCCGTTCCACCTCATCACCATGAGAATCTCCTCTTCCACCTCATCACCATGAGAATCTCCCGTTCCACCTCATCACCATGAGAATCTCCCGTTCCACCTCATCACCATGAGAATCTCCTGTTCCACCTCATCACCATGAGAATCTCCCGTTCCACCTCATCATGATGAGAATCTCCCGTTCCACCTCATCACCATGAGAATCTCCCATTCCACCTCATCATGATGAGAATCTCCCCTTCCACCTCATCACCATGAGAATCTCCCGTTCCACCTCATCATGATGAGAATCTCCGGTTCCACCTCATCACCATGAGAATCTCCCGTTCCACCTCATCACCATGAGAATCTCCCGTTCCACCTCATCACCATGAGAATCTCCCCTTCCACCTCATCACCATGAGAATCTCCCGTTCCACCACATCACGATGAGAATCTCCCGTTCCACCTCATCACCATGAGAATCTCCCGTTCCACCTCATCACGATGAGAATCTCCTGTTCCACCTCATCACGATGAGAATCTCCCGTTCCACCTCATCACCATGAGAATCTCCCGTTCCACCGAATCACCATGAGAATCTCCCGTTCCAACTCATCACCATGAGAATCTCCCGTTCCACCACATCACGATGAGAATCTCCCGTTCTACCTCATCATGATGAGAATCTCCCGTTCCAACTCATAACCATGAGAATCCCCCGTTCCACCTAATCACCATGAGAATCCCCTGTTCCACCTCGTCACCATGAGAATCTCCCGTTCCACCTCGTCACCATGAGAATCTCCCGTTCCACCTCGTCACCATGAGAATCTCCCGTTCCACCTCGTCACCATGAGAATCTCCCGTTCCACCTCGTCACCATGAGAAACTCCCGTTCCACCTCATTACCATGAGAATCTCCCGTTCCACCTAATCACCATGAGAATCTCCCGTTCCACCTCTTCACCATGAGAATCTCCCGTTCCACCTCGTCACCATGAGAATCTCCCGTTCCACCTCGTCACCATGAGAATCTCCTCTTCCACCTCATCATGATGAGAATCTCCCGTTACACCTCATCACCATGAGAATCTCCCGTTCCACCTCATCACCATGAGAATCTCCCGTTCCACCTCGTCGCCATGAGAATCTCCCGTTCCACCTCATCACCATGACAATCTCCCGTTCCACCTCATCACCATGAGAATCCCCCGTTCCACCTCATCACCATGAGAATCTCCCGTTCCACCTCATCACCATGAGAATCTCCCCTTCCACCTCATCACCATGAGAATCTCCCGTTCCACCTCGTCACCATGAGAATCTCCCGTTCCACCTCATCACCATGAGAATCTCCCGTTCCACCTCATCACCATGAGAATCTCCCGTTCCAACTCATCACCATGAGAATCTCCCGTTCCACCACATCACGATGAGACTCTCCCGTTCCAGCTCATCACAATGAGAATCTACTGTTATACCTCATCATGATGAGAATCTCCCGTTCCAACTCATCACAATGAGAATCTACTGTTCCAACTCATCACGATGAGAATCTCCCGTTCCACCTCATCACCATGAGAATCTCCCGTTCCACCTAATCACCATGAGAATCTCCCGTTCCACCTCATCACCATGAAAATCTCCCGTTCCACCACATCACGATGAGACTCTCCCGTTCAACCTCATCACCATGAGAATCTACTGTTCTACCTCATCATGATGAGAATCTCCCGTTCCACCTCATCACCATGAGAATCTACAGTTCCAACTCATCACGATGAGAATCTCCCGTTCCACCTCATCACCATGAGAAACTCCCGTTCCACCTCATTACCATGAGAATCTCCCGTTCCACCTCATCACCATGAGAATCTCCCGTTCCACCTCATCACCATGAGAATCTCCCGTTCCACCTCATCACCATGAGAATCTCCCGTTCCACCTCGTCACCATGAGAATCTCCCGTTCCACCTCGTCACCATGAGAATCTCCTCTTCCACCTCATCATGATGAGAATCTCCCGTTCCACCTCATCACCATGAGAATCTCCCGTTCCACTTCATCACCATGAGAATCTCCTCTTCCACCTCATCACCATGAGAATCTCCCGTTCCACCTCATCACCATGAGAATCTCCTCGTCCACCTCATCACCATGAGAATCTCCCGTTCCACCTCATCACCATGAGAATCTCCCGTTCCACCTCATCACCATGAGAATCTCCCGTTCCACCTCATCACCATGAGAATCTACCATTCCACCTCATCATGATGAGAATCTCCCCTTCCACCTCATCACGATGAGAATCTCCTGTTCCACCTCATCACGATGAGAATCTCCCGTTCCAACTCATCACCATGAGAATCTCCCGTTCCACCTAATCACCATGAGAATCTCCCGTTCCACCTCATCACCATGAGAATCTCCCGTTCCACCACATCACGATGAGACTCTCCCGTTCAACCTCATCACCATGAGAATCTACTGTTCCACCTCATCATGATGAGAATCTCCCGTTCCACCTCATCACCATGAGAATCTACTGTTCCAACTCATCACGATGAGAATCTCCCGTTCCACCTCATCACCATGAGAAACTCCCGTTCCACCTCATTACCATGAGAATCTCCCGTTCCACCTCATCACCATGAGAATCTCCCGTTCCACCTCATCACCATGAGAATCTCCCGTTCCACCTCGTCACCATGAGAATCTCCCGTTCCACCTCGTCACCATGAGAATCTACTGTTCTACCTCGTCACCATGAGAATCTCCTCTTCCACCTCATCACCATGAGAATCTCCCGTTCCACCTCATCACCATGAGAATCTCCCGTTCCACCTCGTCACCATGAGAATCTCCCGTTCCACCTCATCATGATGAAAATCTCCTCTTCCACCTCATCATGATGAAAATCTCCCGTTCCACCTCATCACCATGAGAATCTCCCGTTCCACCTCATCACCATGAGAATCTCCCGTTCCACCTCGTCACCATGAGAATCTCCCGTTCCATCTCATCACCATGAGAATCTCCCGTTCCACCTCATCACCATGAGAATCTCCCGTTCCACCTGATCACCACGAGAATCTCCCGTTCCACCTCATCATGATGAGAATCTCCCGTTCCACCTCATCACGATGAGAATCTCCCCTTCCACCTCATCACCATGAGAATCTCCCGTTCCACCTCATCACCATGAGAATCTCCCGTTCCACCTCATCACGATGAGAATCTCCCGTTCCACCTCATCATGATGAGAATCTCCCGATCCACCTCATCACCATGAGAATTTCCCGTTCCACCTCATCACCATGAGAATCTCCCGTTCCACCTCATCACCATGAGAATCTCCCGTTCCACATCATCACCATGAGAATCTCCCGTTCCACCTCATCACCATGAGAATCTCCCGTTCCACCTCATCACCATGAGAATCTCCCATCCCACCTCATCACCATGAGAATCTCCCGTTCCACCTCATCACCATGAGAATCTCCCCTTCCACCTCATCATGATGAAAATCTCCCGTTCCACCTCATCACCATGAGAATCTCCTGTTCCACCTCATCACCATGAGAATCTCCCGTTCCACCTCATCATGATGAGAATCTCCCGTTCCACCTCATCATGATTAGAATCTCCCGTTCCACCTCATCACCATGAGAATCTCCTGTTCCACCTCATCACCATGAGAATCTCCCGTTCCACCTCATCACCATGAGAATCTCCCGTTCCACCACATCACGATGAGAATCACCCGTTCCACCTCATCACCATGAGAATCTCCCGTTCCACCACATCACGATGAGAATCTCCTGTTCCACCTCATCACAATGAGAATCTCACGTTCCACCTCATCACCATGAGAATCTCCCGTTCCACCTCATCACCATGAGAATCTCCCGTTCCACCTCATCACCATGAGAATCTCCCGTTCCACCACATCACGATGAGACTCTCCCGTTCAACCTCATCACCATGAGAATCTACTGTTCTACCTCATCATGATGAGAATCTCCCGTTCCACCTCATCACCATGAGAATCTACTGTTCCAACTCATCACGATGAGAATCTCCCGTTCCACCTCATCACCATGAGAAACTCCCGTTCCACCTCATTACCATGAAAATCTCCCGTTCCACCTCATCACCATGAGAATCTCCCGTTCCACCTCATCACCATGAGAATCTCCCGTTCCACCTCGTCACCATGAGAATCTCCCGTTCCACCTCGTCACCATGAGAATCTACTGTTCTACCTCGTCACCATGAGAATCTCCTCTTCCACCTCATCATGATGAGAATCTCCCGTTCCACCTCATCACCATGAGAATCTCCCGTTCCACCTCATCACCATGAGAATCTCCTCTTCCACCTCATCACCATGAGAATCTCCCGTTCCACCTCATCACCATGAGAATCTCCTCTTCCACCTCATCACCATGAGAATCTCCTGTTCCACCTCATCACCATGAGAATCTCCCGTTGCACCTCATCACCATGAGAATCTCCCGTTCCACCTCATCACCATGAGAATCTCCCATTCCACCTCATCATGATGAGAATCTCCCCTTCCACCTCATCACCATGAGAATCTCCCATTCCACCTCATCATGATGAGAATCTCCCCTTCCACCTCATCACCATGAGAATCTCCCGTTCCACCACATCACGATGAGACTCTCCCGTTCCACCTCATCACCATGATAATCTACTGTTCTACCTCATCATGATGAGAATCTCCCGTTCCACCTCATCACCATGATAATCTACTGTTCTACCTCATCATGATGAGAATCTCCCGTTCCACCTCATCACCATGAGAATCTACTGTTCCAACTCATCACGATGAGAATCTCCCGTTCCACCTCATCACCATGAGAAACTCCCATTCCACCTCATTACCATGAGAATCTCCTCTTCCACCTCATCATGATGAGAATGTCCCGTTCCACCTCATCACCATGAGAATCTCCCGTTCCACCTCATCACCATGAGAATCTCCCGTTCCACCTCGTCACCATGAGAATCTCCCGTTCCACCTCGTCACCATGAGAATCTCCCGTTCCACCTCGTCACCATGAGAATCTCCCGTTCCACCTCGTCGCCATGAGAATCTCCCGTTCCACATCATCACCATTACAATCTCCCGTTCCACCTCATCACCATGAGAATCCCCCGTTCCACCTCATCACCATGAGAATCTCCCGTTCCACCTCATCACCATGAGAATCTCCCGTTCCACCTCGTCACCATGAGAATCTCCCGTTCCACCTCATCATGATGAAAATCTCCTCTTCCACCTCATCATGATGAAAATCTCCCGTTCCACCTCATCACCATGAGAATCTCCCGTTCCACCTCATCACCATGAGAATCTCCCGTTCCACCTCGTCACCATGAGAATCTCCCGTTCCACCTCATCACCATGAGAATCTCCCGTTCCACCTCATCACCATGAGAATCTCCCGTTCCACCTGATCACCACGAGAATATCCCGTTCCACCTCATCATGATGAGAATCTCCCATTCCACCTCATCAGCATGAGAATCTCCTCTTCCACCTCATCACCATGAGAATCTCCCGTTCCACCTCATCACCATGAGAATCTCCCGTTCCACCTCATCACCATGAGAATCTCCCGTTCCACCTCATCACCATCAGAATCTCCCATTCCACCTCATCATGATGAGAATCTCCCCTTCCACCTCATCACCATGAGAATCTCCCATTCCACCTCATCATGATGAGAATCTCCCCTTCCACCTCATCACCATGAGAATCTCCCGTTCCACACCATCACGATGAGACTCTCCCGTTCCACCTCATCACCATGAGAATCTACTGTTCTACCTCATCATGATGAGAATCTCCCGTTCCAACTCATCACCATGAGAATCTACTATTCCAACTCATCACGATGAGAATCTCCCGTTCCACCTCATCACCATGAGAAACTCCCGTTCCACCTCATTACCATGAGAATCTCCTCTTCCACCTCATCATGATGAGAATCTACCGTTCCACCTCATCACCATGAGAATCTCCCGTTCCACCTCGTCACCATGAGAATCTCCCGTTCCACCTCGTCACCATGAGAATCTCCCGTTCCACCTCGTCACCATGAGAATCTCCCGTTCCACCTCGTCACCATGAGAATCTCCCGTTCCACCTCGTCACCATGAGAATCTCCTCTTCCACCTCATCACGATGAGAATCTCCAGTTCCACCTCATCACCATGAGAATCTCCCGTTCCACCACATCACGATGAGACTCTCCCGTTCCACCTCATCACCATGAGAATCTACTGTTCTACCTCATCATGATGAGAATCTCCCGTTCCAACTCATCACCATGAGAATCTACTGTTCCAACTCATCACGATGAGAATCTCCCGTTCCACCTCATCACCATGAGAATCTCCCGTTCCACCTCGTCACCATGAGAATCTCCCGTTCCACCTCGTCACCATGAGAATCTCCCGTTCCACCTCGTCACCATGAGAATCTCCCGTTCCACCTCGTCACCATGAGAATCTCCCGTTCCACCTCGTCACCATGAGAATCTCCTCTTCCACCTCATCATGATGAGAATCTCCCGTTCCACCTCATCACCATGAGAATCTCCCGTTCCACCACATCACGATGAGACTCTCCCGTTCCACCTCATCACCATGAGAATCTACTGTTCTACCTCATCATGATGAGAATCTCCCGTTCCAACTCATCACCATGAGAATCTACTGTTCCAACTCATCACGATGAGAATCTCCCGTTCCACCTCATCACCATGAGAAACTCCCGTTCCACCTCATTACCATGAGAATCTCCCCTTCCACCTCATCATGATGAGAATCTCCCGTTCCACCTCATCACCATGAGAATCTCCCGTTCCACCTCGTCACCATGAGAATCTCCTCTTCCACCTCGTCACCATGAGAATCTCCCGTTCCACCTCGTCACCATGAGAATCTCCCGTTCCACCTCGTCACCATGAGAATCTCCCGTTCCACCTCGTCACCATGAGAATCTCCTCTTCCACCTCATCATGATGAGAATCTCCCGTTCCACCTCATCACCATGAGAATCTCCCGTTCCACCACATCACGATGAGACTCTCCCGTTCCACCTCATCACCATGAGAATCTACTGTTCTACCTCATCATGATGAGAATCTCCCGTTCCAACTCATCACCATGAGAATCTACTGTTCCAATTCATCACGATGAGAATCTCCCGTTCCACCTCATCACCATGAGAATCTCCCGTTCCACCTCGTCACCATGAGAATCTCCCGTTCCACCTCGTCACCATGAGAATCTCCCGTTCCACCTCGTCACCATGAGAATCTCCCGTTCCACCTCGTCACCATGAGAATCTCCCGTTCCACCTCGTCACCATGAGAATCTCCCGTTCCACCTCGTCACCATGAGAATCTCCTCTTCCACCTCATCATGATGAGAATCTCCCGTTCCACCTCATCACCATGAGAATCTCCCGTTCCACCACATCACGATGAGACTCTCCCGTTCCACCTCATCACCATGAGAATCTACTGTTCTACCTCATCATGATGAGAATCTCCCGTTCCAACTCATCACCATGAGAATCTACTGTTCCAACTCATCACGATGAGAATCTCCCGTTCCACCTCATCACCATGAGAAACTCCCGTTCCACCTCATTACCATGAGAATCTCCCCTTCCACCTCATCATGATGAGAATCTCCCTTTCCACCTCATCACCATGAGAATCTCCCGTTCCACCTCGTCACCATGAGAATCTCCCGTTCCACCTCGTCACCATGAGAATCTCCCGTTCCAACTCGTCACCATGAGAATCTCCCGTTCCACCTCGTCACCATGAGAATCTCCCGTTCCACCTCGTCACCATGAGAATCTCCTCTTCCACCTCATCATGATGAGAATCTCCCGTTCCACCTCATCACCATGAGAATCTCCCGTTCCACCACATCACGATGAGACTCTCCCGTTCCACCTCATCACCATGAGAATCTACTGTTCTACCTCATCATGATGAGAATCTCCCGTTCCAACTCATCACCATGAGAATCTACTGTTCCAATTCATCACGATGAGAATCTCCCGTTCCACCTCATCACCATGAGAATCTCCCGTTCCACCTCGTCACCATGAGAATCTCCCGTTCCACCTCGTCACCATGAGAATCTCCCGTTCCACCTCGTCACCATGAGAATCTCCCGTTCCAACTCGTCACCATGAGAATCTCCTCTTCCACCTCATCATGATGAGAATCTCCCGTTCCACCTCATCACCATGAGAATCTCCCGTTCCACCAAATCACGATGAGACTCTCCCGTTCCACCTCATCACCATGAGAATCTACTGTTCTACCTCATCATGATGAGAATCTCCCGTTCCAACTCATCACCATGAGAATCTACTGTTCCAACTCATCACGATGAGAATCTCCCGTTCCACCTCATCACCATGAGAAACTCCCGTTCCACCTCATCACCATGAGAATCTCCTGTTCCACCTCATCACCATGAGAATCTCCTCTTCCACCTCATCACCATGAGAATCTCCCGTTCCACCTCATCACCATGAGAATCTCCTCTTCCACCTCATCACCATGAGAATCTCCCGTTCCACCTCATCACCATGAGAATCTCCCGTTCCACCTCATCACCATGAGAATCTCCCGTTCCACCTCATCACCATGAGAATCTCCCATTCCACCTCATCATGATGAGAATCTCCCCTTCCACCTCATCACCATGAGAATCTCCCATTCCACCTCATCATGATGAGAATCTCCCCTTCCACCTCATCACCATGAGAATCTCCCGTTCCACACCATCACGATGAGACTCTCCCGTTCCACCTCATCACCATGAGAATCTACTGTTCTACCTCATCATGATGAGAATCTCCCGTTCCAACTCATCACCATGAGAATCTACTATTCCAACTCATCACGATGAGAATCTCCCGTTCCACCTCATCACCATGAGAAACTCCCGTTCCACCTCATTACCATGAGAATCTCCTCTTCCACCTCATCATGATGAGAATCTCCCGTTCCACCTCATCACTATGAGAATCTCCCGTTCCACCTCGTCACCATGAGAATCTCCCGTTCCACCTCGTCACCATGAGAATCTCCCGTTCCACCTCGTCACCATGAGAATCTCCCGTTCCACCTCGTCACCATGAGAATCTCCCGTTCCACCTCGTCACCATGAGAATCTCCTCTTCCACCTCATCATGATGAGAATCTCCCGTTCCACCTCATCACCATGAGAATCTCCCGTTCCACCACATCACGATGAGACTCTCCCGTTCCACCTCATCACCATGAGAATCTACTGTTCTACCTCATCATGATGAGAATCTCCCCACCATGAGAATCTACTGTTCCAACTCATCACGATGAGAATCTCCCGTTCCACCTCATCACCATGAGAATCTCCCGTTCCACCTCGTCACCATGAGAATCTCCCGTTCCACCTCGTCACCATGAGAATCTCCCGTTCCACCTCGTCACCATGAGAATCTCCCGTTCCACCTCGTCACCATGAGAATCTCCTCTTCCACCTCATCATGATGAGAATCTCCCGTTCCACCTCATCACCATGAGAATCTCCTGTTCCACCACATCACGATGAGACTCTCCCGTTCCACCTCATCACCATGAGAATCTACTGTTCTACCTCATCATGATGAGAATCTCCCGTTCCAACTCATCACCATGAGAATCTACTGTTCCAACTCATCACGATGAGAATCTCCCGTTCCACCTCGTCACCATGAGAATCTCCCGTTCCACCTCGTCACCATGAGAATCTCCCGTTCCACCTCATCACCATGAGAATCTCCCGTTCCACCTCGTCACCATGAGAATCTCCCGTTCCACCTCGTCACCATGAGAATCTCCTCTTCCACCTCATCATGATGGGAATCTCCCGTTCCACCTCATCACCATGAGAATCTCCCGTTCCACCACATTACGATGAGACTCTCCCGTTCCACCACATCACCATGAGAGTCTACTCTTCTACCTCATCATGATGAGAATCTCCCGTTCCAACTCATCACCATGACAATCTACTGTTCCAATTCATCACGATGAGAATCTCCCGTTCCACCTCATCACCATGAGAATCTCCCGTTCCACCTCGTCACCATGAGAATCTCCCGTTCCACCTTGTCACCATGAGAATCTCCCGTTCCACCTCGTCACCATGAGAATCTCCCGTTCCACCTCGTCACCATGAGAATCTCCTCTTCCACCTCATCATGATGAGAATCTCCCGTTCCACCTCATCACCATGAGAATCTCCCGTTCCACCACATCACCATGAGACTCTCCCGTTCCACCTCATCACCATGAGAATCTACTGTTCTACCTCATCATGATGAGAATCTCCCGTTCCAACTCATGACCATGAGAATCTACTGTTCCAACTCATCACGATGACAATCTCCCGTTCCACCTCCTCACCATGAGAAACTCCCGTTCCACCTCATTACCATGAGAATCTCCCGTTCCACCTCATCATGAGAATCTCCCGTTCCACCTCATCACCATGAGAATCTCCCATTCCACCTCATCATGATGAGAAAGTCCCGTTCCACCTCATCATGATGAGAATCTCCCGTTGCACCTCATCACCATGAGAATCTCCCGTTCCACCTCATCACCATGAGAATCTCCCGTTCCACCTCATCACCATGAGAATCTCCCGTTCCACCTCATCATCATGAGAATCTCCCGTTCCACCTCGTCACCATGAGAATCTCCGGTTCCACCTCATCACCATGAGAATCCCCCCGTTCCACCTCGTCACCATGAGAATCTCCTCTTCCACCTCATCACCATGAGAATCTCCCGTTCCACCTCATCACCATGAGAATCTCCCGTTCCACCTCATCACCATGAGAATCTCCCGTTCCACCTCATCACCATGAGAATCTCCCGTTCCACCTCGTCATCATGAGAATCTCCCGTTCCACCTCGTCACCATGAGAATCTCCCGTTCCACCTCGTCACCATGAGAATCTCCCGTTCCACCTCGTCACCATGAGAATCTCCTCTTCCACCTCATCACCCTGAGAATCTCCCGTTCCACCTCATCACCATGAGAATCTCCCGTTCCACCTCATCACCATGAGAATCTCCCGTTCCACCTCATCACCATGAGAATCTCCCGTTCCACCTCGTCACCATGATAATCTCCCGTTCCACCTCGTCACCATGAGAATCTCCTGTTCCACCTCATCATGATGGGAATCTCCCGTTCCACCTCATCACCATGAGAATCTCCCGTTCCACCACATTACGATGAGACTCTCCCGTTCCACCACATCACCATGAGAGTCTACTCTTCTACCTCATCATGATGAGAATCTCCCGTTCCAACTCATCACCATGACAATCTACTGTTCCAATTCATCACGATGAGAATCTCCCGTTCCACCTCATCACCATGAGAATCTCCCGTTCCACCTCGTCACCATGAGAATCTCCCGTTCCACCTTGTCACCATGAGAATCTCCCGTTCCACCTCGTCACCATGAGAATCTCCCGTTCCACCTCGTCACCATGAGAATCTCCTCTTCCACCTCATCATGATGAGAATCTCCCGTTCCACCTCATTACCATGAGAATCTCCCGTTCCACCACATCACGATGAGACTCTCCCGTTCCACCTCATCACCATGAGAATCTACTGTTCTACCTCATCATGATGAGAATCTCCCGTTCCAACTCATCACCATGAGAATCTACTGTTCCAACTCATCACGATGAGAATCTCCCGTTCCACCTCCTCACCATGAGAAACTCCCGTTCCACCTCATTACCATGAGAATCTCCCGTTCCACCTCATCATGAGAATCTCCCGTTCCACCTCATCACCATGAGAATCTCCCATTCCACCTCATCATGATGAGAAAGTCCCGTTCCACCTCATCATGATGAGAATCTCCCGTTGCACCTCATCACCATGAGAATCTCCCGTTCCACCTCATCACCATGAGAATCTCCCGTTCCACCTCGTCACCATGAGAATCTCCCGTTCCACCTCATCATCATGAGAATCTCCCGTTCCACCTCGTCACCATGAGAATCTCCCGTTCCACCTCATCACCATGAGAATCCCCCCGTTCCACCTCGTCACCATGAGAATCTCCTCTTCCACCTCATCACCATGAGAATCTCCCGTTCCACCTCATCACCATGAGAATCTCCCGTTCCACCTCATCACCATGAGAATCTCCCGTTCCACCTCGTCACCATGAGAATCTCCCGTTCCACCTCGTCATCATGAGAATCTCCCGTTCCACCTCGTCACCATGAGAATCTCCCGTTCCACCTCGTCACCATGAGAATCTCCCGTTCCACCTCGTCACCATGAGAATCTCCTCTTCCACCTCATCACCCTGAGAATCTCCCGTTCCACCTCATCACCATGAGAATCTCCCGTTCCACCTCATCACCATGAGAATCTCCCGTTCCACCTCATCACCATGAGAATCTCCCATTCCACCTCATCATGATGAGAATCTCCCCTTCCACCTCATCACCATGAGAATCTCCCGTTCCACCTCATCATGATGAGAATCTCCTGTTCCACCTCATCACCATGAGAATCTCCCGTTCCACCTCATCATGATGAGAATCTCCCGTTCCACCTCATCATGATGAGAATCTCCCGTTCCACCTCATCACCATGAGAATCTCCCGTTCCACCTCATCACCATGAGAATCTCCCGTTCCACCTCATCACCATGAGAATCTCCCGTTCCACCACATCACGATGAGAATCTCCCGTTCCACCTCATCACCATGAGAATCTCCCGTTCCACCACATCACGATGAGAATCTCCTGTTCCACCTCATCACGATGAGAATCTCCCGTTCCACCTCATCACCATGAGAATCTCCCGTTCCACCTAATCACCATGAGAATCTCCCGTTCCACCTCATCACCATGAGAATCTCCCGTTCCACCACATCACGATGAGACTCTCCCGTTCAACCTCATCACCATGAGAATCTACTGTTCGACCTCATCATGATGAGAATCTCCCGTTCCACCTCATCACCATGAGAATCTACTGTTCCAACTCATCACGATGAGAATCTCCCGTTCCACCTCATCACCATGAGAAACTCCCGTTCCACCTCATTACCATGAGAATCTCCCGTTACACCTCATCACCATGAGAATCTCCCGTTCCACCTCATCACCATGAGAATCTCCCGTTCCACCTCGTCACCATGAGAATCTCCCGTTCCACCTCGTCACCATGAAAATCTCCCGTTCCACCTCGTCACCATGAGAATCTCCCGTTCCACCTCGTCACCATGAGAATCTCCTCTTCCACCACATCATGATGAGAATCTCCCGTTCCACCTCATCACCATGAGAATCTCCCGTTCCACCTCATCACCATGAGAATCTCCTCTTCCACCTCATCACCATGAGAATCTCCCGTTCCACCTCATCACCATGAGAATCTCCTCTTCCACCTCATCACCATGAGAATCTCCCGTTCCACCTCATCACCATGAGAATCTCCCGTTCCACCTCATCACCATGAGAAACTCCCATTCCACCTCATCATGATGAGAATCTCCCCTTCCACCTCATCACCATGAGAATCTCCCCTTCCACCTCATCACCATGAGAATCTCCCCTTCCACCTCATCACCATGAGAATCTCCCGTTCCACCACATCACGATGAGACTCTCCCGTTCCACCTCATCACCATGAGAATCTACTGTTCCAACTCATCACCATGAGAATCTCCCGTTCCACCTCATCACCATGAGAATCTCCCGTTCCACCTCGTCACCATGAGAATCTCCCGTTCCACCTCGTCACCATGAAAATCTCCCGTTCCACCTCGTCACCATGAGAATCTCCCGTTCCACCTCGTCACCATGAGAATCTCCTCTTCCACCACATCATGATGAGAATCTCCCGTTCCACCTCATCACCATGAGAATCTCCCGTTCCACCTCATCACCATGAGAATCTCCTCTTCCACCTCATCACCATGAGAATCTCCCGTTCCACCTCATCACCATGAGAATCTCCTCTTCCACCTCATCACCATGAGAATCTCCCGTTCCACCTCATCACCATGAGAATCTCCCGTTCCACCTCATCACCATGAGAAACTCCCATTCCACCTCATCATGATGAGAATCTCCCCTTCCACCTCATCACCATGAGAATCTCCCCTTCCACCTCATCACCATGAGAATCTCCCCTTCCACCTCATCACCATGAGAATCTCCCGTTCCACCACATCACGATGAGACTCTCCCGTTCCACCTCATCACCATGAGAATCTACTGTTCTACCTCATCATAATGAGAATCTCCCGTTCCAACTCATCACCATGAGAATCTACTGTTCCAACTCATCACGATGAGAATCTCCCGTTCCACCTCATCACCATGAGAAACTCCCGTTCCACCTCATTACCATGAGAATCTCCTCTTCCACCTCATCATGATGAGAATCTCCCGTTCCACCTCATCACCATGAGAATCTCCCGTTCCACCTCGTCACCATGAGAATCTCCCGTTCCACCTCGTCACCATGAGAATCTCCCGTTCCACCTCGTCACCATGAGAATCTCCCGTTCCACCTCGTCACCATGAGAATCTCCTCTTCCACCTCATCATGATGAGAATCTCCCGTTCCACCTCATCACCATGAGAATCTCCCGTTCCACCTCATCACCATGAGAATCTCCCGTTCCACCTCGTCGCCATGAGAATCTCCCGTTCCACCTCATCACCATGACAATCTCCCGTTCCACCTCATCACCATGACAATCTCCCGTTCCACGTCGTCACCATGACAATCTCCCGTTCCACCTCGTCACCATGAGAATCTCCCGTTCCACCTCGTCACCATGAGAATCTCCCGTTCCACCTCGTCACCATGAGAATCTCCCGTTCCACCTCGTCACCATGAGAATCTCCCGTTCCACCTCTTCACCATGAGAATCTCCCGTTCCACCTCATCACCATGAAAATCTCCCGTTCCACCTGATCACCACGAGAATCTCCCGTTCCACCTCATCATGATGAGAATCTCCCGTTCCACCTCATCACGATGAGAATCTCCCCTTCCACCTCATCACCATGAGAATCTCCCGTTCCACCTCATCACGATGAGAATCTCCCGTTCCACCTCATCATGATGAGAATCTCCCGTTCCACCTCATCACCATGAGAATTTCCCGTTCCACCTCATCACCATGAGAATCTCCCGTTCCACCTCATCACCATGAGAATCTCCCCTTCCACCTCATCACCATGAGAATCTCCCGTTCCACCTCATCACCATGAGAATCTCCCGTTCCACTTCATCACGATGAGAATCTCCCGTTCCACCTCATCACGATGAGAATCTCACGTTCCACCTCATCACCATGAGAATTTCCCGTTCCACCTCATCACCATGAGAATCTCCCGTTCCACCTCATCACCATGAGAATCTCCCGTTCCACCTCATCACCATGAGAATCTCCCGTTCCACCTCATCACCACGAGAATCTCCCGTTCCACCTCATCACCATGAGAATCTCCCCTTCCACCTCATCATGATGAGAATCTCCAGTTCCACCTCATCACCATGAGAATCTCCCGTTCCACCACATCATGATGAGAATCTCCCGTTCCACCACATCATGATGAGAATCTCCCGTTCCACCTCATCATGATGAGAATCTCCCCTTCCACCTCATCACCATGAGAATCTCCCGTTCCACCTCATCACCATGAGAATCTCCCGTTCCACCTCGTCACCATGAGAATCTCCTCTTCCACCTCCTCACCATGAGAATCTCCCGTTCCACCTCATCACCATGAGAATCTCCCGTTCCACCTCGTCGCCATGAGAATCTCCCGTTCCACCTCATCACCATGACAATCTCCCGTTCCACCTCATCACGATGAGACTGTCCCGTTCCACCTCATCACCATGAGAATCTACTGTTCTACCTCATCATGATGAGAATCTCCCGTTCCACCTCATCACCATGAGAATCTACTGTTCTACCTC
Source organism: Telmatherina bonti (assembly GCF_933228915.1). Classification (NCBI taxonomy): domain Eukaryota; kingdom Metazoa; phylum Chordata; class Actinopteri; order Atheriniformes; family Telmatherinidae; genus Telmatherina; species Telmatherina bonti. Next base: position 2,316,715 of record NC_136621.1, read on the forward strand.
ATCATGATAAGAATCTCCCGTTCCAACTCATCACCATGAGAATCTACTGTTCCAACTCATCACGATGAGAATCTCCCGTTCCACCTCATCACCATGAGAAACTCCCGTTCCACCTCATTACCATGAGAATCTCCTGTTCCACCTCATCACCATGAGAATCTCCCGTTCCACCTCATCACCATGAGAATCTCCCGTTCCACCTCGTCACCATGAGAATCTCCCGTTCCACCTCATCACCCTGAGAATCTCCCGTTCCACCACATCACGATGAGAATCTCCCGTTCCACCTCATCACCATGAGAATCTCCCGTTCCACCACATCACGATGAGAATCTCCTGTTCCACCTAATCACCATGAGAATCTCCCGTTCCACCTCATCACCATGAGAATCTCCCGTTCCACCACATCACGATGAGACTCTCCCGTTCCACCTCATCACCATGAGAATCTACTGTTCTACCTCATCATGATGAGAATCTCCCGTTCCAACTCATCACCATGAGAATCTACTGTTCAAACTCATCACGATGAGAATCTCCCGTTCCACCTCATCACCATGAGAAACTCCCGTTCCACCTCATTACCATGAGAATCTCCCGTTCCACCTCATCACCATGAGAATCTCCCGTTCCACCTCGTCACCATGAGAATCTCCCGTTCCACCTCGTCACAATGAGAATCTCCCGTTCCACCTCGTCACCATGAGAATTTCCCGTTCCACCTCGTCACCATGAGAATCTCCTCTTCCACCACATCATGATGAGAATCTCCCGTTCCACCTCATCACCATGAGAATCTCCCGTTCCACCTCATCACCATGAGAATCTCCTCTTCCACCTCATCACCATGAGAATCTCCCGTTCCACCTCATCACCATGAGAATCTCCTCTTCCACCTCATCACCATGAGAATCTCCCGTTCCACCTCATCACCATGAGAATCTCCCGTTCCACCTCATCACCATGAGAAACTCCCATTCCACCTCATCATGATGAGAATCTCCCCTTCCACCTCATCACCATGAGAATCTCCCCTTCCACCTCATCACCATGAGAATCTCCCCTTCCACCTCATCACCATGAGAATCTCCCGTTCCACCACATCACGATGAGACTCTCCCGTTCCACCTCATCACCATGAGAATCTACTGTTCTACCTCATCATAATGAGAATCTCCCGTTCCAACTCATCACCATGAGAATCTACTGTTCCAACTCATCACGATGAGAATCTCCCGTTCCACCTCATCACCATGAGAAACTCCCGTTCCACCTCATTACCATGAGAATCTCCTCTTCCACCTCATCATGATGAGAATCTCCCGTTCCACCTCATCACCATGAGAATCTCCCGTTCCACCACATCACGATGAGACTCTCCCGTTCCACCTCATCACCATGAGAATCTACTGTTCCAACTCATCACCATGAGAATCTCCCGTTCCACCTCATCACCATGAGAATCTCCCGTTCCACCTCGTCACCATGAGAATCTCCCGTTCCACCTCGTCACCATGAAAATCTCCCGTTCCACCTCGTCACCATGAGAATCTCCCGTTCCACCTCGTCACCATGAGAATCTCCTCTTCCACCACATCATGATGAGAATCTCCCGTTCCACCTCATCACCATGAGAATCTCCCGTTCCACCTCATCACCATGAGAATCTCCTCTTCCACCTCATCACCATGAGAATCTCCCGTTCCACCTCATCACCATGAGAATCTCCTCTTCCACCTCATCACCATGAGAATCTCCCGTTCCACCTCATCACCATGAGAATCTCCCGTTCCACCTCATCACCATGAGAAACTCCCATTCCACCTCATCATGATGAGAATCTCCCCTTCCACCTCATCACCATGAGAATCTCCCCTTCCACCTCATCACCATGAGAATCTCCCCTTCCACCTCATCACCATGAGAATCTCCCGTTCCACCACATCACGATGAGACTCTCCCGTTCCACCTCATCACCATGAGAATCTACTGTTCTACCTCATCATAATGAGAATCTCCCGTTCCAACTCATCACCATGAGAATCTACTGTTCCAACTCATCACGATGAGAATCTCCCGTTCCACCTCATCACCATGAGAAACTCCCGTTCCACCTCATTACCATGAGAATCTCCTCTTCCACCTCATCATGATGAGAATCTCCCGTTCCACCTCATCACCATGAGAATCTCCCGTTCCACCTCGTCACCATGAGAATCTCCCGTTCCACCTCGTCACCATGAGAATCTCCCGTTCCACCTCGTCACCATGAGAATCTCCCGTTCCACCTCGTCACCATGAGAATCTCCTCTTCCACCTCATCATGATGAGAATCTCCCGTTCCACCTCATCACCATGAGAATCTCCCGTTCCACCTCATCACCATGAGAATCTCCCGTTCCACCTCGTCGCCATGAGAATCTCCCGTTCCACCTCATCACCATGACAATCTCCCGTTCCACCTCATCACCATGACAATCTCCCGTTCCACGTCGTCACCATGACAATCTCCCGTTCCACCTCGTCACCATGAGAATCTCCCGTTCCACCTCGTCACCATGAGAATCTCCCGTTCCACCTCGTCACCATGAGAATCTCCCGTTCCACCTCGTCACCATGAGAAACTCCCGTTCCACCTCTTCACCATGAGAATCTCCCGTTCCACCTCATCACCATGAGAATCTCCCGTTCCACCTCATCACCATGAGAATCTCCTCTTCCACCTCATCACCATGAGAATCTCCCGTTCCACCTCATCACCATGAGAATCTCCTCTTCCACCTCATCACCATGAGAATCTCCCGTTCCACCTCATCACCATGAGAATCTCCCGTTCCACCTCATCACCATGAGAAACTCCCATTCCACCTCATCATGATGAGAATCTCCCCTTCCACCTCATCACCATGAGAATCTCCCCTTCCACCTCATCACCATGAGAATCTCCCCTTCCACCTCATCACCATGAGAATCTCCCGTTCCACCACATCACGATGAGACTCTCCCGTTCCACCTCATCACCATGAGAATCTACTGTTCTACCTCATCATAATGAGAATCTCCCGTTCCAACTCATCACCATGAGAATCTACTGTTCCAACTCATCACGATGAGAATCTCCCGTTCCACCTCATCACCATGAGAAACTCCCGTTCCACCTCATTACCATGAGAATCTCCTCTTCCACCTCATCATGATGAGAATCTCCCGTTCCACCTCATCACCATGAGAATCTCCCGTTCCACCACATCACGATGAGACTCTCCCGTTCCACCTCATCACCATGAGAATCTACTGTTCCAACTCATCACCATGAGAATCTCCCGTTCCACCTCATCACCATGAGAATCTCCCGTTCCACCTCGTCACCATGAGAATCTCCCGTTCCACCTCGTCACCATGAAAATCTCCCGTTCCACCTCGTCACCATGAGAATCTCCCGTTCCACCTCGTCACCATGAGAATCTCCTCTTCCACCACATCATGATGAGAATCTCCCGTTCCACCTCATCACCATGAGAATCTCCCGTTCCACCTCATCACCATGAGAATCTCCTCTTCCACCTCATCACCATGAGAATCTCCCGTTCCACCTCATCACCATGAGAATCTCCTCTTCCACCTCATCACCATGAGAATCTCCCGTTCCACCTCATCACCATGAGAATCTCCCGTTCCACCTCATCACCATGAGAAACTCCCATTCCACCTCATCATGATGAGAATCTCCCCTTCCACCTCATCACCATGAGAATCTCCCCTTCCACCTCATCACCATGAGAATCTCCCCTTCCACCTCATCACCATGAGAATCTCCCGTTCCACCACATCACGATGAGACTCTCCCGTTCCACCTCATCACCATGAGAATCTACTGTTCTACCTCATCATAATGAGAATCTCCCGTTCCAACTCATCACCATGAGAATCTACTGTTCCAACTCATCACGATGAGAATCTCCCGTTCCACCTCATCACCATGAGAAACTCCCGTTCCACCTCATTACCATGAGAATCTCCTCTTCCACCTCATCATGATGAGAATCTCCCGTTCCACCTCATCACCATGAGAATCTCCCGTTCCACCTCGTCACCATGAGAATCTCCCGTTCCACCTCGTCACCATGAGAATCTCCCGTTCCACCTCGTCACCATGAGAATCTCCCGTTCCACCTCGTCACCATGAGAATCTCCTCTTCCACCTCATCATGATGAGAATCTCCCGTTCCACCTCATCACCATGAGAATCTCCCGTTCCACCTCATCACCATGAGAATCTCCCGTTCCACCTCGTCGCCATGAGAATCTCCCGTTCCACCTCATCACCATGACAATCTCCCGTTCCACCTCATCACCATGACAATCTCCCGTTCCACGTCGTCACCATGACAATCTCCCGTTCCACCTCGTCACCATGAGAATCTCCCGTTCCACCTCGTCACCATGAGAATCTCCCGTTCCACCTCGTCACCATGAGAATCTCCCGTTCCACCTCGTCACCATGAGAAACTCCCGTTCCACCTCTTCACCATGAGAATCTCCCGTTCCACCTCATCACCATGAAAATCTCCCGTTCCACCTGATCACCACGAGAATCTCCCGTTCCACCTCATCATGATGAGAATCTCCCGTTCCACCTCATCACGATGAGAATCTCCCCTTCCACCTCATCACCATGAGAATCTCCCGTTCCACCTCATCACGATGAGAATCTCCCGTTCCACCTCATCATGATGAGAATCTCCCGTTCCACCTCATCACCATGAGAATTTCCCGTTCCACCTCATCACCATGAGAATCTCCCGTTCCACCTCATCACCATGAGAATCTCCCCTTCCACCTCATCACCATGAGAATCTCCCGTTCCACCTCATCACCATGAGAATCTCCCGTTCCACTTCATCACGATGAGAATCTCCCGTTCCACCTCATCACGATGAGAATCTCACGTTCCACCTCATCACCATGAGAATTTCCCGTTCCACCTCATCACCATGAGAATCTCCCGTTCCACCTCATCACCATGAGAATCTCCCGTTCCACCTCATCACCATGAGAATCTCCCGTTCCACCTCATCACCACGAGAATCTCCCGTTCCACCTCATCACCATGAGAATCTCCCCTTCCACCTCATCATGATGAGAATCTCCAGTTCCACCTCATCACCATGAGAATCTCCCGTTCCACCACATCATGATGAGAATCTCCCGTTCCACCACATCATGATGAGAATCTCCCGTTCCACCTCATCATGATGAGAATCTCCCCTTCCACCTCATCACCATGAGAATCTCCCGTTCCACCTCATCACCATGAGAATCTCCCGTTCCACCTCGTCACCATGAGAATCTCCTCTTCCACCTCCTCACCATGAGAATCTCCCGTTCCACCTCATCACCATGAGAATCTCCCGTTCCACCTCGTCGCCATGAGAATCTCCCGTTCCACCTCATCACCATGACAATCTCCCGTTCCACCTCATCACGATGAGACTGTCCCGTTCCACCTCATCACCATGAGAATCTACTGTTCTACCTCATCATGATGAGAATCTCCCGTTCCACCTCATCACCATGAGAATCTACTGTTCTACCTCATCATGATAAGAATCTCCCGTTCCAACTCATCACCATGAGAATCTACTGTTCCAACTCATCACGATGAGAATCTCCCGTTCCACCTCATCACCATGAGAAACTCCCGTTCCACCTCATTACCATGAGAATCTCCTGTTCCACCTCATCACCATGAGAATCTCCCGTTCCACCTCATCACCATGAGAATCTCCCGTTCCACCTCGTCACCATGAGAATCTCCCGTTCCACCTCATCACCCTGAGAATCTCCCGTTCCACCACATCACGATGAGAATCTCCCGTTCCACCTCATCACCATGAGAATCTCCCGTTCCACCACATCACGATGAGAATCTCCTGTTCCACCTAATCACCATGAGAATCTCCCGTTCCACCTCATCACCATGAGAATCTCCCGTTCCACCACATCACGATGAGACTCTCCCGTTCCACCTCATCACCATGAGAATCTACTGTTCTACCTCATCATGATGAGAATCTCCCGTTCCAACTCATCACCATGAGAATCTACTGTTCAAACTCATCACGATGAGAATCTCCCGTTCCACCTCATCACCATGAGAAACTCCCGTTCCACCTCATTACCATGAGAATCTCCCGTTCCACCTCATCACCATGAGAATCTCCCGTTCCACCTCGTCACCATGAGAATCTCCCGTTCCACCTCGTCACAATGAGAATCTCCCGTTCCACCTCGTCACCATGAGAATTTCCCGTTCCACCTCGTCACCATGAGAATCTCCTCTTCCACCACATCATGATGAGAATCTCCCGTTCCACCTCATCACCATGAGAATCTCCCGTTCCACCTCATCACCATGAGAATCTCCTCTTCCACCTCATCACCATGAGAATCTCCCGTTCCACCTCATCACCATGAGAATCTCCTCTTCCACCTCATCACCATGAGAATCTCCCGTTCCACCTCATCACCATGAGAATCTCCCGTTCCACCTCATCACCATGAGAAACTCCCATTCCACCTCATCATGATGAGAATCTCCCCTTCCACCTCATCACCATGAGAATCTCCCCTTCCACCTCATCACCATGAGAATCTCCCCTTCCACCTCATCACCATGAGAATCTCCCGTTCCACCACATCACGATGAGACTCTCCCGTTCCACCTCATCACCATGAGAATCTACTGTTCTACCTCATCATAATGAGAATCTCCCGTTCCAACTCATCACCATGAGAATCTACTGTTCCAACTCATCACGATGAGAATCTCCCGTTCCACCTCATCACCATGAGAAACTCCCGTTCCACCTCATTACCATGAGAATCTCCTCTTCCACCTCATCATGATGAGAATCTCCCGTTCCACCTCATCACCATGAGAATCTCCCGTTCCACCTCGTCACCATGAGAATCTCCCGTTCCACCTCGTCACCATGAGAATCTCCCGTTCCACCTCGTCACCATGAGAATCTCCCGTTCCACCTCGTCACCATGAGAATCTCCTCTTCCACCTCATCATGATGAGAATCTCCCGTTCCACCTCATCACCATGAGAATCTCCCGTTCCACCTCATCACCATGAGAATCTCCCGTTCCACCTCGTCGCCATGAGAATCTCCCGTTCCACCTCATCACCATGACAATCTCCCGTTCCACCTCATCACCATGACAATCTCCCGTTCCACGTCGTCACCATGAGAATCCCCCGTTCCACCTCGTCACCATGAGAATGTCCCATTCCACCTCGTCACCATGAGAATCTCCCGTTCCACCTCGTCACCATGAGAATCTCCCGTTCCACCTCGTCACCATGAGAATCTCCCGTTCCACCTCTTCACCATGAGAATCTCCCGTTCCACCTCATCACCATGAAAATCTCCCGTTCCACCTGATCACCACGAGAATCTCCCGTTCCACCTCATCATGATGAGAATCTCCCGTTCCACCTCATCACGATGAGAATCTCCCCTTCCACCTCATCACCATGAGAATCTCCCGTTCCAACTCATCACGATGAGAATCTCCCGTTCCACCTCATCATGATGAGAATCTCCCGTTCCACCTCATCACCATGAGAATTTCCCGTTCCACCTCATCACCATGAGAATCTCCCGTTCCACCTCATCACCATGAGAATCTCCCCTTCCACCTCATCACCATGAGAATCTCCCGTTCCACCTCATCACCATGAGAATCTCCCGTTCCACTTCATCACGATGAGAATCTCCCGTTCCACCTCATCACGATGAGAATCTCACGTTCCACTTCATCACCATGAGAATTTCCCGTTCCACCTCATCACCATGAGAATCTCCCGTTCCACCTCATCACCATGAGAATCTCCCGTTCCACCTCATCACCATGAGAATCTCCCGTTCCACCTCATCACCACGAGAATCTCCCGTTCCACCTCATCACCATGAGAATCTCCCCTTCCACCTCATCATGATGAGAATCTCCAGTTCCACCTCATCACCATGAGAATCTCCCGTTCCACCACATCATGATGAGAATCTCCCGTTCCACCTCATCATGATGAGAATCTCCCCTTCCACCTCATCACCATGAGAATCTCCCGTTCCACCTCATCACCATGAGAATCTCCCGTTCCACCTCGTCACCATGAGAATCTCCTCTTCCACCTCCTCACCATGAGAATCTCCCGTTCCACCTCGTCGCCATGAGAATCTCCCGTTCCACCTCATCACCATGAGAATCTCCCGTTCCACCTCGTCGCCATGAGAATCTCCCGTTCCACCTCATCACCATGACAATCTCCCGTTCCACCTCATCATGATGAGACTGTCCCGTTCCACCTCATCACCATGAGAATCTACTGTTCTACCTCATCATGATGAGAATCTCCCGTTCCACCTCATCACCATGAGAATCTACTGTTCTACCTCATCATGATAAGAATCTCCCGTTCCAACTCATCACCATGAGAATCTACTGTTCCAACTCATCACGATGAGAATCTCCCGTTCCACCTCATCACCATGAGAAACTCCCGTTCCACCTCATTACCATGAGAATCTCCTGTTCCACCTCATCACCATGAGAATCTCCCGTTCCACCTCATCACCATGAGAATCTCCCGTTCCACCTCGTCACCATGAGAATCTCCCGTTCCACCTCATCACCATGAGAATCTCCCGTTCCACCACATCACGATGAGAATCTCCCGTTCCACCTCATCACCATGAGAATCTCCCGTTCCACCACATCACGATGAGAATCTCCTGTTCCACCTAATCACCATGAGAATCTCCCGTTCCACCTCATCACCATGAGAATCTCCCGTTCCACCACATCACGATGAGACTCTCCCGTTCCACCTCATCACCATGAGAATCTACTGTTCTACCTCATCATGATGAGAATCTCCCGTTCCAACTCATCACCATGAGAATCTACTGTTCAAACTCATCACGATGAGAATCTCCCGTTCCACCTCATCACCATGAGAAACTCCCGTTCCACCTCATTACCATGAGAATCTCCCGTTCCACCTCATCACCATGAGAATCTCCCGTTCCACCTCGTCACCATGAGAATCTCCCGTTCCACCTCGTCACAATGAGAATCTCCCGTTCCACCTCGTCACCATGAGAATTTCCCGTTCCACCTCGTCACCATGAGAATCTCCTCTTCCACCTCATCATGATGAGAATTTCCCGTTCCACCTCATCACCATGAGAATCTCCCGTTCCACCTCGTCACCATGAGAATCTCCCGTTCCACCTCGTCACCATGAGAATCTCCCGTTCCACCTCGTCACCATGAGAATCTCCCGTTCCACCTAGTCACCATGAGAATCTCCTCTTCCACCTCATCATGATGAGAATCTCCCGTTCCACCTCATCACCATGAGAATCTCCCGTTCCACCTCATCACCATGAGAATCTCCCGTTCCACCTCGTCGCCATGAGAATCTCCAGTTCCACCTCATCACCATGACAATCTCCCGTTCCACCTCATCACCATGAGAATCTCCCGTTCCACCTCATCACCATGAGAATCCCCCGTTCCACCTCATCACCATGAGAATCCCCTGTTCCACCTCATCACCATGACAATCTCCCGTTCCACCTCATCACCATGAGAATCTCCCGTTCCACCTCATCACCATTAGAATCCCCCGTTCCACCTCGTCACCATGAGAATCCCCTGTTCCACCTCGTCACCATGAGAATCCCCCGTTCCACCTCGTCACCATGAGAATCTCCCGTTCCACCTCATCACCATGAGAATCTCCCGTTCCACGTCGTCACCATGAGAATCTCCCGTTCCACCTCGTCACCATGAGAATCTCCCGTTCCACCTCTTCACCATGAGAATCTCCCGTTCCACCTCATCACCATGAGAATCTCCCGTTCCACCTGATCACCACGAGAATCTCCCGTTCCACCTCATCATGATGAGAATCTCCCGTTCCACCTCATCACGATGAGAATCTCCCCTTCCACCTCATCACCATGAGAATCTCCCGTTCCACCTCATCACCATGACAATCTCCCGTTCCACCTCATCACGATGAGAATCTCCCGTTCCACCTCATCATGATGAGAATCTCCCGTTCCACCTCATCACCATGAGAATTTCCCGTTCCACCTCATCACCATGAGAATCTCCCGTTCCACCTCATCACCATGAGAATCTCCCCTTCCACCTCATCACCATGAGAATCTCCCGGTCCACCTCATCACCATGAGAATCTCCCGTTCCACCTCATCACCATGAGAATCTCCCGTTCCACCTCATCACGATGAGAATCTCACGTTCCACCTCATCACCATGAGAATTTCCCGTTCCACCTCATCACCATGAGAATCTCCCGTTCCACCTCATCACCATGAGAATCTCCCGTTCCACCTCATCACCATGAGAATCTCCCGTTCCACCTCATCACCACGAGAATCTCCCGTTCCACCTCATCACCATGAGAATCTCCTGTTCCACCTGATCACCACGAGAATCTCCCGTTCCACCTCATCACCATGAGAATCTCCCCTTCCACCTCATCATGATGAGAATCTCCCGTTCCACCTCATCACCATGAGAATCTCCCGTTCCACCACATCATGATGAGAATCTCCCGTTCCACCTCATCATGATGAGAATCTCCCCTTCCACCTCATCACCATGAGAATCTCCCGTTCCACCTCATCACCATGAGAATCTCCCGTTCCACCTCGTCACCATGAGAATCTCCCGTTCCACCTCGTCACCATGAGAATCTCCCGTTCCACCTCGTCACCATGAGAATCTCCCGTTCCACCTCGTCACCATGAGAATCTCCCGTTCCACCTCGTCACCATGAGAATCTCCTCTTCCACCTCATCACCATGAAAATCTCCCGTTCCACCTCGTCGCCATGAGAATCTCCCGTTCCACCTCATCACCATGAGAATCTCCCGTTCCACCTCGTCGCCATGAGAATCTCCCGTTCCACCTCATCACCATGACAATCTCCTGTTCCACCTCATCACGATGAGACTCTCCCGTTCCACCTCATCACCATGAGAATCTACTGTTCCACCTCATCACGATGAGACTCTCCCGTTCCACCTCATCACCATGAGAATCTACTGTTCTACCTCATCATGATGAGAATCTCCCGTTCCACCTCATCACCATGAGAATCTACTGTTCTACCTCATCATGATGAGAATCTCCCGTTCCACCTCGTCACCATGAGAATCTCCCGTTCCACCTCGTCACCATGAGAATCTCCTCTTCCACCTCATCATGATGAGAATCTCCCGTTCCACCTCATCACCATGAGAATCTCCCGTTCCACCTCTTCACCATGAGAACCTCCCGTTCCACCTCATCACCATGACAATCTCCCGTTCCACCTCATCACCATGAGAATCTCCCGTTCCACCTCATCACCATGAGAATCCCCCGTTCCACCTCATCACCATGAGAATCCCCCGTTCCACCTCGTCACCATGAGAATCCCCCGTTCCACCTCGTCACCATGAGAATCTCCCGTTCCACCTCGTCACCATGAGAATCTCCCGTTCCACCTCGTCACCATGAGAATCTCCCGTTCCACCTCGTCACCATGAGAATCTCCCGTTCCACCTCTTCACCATGAGAATCTCCCGTTCCACCTCATCACCATGAGAATCTCCCGTTCCACCTGATCACCACGAGAATCTCCCGTTCCACCTCATCATAATGAGAATCTCCCGTTCCACCTCATCACGATGAGAATCTCCCCTTCCACCTCATCACCATGAGAATCTCCCGTTCCACCTCATTACCATGAGAATCTCCCGTTCCACCTCATCACGATGAGAATCTCCCGTTCCACCTCATCATGATGAGAATCTCCCGTTCCACCTCATCACCATGAGAATTTCCCGTTCCACCTCATCACCATGAGAATCTCCCGTTCCACCTCATCACCATGAGAATCTCCCCTTCCACCTCATCACCATGAGAATCTCCCGTTCCACCTCATCACCATGAGAATCTCCCGTTCCACCTCATCACTATGAGAATCTCCCGTTCCACCTCATCACGATGAGAATCTCCCGTTCCACCTCATCACCATGAGAATTTCCCGTTCCACCTCATCACCATGAGAATCTCCCGTTCCACCTCATCACCATGAGAATTTCCCGTTCCACCTCATCACCATGAGAATCTCCCGTTCCACCTCATCACCATGAGAATCTCCCGTTCCACCTCATCACCATGAGAATCTCCCGTTCCACCTCATCACCACGAGAATCCCCCGTTCCACCTCATCACCATGAGAATCTCCCGTTCCACCTCATCACCATGAGAATCTCCCCTTCCACCTCATCATGATGAGAATCTCCCGTTCCACCTCATCACCATGAGAATCTCCCGTTCCACCAAATCATGATGAGAATCTCCCGTTCCACCTCATCATGATGAGAATCTCCCCTTCCACCTCATCACCATGAGAATCTCCCGTTCCACCTCATCACCATGAGAATCTCCCGTTCCACCTCGTCACCATGAGAATCTCCCGTTCCACCTCGTCACCATGAGAATCTCCCGTTCCACCTCGTCACCATGAGAATCTCCCGTTCCACCTCGTCACCAAGAGAATCTCCCGTTCCACCACGTCACCATGAGAATCTCCTCTTCCACCTCCTCACCATGAGAATCTCCCCTTCCACCTCGTCGCCATGAGAATCTCCCGTTCCACCTCATCACCATGAGAATCTCCCGTTCCACCTCGTCGCCATGAGAATCTCCCGTTCCACCTCATCACCATGACAATCTCCCGTTCCACCTCATCACGATGAGACTCTCCCGTTCCACCTCATCACCATGAGAATCTACTGTTCTACCTCATCATTATGAGAATCTCCCGTTCCACCTAGTCACCATGAGAATCTACTGTTCTACCTCATCATGATGAGAATCTCCCGTTCCAACTCATCACCATGAGAATCTACTGTTCCAACTCATCACGATGAGAATCTCCCGTTCCACCTCATCACCATGAGAAACTCCCGTTCCACCTCATTACCATGAGAATCTCCCGTTCCACCTCATCACCATGAGAATCTCCCGTTCCACCTCATCACCATGAGAATCTCCCGTTCCACCTCGTCACCATGAGAATCTCCCGTTCCACCTCATCACCATGAGAATCTCCCGTTCCACCACATCACGTTGAGAATCTCCCGTTCCACCTCATCACCATGAGAATCCCCCGTTCCACCTCATCACCATGAGAATTTCCCGTTCCACCTCATCACCATGAGAATCTCCCGTTCCACCTCATCACCATGAGAATCTCCCGTTCCACCTCATCACCATGAGAATCTCCCGTTCCACCTCATCACCACGAGAATCTCCCGTTCCACCTCATCACCATGAGAATCTCCCGTTCCACCTGATCACCACGAGAATCTCCCGTTCCACCTCATCACCATGAGAATCTCCCCTTCCACCTCATCATGATGAGAATCTCCCGTTCCACCTCATCACCATGAGAATCTCCCGTTCCACCACATCATGATGAGAATCTCCCGTTCCACCTCATCATGATGAGAATCTCCCCTTCCACCTCATCACCATGAGAATCTCCCGTTCCACCTCATCACCATGAGAATCTCCCGTTCCACCTCGTCACCATGAGAATCTCCCGTTCCACCTCGTCACCATGAGAATCTCCCGTTCCACCTCGTCACCATGAGAATCTCCCGTTCCACCTCGTCACCATGAGAATCTCCCGTTCCACCTCGTCACCATGAGAATCTCCTCTTCCACCTCATCACCATGAAAATCTCCCGTTCCACCTCGTCGCCATGAGAATCTCCCGTTCCACCTCATCACCATGAGAATCTCCCGTTCCACCTCGTCGCCATGAGAATCTCCCGTTCCACCTCATCACCATGACAATCTCCTGTTCCACCTCATCACGATGAGACTCTCCCGTTCCACCTCATCACCATGAGAATCTACTGTTCCACCTCATCACGATGAGACTCTCCCGTTCCACCTCATCACCATGAGAATCTACTGTTCTACCTCATCATGATGAGAATCTCCCGTTCCACCTCATCACCATGAGAATCTACTGTTCTACCTCATCATGATGAGAATCTCCCGTTCCACCTCGTCACCATGAGAATCTCCCGTTCCACCTCGTCACCATGAGAATCTCCTCTTCCACCTCATCATGATGAGAATCTCCCGTTCCACCTCATCACCATGAGAATCTCCCGTTCCACCTCTTCACCATGAGAATCTCCCGTTCCACCTCATCACCATGACAATCTCCCGTTCCACCTCATCACCATGAGAATCTCCCGTTCCACCTCATCACCATGAGAATCCCCCGTTCCACCTCATCACCATGAGAATCCCCTGTTCCACCTCATCACCATGAGAATCCCCCGTTCCACCTCGTCACCATGAGAATCTCCCGTTCCACCTCGTCACCATGAGAATCTCCCGTTCCACCTCGTCACCATGAGAATCTCCCGTTCCACCTCGTCACCATGAGAATCTCCCGTTCCACCTCTTCACGATGAGAATCTCCCGTTCCACCTCATCACCATGAGAATCTCCCGTTCCACCTCGTCGCCATGAGAATCTCCCGTTCCACCTCATCACCATGACAATCTCCCGTTCCACCTCATCACGATGAGACTCTCCCGTTCCACCTCATCACCATGAGAATCTACTGTTCTACCTCATCATTATGAGAATCTCCCGTTCCACCTAGTCACCATGAGAATCTACTGTTCTACCTCATCATGATGAGAATCTCCCGTTCCAACTCATCACCATGAGAATCTACTGTTCCAACTAATCACGATGAGAATCTCCCGTTCCACCTCATCACCATGAGAAACTCCCGTTCCACCTCATTACCATGAGAATCTCCCGTTCCACCTCATCACCATGAGAATCTCCCGTTCCACCTCATCACCATGAGAATCTCCCGTTCCACCTCGTCACCATGAGAATCTCCCGTTCCACCTCATCACCATGAGAATCTCCCGTTCCACCACATCACGTTGAGAATCTCCCGTTCCACCTCATCACCATGAGAATCCCCCGTTCCACCTCATCACCATGAGAATTTCCCGTTCCACCTCATCACCATGAGAATCTCCCGTTCCACCTCATCACCATGAGAATCTCCCGTTCCACCTCATCACCATGAGAATCTCCCGTTCCACCTCATCACCACGAGAATCTCCCGTTCCACCTCATCACCATGAGAATCTCCCGTTCCACCTGATCACCACGAGAATCTCCCGTTCCACCTCATCACCATGAGAATCTCCCCTTCCACCTCATCATGATGAGAATCTCCCGTTCCACCTCATCACCATGAGAATCTCCCGTTCCACCACATCATGATGAGAATCTCCCGTTCCACCTCATCATGATGAGAATCTCCCCTTCCACCTCATCACCATGAGAATCTCCCGTTCCACCTCATCACCATGAGAATCTCCCGTTCCACCTCGTCACCATGAGAATCTCCCGTTCCACCTCGTCACCATGAGAATCTCCCGTTCCACCTCGTCACCATGAGAATCTCCCGTTCCACCTCGTCACCATGAGAATCTCCCGTTCCACCTCGTCACCATGAGAATCTCCTCTTCCACCTCATCACCATGAAAATCTCCCGTTCCACCTCGTCGCCATGAGAATCTCCCGTTCCACCTCATCACCATGAGAATCTCCCGTTCCACCTCGTCGCCATGAGAATCTCCCGTTCCACCTCATCACCATGACAATCTCCTGTTCCACCTCATCACGATGAGACTCTCCCGTTCCACCTCATCACCATGAGAATCTACTGTTCCACCTCATCACGATGAGACTCTCCCGTTCCACCTCATCACCATGAGAATCTACTGTTCTACCTCATCATGATGAGAATCTCCCGTTCCACCTCATCACCATGAGAATCTACTGTTCTACCTCATCATGATGAGAATCTCCCGTTCCACCTCGTCACCATGAGAATCTCCCGTTCCACCTCGTCACCATGAGAATCTCCTCTTCCACCTCATCATGATGAGAATCTCCCGTTCCACCTCATCACCATGAGAATCTCCCGTTCCACCTCTTCACCATGAGAATCTCCCGTTCCACCTCATCACCATGACAATCTCCCGTTCCACCTCATCACCATGAGAATCTCCCGTTCCACCTCATCACCATGAGAATCCCCCGTTCCACCTCATCACCATGAGAATCCCCTGTTCCACCTCATCACCATGAGAATCCCCCGTTCCACCTCGTCACCATGAGAATCTCCCGTTCCACCTCGTCACCATGAGAATCTCCCGTTCCACCTCGTCACCATGAGAATCTCCCGTTCCACCTCGTCACCATGAGAATCTCCCGTTCCACCTCTTCACGATGAGAATCTCCCGTTCCACCTCATCACCATGAGAATCTCCCGTTCCACCTGATCACCACGAGAATCTCCCGTTCCACCTCATCATAATGAGAATCTCCCGTTCCACCTCATAACGATGAGAATCTCCCCTTCCACCTCATCACCATGAGAATCTCCCGTTCCACCTCATCACCATGAGAATCTCCCGTTCCACCTCATCACGATGAGAATCTCCCGTTCCACCTCATCATGATGAGAATCTCCCGTTCCACCTCATCACCATGAGAATTTCCCGTTCCACCTCATCACCATGAGAATCTCCCGTTCCACCTCATCACCATGAGAATCTCCCCTTCCACCTCATCACCATGAGAATCTCCCGTTCCACCTCATCACCATGAGAATCTCCCGTTCCACCTCATCACTATGAGAATCTCCCGTTCCACCTCATCACGATGAGAATCTCACGTTCCACCTCATCACCATGAGAATTTAACGTTCCACCTCATCACCATGAGAATCTCCCGTTCCACCTCATCACCATGAGAATCTCCCGTTCCACCTCATCACCATGAGAATCTCCCGTTCCACCTCATCACCACGAGAATCTCCCGTTCCACCTCATCACCATGAGAATCTCCCGTTCCACCTCATCACCATAAGAATCTCCCCTTCCACCTCATCATGATGAGAATCTCCCGTTCCACCTCATCACCATGAGAATCTCCCGTTCCACCAAATCATGATGAGAATCTCCCGTTCCACCTCATCATGATGAGAATCTCCCCTTCCACCTCATCACCATGAGAATCTCCCGTTCCACCTCATCACCATGAGAATCTCCCGTTCCACCTCGTCACCATGAGAATCTCCCGTTCCACCTCGTCACCATGAGAATCTCCCGTTCCACCTCGTCACCATGAGAATCTCCCGTTCCACCTCGTCACCAAGAGAATCTCCCGTTCCACCTCGTCACCATGAGAATCTCCTCTTCCACCTCCTCACCATGAGAATCTCCCGTTCCACCTCGTCGCCATGAGAATCTCCCGTTCCACCTCATCACCATGAGAATCTCCCGTTCCACCTCGTCGCCATGAGAATCTCCCGTTCCACCTCATCACCATGACAATCTCCTGTTCCACCTCATCACGATGAGACTCTCCCGTTCCACCTCATCACCATGAGAATCTACTGTTCTACCTCATCATTATGAGAATCTCCCGTTCCACCTAGTCACCATGAGAATCTACTGTTCTACCTCATCATGATGAGAATCTCCCGTTCCAACTCATCACCATGAGAATCTACTGTTCCAACTCATCACGATGAGAATCTCCCGTTCCACCTCATCACCATGAGAAACTCCCGTTCCACCTCATTACCATGAGAATCTCCCGTTCCACCTCATCACCATGAGACTCTCCCGTTCCACCTCATCACCATGAGAATCTCCCGTTCCACCTCGTCACCATGAGAATCTCCCGTTCCACCTCATCACCATGAGAATCTCCCGTTCCACCACATCACGTTGAGAATCTCCCGTTCCACCTCATCACCATGAGAATCTCCCGTTCCACCACATCACGATGAGAATCTCCTGTTCCACCTAATCACCATGAGAATCTCACGTTCCACCTCATCACCATGAGAATCTCCCGTTCCACCACATCACGATGAGACTCTCCCGTTCCACCTCATCACCATGAGAATCTCCCGTTCCACCTCGTCACCATGAGAATCTCCCGTTCCACCTCATCATGATGAAAATCTCCTCTTCCACCTCATCATGATGAAAATCTCCCGTTCCACCTCATCATGATTAGAATCTCCCGTTCCACCTCATCACGATGAGAATCTCCCCTTCCACCTCATCACTATGAGAATCTCCCGTTCCACCTCATCACCATGAGAATCTCCCGTTCCACCTCATCACCATGAGAATCTCCTCTTCCACCTCATCACCATGAGAATCTCCCGTTCCACCTCATCACCATGAGAATCTCCCGTTCCACCTCATCACCATGAGAATCTCCCGTTCCACCTCATCACCATGAGAATCTCCCGTTCCACCTCATCACCATGAGAATCTCCCGTTCCACCTCGTCACCATGAGAATCTCCCGTTCCACCTCGTCACCATGAGAATCTCCCGTTCCACCTCGTCACCATGAGAATCTCCTCTTCCACCTCATCACCATGAGAATCTCCCGTTCCACCTCGTCGCCATGAGAATCTCCCGTTCCACCTCATCACCATGAGAATCTCCCGTTCCACCTCGTCGCCATGAGAATCTCCCGTTCCACCTCATCACCATGAGAATCTACTGTTCCACCTCATCACGATGAGACTCTCCCGTTCCACCTCATCACCATGAGAATCTACTGTTCTACCTCATCATGATGAGAATCTCCCGTTCCACCTCATCACAATGAGAATCTACTGTTCTACCTCATCATGATGAGAATCTCCCGTTCCAACTCATTACCATGAGAATCTACTGTTCCAACTCATCACGATGATAATCTCCCGTTCCACCTCATCACCATGAGAAACTACCGTTCCACCTCATTACCATGAGAATCTCCCGTTCCACCTCATCACCATGAGAATCTCCCGTTCCACCTCATCACCATGAGAATCTCCCGTTCCACCTCGTCACCATGAGAATCTCCCGTTCCACCTCATCACCATGAGAATCTCCCGTTCCACCACATCACGATGAGAATCTCCCGTTCCACCTCATCACCATGAGAATCTCCCGTTCCACCACATCACGATGAGAATCTCCTGTTCCACCTAATCACCATGAGAATCTCCCGTTCCAACTCATCACCATGAGAATCTCCCGTTCCACCTCGTCACCATGAGAATCTCCCGTTCTACCTCATCACCATGACAATCTCCCGTTCCACCTCATCACCATGAGAATCTCCCGTTCCACCTCGTCACCATGAGAATCTCCCGTTCCCCCTCATCACCATGAGAATCTCCCGTTCCACCACATCACGATGAGAATCTCCCGTTCCACCTAATCACCATGAGAATCTCCCGTTCCAACTCATCACCATGAGAATCTCCCGTTCCACCACATCACGATGAGACTCTCCCGTTTCACCTCATCACCATGAGAATCTACTGTTCTACCTCATCATGATGAGAATCTCCCGTTCCAACTCATCACCATGAGAATCTACTGTTCCAACTCATCACGATGAGAATCTCCCGTTCCACCTCATCACCATGAGAAACTCCCGTTCCACCTCATTACCATGAGAATCTCCCGTTCCACCTCATCACGATGAGAATCTCCCCTTCCACCTCATCACTATGAGAATCTCCCGTTCCACCTCATCACCATGAGAATCTCCCGTTCCACCTCATCACCATGAGAATCTCCTCTTCCACCTCATCACCATGAGAATCTCCCGTTCCACCTCATCACCATGAGAATCTCCCGTTCCACCTCATCACCATGAGAATCTCCCGTTCCACCTCATCACCATGAGAAACTCCCGTTCCACCTCATTACCATGAGAATCTCCCGTTCCACCTCATCACCATGAGAATCTCCCGTTCAAACTCATCACCATGAGAATCTCCCGTTCCACCACATCACGATGAGACTCTCCCGTTCCACCTCATCACCATGAGAATCTACTGTTCTACCTCATCATGATGAGAATCTCCCGTTCCAACTCATCACCATGAGAATCTACTGTTCCAACTCATCACGATGAGAATCTCCCGTTCCACCTCATCACCATGAGAAACTCCCGTTCCACCTCATTACCATGAGAATCTCCCGTTCCACCTCATCACCATGAGAATCTCCCGTTCCACCTCATCACCATGAGAATCTCCTCTTCCACCTCATCACCATGAGAATCTCCCGTTCCACCTCATCACCATGAGAAACTCCCGTTCCACCTCATTACCATGAGAATCTCCCGTTCCACCTCATCACCATGAGAATCTCCCGTTCCACCTCATCACCATGAGAATCTCCCGTTCCACTTCGTCACCATGAGAATCTCCCGTTCCACCTCGTCACCATGAGAATCTCCCGTTCCACCTCGTCACCATGAGAATCTCCCGTTCCACCTCGTCACCATGAGAATCTCCTCTTCCACCTCATCACCATGAGAATCTCCCGTTCCACCTCGTCGCCATGAGAATCTCCCGTTCCACCTCATCACCATGAGAATCTCCCGTTCCACCACATCATGATGAGAATCTCCCATTCCACCTCATCACCATGACAATCTCCCGTTCCACCTCATCACGATGAGACTCTCCCGTTCCACCTCATCACCATGAGAATCTACTGTTCTACCTCATCATGATGACAATCTCCCGTTCCACCTCATCACCATGAGAATCTACTGTTCTACCTCATCATGATGAGAATCTCCCGTTCCAACTCATTACCATGAGAATCTACTGTTCCAACTCATCACGATGAGAATCTCCCGTTCCACCTCATCACCATGAGAAACTCCCGTTCCACCTCATTACCATGAGAATCTCCCGTTCCACCTCATCACCATGAGAATCTCCCGTTCCACCTCATCACCATGAGAATCTCCCGTTCCAACTCATCACCATGAGAATCTCCCGTTCCACCTCATCACCATGAGAATCTCCCGTTCCACCACATCACGATGAGAATCTCCCGTTCCACCTCATCACCATGAGAATCTCCCGTTCCACCACATCACGATGAGAATCTCCTGTTCCACCTAATCACCATGAGAATCTCCCGTTCCAACTCATCACCATGAGAATCTCCCGTTCCACCTCGTCGCCATGAGAATCTCCCGTTCTACCTCATCACCATGACAATCTCCCGTTCCACCTCATCACGATGAGACTCTCCCGTTCCACCTCATCACCATGAGAATCTACTGTTCTACCTCATCATGATGAGAATCTCCCGTTCCACCTCATCACCATGAGAATCTACTGTTCCAACTCATCACGATGAGAATCTCCCGTTCCACCTCATCACCATGAGAAACTCCCGTTCCACCTCATTACCATGAGAATCTCCCGTTCCACCTCATCACCATGAGAATCTCCCGTTCCACCTCATCACCATGAGAATCTCCCGTTCCACCTCGTCACCATGAGAATCTCCCGTTCCCCCTCATCACCATGAGAATCTCCCGTTCCACCACATCACGATGAGAATCTCCCGTTCCACCTCATCATCATGAGAATCTCCCGTTCCACCACATCACGATGAGAATCTCCTGTTCCACCTAATCACCATGAGAATCTCCCGTTCCAACTCATCACCATGAGAATCTCCCGTTCCACCACATCACGATGAGACTCTCCCGTTCCACCTCATCACCATGAGAATCTACTGTTCTACCTCATCATGATGAGAATCTCCCGTTCCAACTCATCACCATGAGAATCTACTGTTCCAACTCATCACGATGAGAATCTCCCGTTCCACCACATCACGATGAGACTCTCCCGTTCCACCTCATCACCATGAGAATCTACTGTTCTACCTCATCATGATGAGAATCTCCCGTTCCAACTCATCACCATGAGAATCTACTGTTCCAACTCATCACGATGAGAATCTCCCGTTCCACCTCATCACCATGAGAAACTCACGTTCCACCTCATTACCATGAGAATCTCCCGTTCCACCTCATCACCATGAGAATCTCCCGTTCCACCTCATCACCATGAGAATCTCCCGTTCCACCTCGTCACCATGAGAATCTCCCGTTCCAACTCGTCACCATGAGAATCTCCCGTTCCACCTCGTCACCATGAGAATCTCCCGTTCCACCTCGTCACCATGAGAATCTCCTCTTCCACCTCATCATGATGAGAATCTTCCGTTCCACCTCATCACCATGAGAATCTCCCGTTCCACCTCATTACCATGAGAATCTCCCGTTCCACCTTGTCACCATGAGAATCTCCCGTTCCACCTCATCACCATGACAATCTCCCGTTCCACCTCATCACCATGAGAATCTCCCGTTCCACCTCATCACCATGAGAATCCCCCGTTCCACCTCATCACCATGAGAATCCCCTGTTCCTCCTCGTCACCATGAGAATCCCCCGTTCCACCTCGTCACCATGAGAATCTCCCGTTCCACCTCGTCACCATGAGAATCTCCCGTTCCACCTCGTCACCATGAGAATCTCCCGTTCCACCTCGTCACCATGAGAATCTCCCGTTCCACCTCGTCACCATGAGAAACTCCCGTTCCACCTCATTACCATGAGAATCTCCCATTCCACCTCATCACCATGAGAATCTCCCGTTCCACCTCATCACCATGAGAATCTCCCGTTCCACCTCGTCACCATGAGAATCTCCCGTTCCACCTCGTCACCATGAGAATCTCCCGTTCCACCTCGTCACCATGAGACTCTCCTCTTCCACCTCATCATGATGAGAATCTCCCGTTCAACCTCATCACCATGAGAATCTCCCGTTCCACCTCATCACCATGAGAATCTCCCGTTCCACCTCGTCGCCATGAGAATCTCCCGTTCCACCTCATCACCATGACAATCTCCCGTTCCACCTCATCACCATGAGAATCCCCCGTTCCACCTCATCACCATGAGAATCTCCCGTTCCACCTCATCACCATGAGAATCTCCCGTTCCACCTCGTCACCATGAGAATCTCCCGTTCCACCTCATCATGATGAAAATCTCCTCTTCCACCTCATCATGATGAAAATCTCCCGTTCCACCTCATCACCATGAGAATCTCCCGTTCCACCTCATCACCATGAGAATCTCCCCTTCCACCTCGTTACCATGAGAATCTCCCGTTCCACCTCATCACCATGAGAATCTCCCGTTCCACCTCATCACCATGAGAATCTCCCGTTCCACCTGATCACCATGAGAATCTCCCGTTCCACCTCATCACCATGAGAATCTCCCGTTCCACCTCGTCACCATGAGAATCTCCCGTTCCACCTCGTCACCATGAGAATCTCCTCTTCCACCTCATCACCATGAGAATCTCCCGTTCCACCTCGTCGCCATGAGAATCTCCCGTTCCACCTCATCACCATGAGAATCTCCCGTTCCACCTCGTCGCCATGAGAATCTCCCGTTCCACCTCATCACCATGACAATCTCCCGTTCCACCTCATCACGATGAGACTCTCCCGTTCCACCTCATCACCATGAGAATCTACTGTTCTACCTCATCATGATGAGAATCTCCCGTTCCACCTCATCACCATGATAATCTACTGTTCTACCTCATCATGATGAGAATCTCCCGTTCCAACTCATTACCATGAGAATCTACTGTTCCAACTCATCACGATGAGAATCTCCCGTTCCACCTCATCACCATGAGAAACTCCCGTTCCACCTCATTACCATGAGAATCTCCCGTTCCACCTCATCACCATGAGAATCTCCCGTTCCACCTCATCACCATGAGAATCTCCCGTTCCACCTCGTCACCATGAGAATCTCCCGTTCCACCTCATCACCATGAGAATCTCCCGTTCCACCACATCACGATGAGAATCTCCCGTTCCACCTCATCACCATGAGAATCTCCCGTTCCACCACATCACGATGAGAATCTCCTGTTCCACCTAATCACCATGAGAATCTCCCGTTCCAACTCATCACCATGAGAATCTCCCGTTCCACCTCGTCGCCATGAGAATCTCCCGTTCTACCTCATCACCATGACAATCTCCCGTTCCACCTCATCACGATGAGACTCTCCCGTTCCACCTCATCACCATGAGAATCTACTGTTCTACCTCGTCATGATGAGAATCTCCCGTTCCACCTCATCACCATGAGAATCTACTGTTCCAACTCATCACGATGAGAATCTCCCGTTCCACCTCATCACCATGAGAAACTCCCGTTCCACCTCATTACCATGAGAATCTCCCGTTCCACTTCATCACCATGAGAATCTCCCGTTCCACCTCATCACCATGAGAATCTCCCGTTCCACCTCGTCACCATGAGAATCTCCCGTTCCCCCTCATCACCATGAGAATCTCCCGTTCCACCACATCACGATGAGAATCTCCCGTTCCACCTCATCACCATGAGAATCTCCCGTTCCGCCACATCACGATGAGAATCTCCTGTTCCACCTAATCACCATGAGAATCTCCCGTTCCAACTCATCACCATGAGAATCTCCCGTTCCACCACATCACGATGAGACTCTCCCGTTCCACCTCATCACCATGAGAATCTACTGTTCTACCTCATCATGATGAGAATCTCCCGTTCCAACTCATCACCATGAGAATCTACTGTTCCAACTCATCACGATGAGAATCTCCCGTTCCACCTCATCACCATGAGAAACTCCCGTTCCACCTCATTACCATGAGAATCTCCCGTTCCACCTCATCACCATGAGAAACTCCCGTTCCACCTCATTACCATGAGAATCTCCCGTTCCACCTCATCACCATGAGAATCTCCCGTTCCACCTCATCACCATGAGAATCTCCCGTTCCACCTCGTCACCATGAGAATCTCCCGTTCCACCTCATCACCATGAGAATCTCCCGTTCCACCACATCACGATGAGAATCTCCCGTTCCACCTCATCACCATGAGAATCTCCCGTTCCACCACATCACGATGAGAATCTCCTGTTCCACCTAATCACCATGAGAATCTCCCGTTCCAACTCATCACCATGAGAATCTCCGGTTCCACCTCGTCGCCATGAGAATCTCCCGTTCTACCTCATCACCATGACAATCTCCCGTTCCACCTCATCACGATGAGACTCTCCCGTTCCACCTCATCACCATGAGAATCTACTGTTCTACCTCGTCATGATGAGAATCTCCCGTTCCACCTCATCACCATGAGAATCTACTGTTCCAACTCATCACGATGAGAATCTCCCGTTCCACCTCATCACCATGAGAAACTCCCGTTCCACCTCATTACCATGAGAATCTCCCGTTCCACCTCATCACCATGAGAATCTCCCGTTCCACCTCATCACCATGAGAATCTCCCGTTCCACCTCGTCACCATGAGAATCTCCCGTTCCCCCTCATCACCATGAGAATCTCCCGTTCCACCACATCACGATGAGAATCTCCCGTTCCACCTCATCACCATGAGAATCTCCCGTTCCGCCACATCACGATGAGAATCTCCTGTTCCACCTAATCACCATGAGAATCTCCCGTTCCAACTCATCACCATGAGAATCTCCCGTTCCACCTCGTCGCCATGAGAATCTCCCGTTCTACCTCATCACCATGACAATCTCCCGTTCCACCTCATCACGATGAGACTCTCCCGTTCCACCTCATCACCATGAGAATCTACTGTTCTACCTCGTCATGATGAGAATCTCCCGTTCCACCTCATCACCATGAGAATCTACTGTTCCAACTCATCACGATGAGAATCTCCCGTTCCACCTCATCACCATGAGAAACTCCCGTTCCACCTCATTACCATGAGAATCTCCCGTTTCACTTCATCACCATGAGAATCTCCCGTTCCACCTCATCACCATGAGAATCTCCCGTTCCACCTCGTCACCATGAGAATCTCCCGTTCCCCCTCATCACCATGAGAATCTCCCGTTCCACCACATCACGATGAGAATCTCCCGTTCCACCTCATCACCATGAGAATCTCCCGTTCCGCCACATCACGATGAGAATCTCCTGTTCCACCTAATCACCATGAGAATCTCCCGTTCCAACTCATCACCATGAGAATCTCCCGTTCCACCACATCACGATGAGACTCTCCCGTTCCACCTCATCACCATGAGAATCTACTGTTCTACCTCATCATGATGAGAATCTCCCGTTCCAACTCATCACCATGAGAATCTACTGTTCCAACTCATCACGATGAGAATCTCCCGTTCCACCTCATCACCATGAGAAACTCCCGTTCCACCTCATTACCATGAGAATCTCCCGTTCCACCTCATCACCATGAGAAACTCCCGTTCCACCTCATTACCATGAGAATCTCCCGTTCCACCTCATCACCATGAGAATCTCCCGTTCCACCTCATCACCATGAGAATCTCCCGTTCCACCTCGTCACCATGAGAATCTCCCGTTCCACCTCATCACCATGAGAATCTCCCGTTCCACCACATCACGATGAGAATCTCCCGTTCCACCTCATCACCATGAGAATCTCCCGTTCCACCTCATTACCATGAGAATCTCCCGTTCCACTTCATCACCATGAGAATCTCCCGTTCCACCTCATCACCATGAGAATCTCCCGTTCCACCTCGTCACCATGAGAATCTCCCGTTCCCCCTCATCACCATGAGAATCTCCCGTTCCACCACATCACGATGAGAATCTCCCGTTCCACCTCATCACCATGAGAATCTCCCGTTCCGCCACATCACGATGAGAATCTCCTGTTCCACCTAATCACCATGAGAATCTCCCGTTCCAACTCATCACCATGAGAATCTCCCGTTCCACCACATCACGATGAGACTCTCCCGTTCCACCTCATCACCATGAGAATCTACTGTTCTACCTCATCAAGATGAGAATCTCCCGTTCCAACTCATCACCATGAGAATCTACTGTTCCAACTCATCACGATGAGAATCTCCCGTTCCACCTCATCACCATGAGAAACTCCCGTTCCACCTCATTACCATGAGAATCTCCCGTTCCACCTCATCACCATGAGAAACTCCCGTTCCACCTCATTACCATGAGAATCTCCCGTTCCACCTCATCACCATGAGAATCTCCCGTTCCACCTCATCACCATGAGAATCTCCCGTTCCACCTCGTCACCATGAGAATCTCCCGTTCCACCTCATCACCATGAGAATCTCCCGTTCCACCACATCACGATGAGAATCTCCCGTTCCACCTCATCACCATGAGAATCTCCCGTTCCACCACATCACGATGAGAATCTCCTGTTCCACCTAATCACCATGAGAATCTCCCGTTCCAACTCATCACCATGAGAATCTCCGGTTCCACCTCGTCGCCATGAGAATCTCCCGTTCTACCTCATCACCATGACAATCTCCCGTTCCACCTCATCACGATGAGACTCTCCCGTTCCACCTCATCACCATGAGAATCTACTGTTCTACCTCGTCATGATGAGAATCTCCCGTTCCACCTCATCACCATGAGAATCTACTGTTCCAACTCATCACGATGAGAATCTCCCGTTCCACCTCATCACCATGAGAAACTCCCGTTCCACCTCATTACCATGAGAATCTCCCGTTCCACCTCATCACCATGAGAATCTCCCGTTCCACCTCATCACCATGAGAATCTCCCGTTCCACCTCGTCACCATGAGAATCTCCCGTTCCCCCTCATCACCATGAGAATCTCCCGTTCCACCACATCACGATGAGAATCTCCCGTTCCACCTCATCACCATGAGAATCTCCCGTTCCGCCACATCACGATGAGAATCTCCTGTTCCACCTAATCACCATGAGAATCTCCCGTTCCAACTCATCACCATGAGAATCTCCCGTTCCACCACATCACGATGAGACTCTCCCGTTCCACCTCATCACCATGAGAATCTACTGTTCTACCTCATCATGATGAGAATCTCCCGTTCCAACTCATCACCATGAGAATCTACTGTTCCAACTCATCACGATGAGAATCTCCCGTTCCACCTCATCACCATGAGAAACTCCCGTTCCACCTCATTACCATGAGAATCTCCCGTTCCACCTCATCACCATGAGAATCTCCCGTTCCACCTCGTCACCATGAGAATCTCCCGTTCCACCTCGTCACCATGAGAATCTCCCGTTCCACCTCGTCACCATGAGAATCTCCCGTTCCACCTCGTCACCATGAGAATCTCCTCTTCCACCTCGTCACCATGAGAATCTCCTCTTCCACCTCATCATGATGAGAATCTCCCGTTCCACCTCATCACCATGAGAATCTCCCGTTCCACCTCATCACCATGAGAATCTCCCGTTCCACCACATCACCACGAGAATCTCCTGTTCCACCTAATCACCATGAGAATCTCCCGTTCCACCTCGTCACCATGAGAATCTCCCGTTCCACCTCATCATGATGAAAATCTCCTCTTCCACCTCATCATGATGAAAATCTCCCGTTCCACCTCATCATGATGAAAATCTCCCGTTCCACCTCATCACCATGAGAATCTCCCGTTCCACCACATCACGATGAGAATCTCCCGTTCCACCACATCACGATGAGAATCTCCCGTTCCACCTCATCACCATGAGAATCTCCCGTTCCACCACATCACGATGAGAATCTCCCGTTCCACCACATCACGATGAGAATCTCCCGTTCCACCTCGTCGCCAAGAGAATCTCCCGTTCTACCTCATCACCATGACAATCTCCCGTTCCACCTCATCACGATGAGACTCTCCCGTTCCACCTCATCACCATGAGAATCTACTGTTCTACCTCATCATGATGAGAATCTCCCGTTCCACCTCATCACCATGAGAATCTACTGTTCCAACTCATCATGATGAGAATCTCCCGTTCCACCTCATCACCATGAGAAACTCCCGTTCCACCTCATTACCATGAGAATCTCCCGTTCCACCTCATCACCATGAGAATCTCCCGTTCCACCTCATCACCATGAGAATCTCCCGTTCCACCTCGTCACCATGAGAATCTCCCGTTCCCCCTCATCACCATGAGAATCTCCCGTTCCACCACATCACGATGAGAATCTCCCGTTCCACCTCATCACCATGAGAATCTCCCGTTCCACCACATCACGATGAGAATCTCCTGTTCCACCTAATCACCATGAGAATCTCCCGTTCCAACTCATCACCATGAGAATCTCCCGTTCCACCACATCACGATGAGACTCTCCCGTTCCACCTCATCACCATGAGAATCTACTGTTCTACCTCATCATGATGAGAATCTCCCGTTCCAACTCATCACCATGAGAATCTACTGTTCCAACTCATCACGATGAGAATCTCCCGTTCCACCTCATCACCATGAGAAACTCCCGTTCCACCTCATTACCATGAGAATCTCCCGTTCCACCTCATCACCATGAGAATCTCCCGTTCCACCTCGTCACCATGAGAATCTCCCGTTCCACCTCGTCACCATGAGAATCTCCCGTTCCATCTCGTCACCATGAGAATCTCCCGTTCCACCTCATCACCATGAGAATCTACTGTTCTACCTCATCATGATGAGAATCTCCCGTTCCACCTCATCACCATGAGAATCTACTGTTCTACCTCATCATGATGAGAATCTCCCGTTCCAACTCATTACCATGAGAATCTACTGTTCCAACTCATCACGATGAGAATCTCCCGTTCCACCTCATCACCATAAGAAACTCCCGTTCCACCTCATTACCATGAGAATCTCCCGTTCCACCTCATCACCATGAGAATCTCCCGTTCCACCTCATCACCATGAGAATCTCCCGTTCCACCTCGTCACCATGAGAATCTCCCGTTCCACCTCGTCACCATGAGAATCTCCCGTTCCACCTCGTCACCATGAGAATCTCCCGTTCCACCTCGTCACCATGAGAATCTCCTCTTCCACCTCATCATGATGAGAATCTTCCGTTCCACCTCATCACCATGAGAATCTCCCGTTCCACCTCATTACCATGAGAATCTCCCGTTCCACCTCGTCACCATGAGAATCTCCCGTTCCACCTCATCACCATGACAATCTCCCGTTCCACCTCATCACCATGAGAATCTCCCGTTCCACCTCATCACCATGAGAATCCCCCGTTCCACCTCATCACCATGAGAATCCCCTGTTCCTCCTCGTCACCATGAGAATCCCCCGTTCCACCTCGTCACCATGAGAATCTCCCGTTCCACCTCGTCACCATGAGAATCTCCCGTTCCACCTCGTCACCATGAGAATCTCCCGTTCCACCTCGTCACCATGAGAATCTCCCGTTCCACCTCGTCACCATGAGAAACTCCCGTTCCACCTCATTACCATGAGAATCTCCCATTCCACCTCATCACCATGAGAATCTCCCGTTCCACCTCATCACCATGAGAATCTCCCGTTCTACCTCATCACCATGACAATCTCCCGTTCCACCTCATCACGATGAGACTCTCCCGTTCCACCTCATCACCATGACAATCTCCCGTTCCACCTCATCACGATGAGACTCTCCCGTTCCACCTCATCACCATGAGAATCTACTGTTCTACCTCATCATGATGAGAATCTCCCGTTCCACCTCATCACCATGAGAATCTACTGTTCCAACTCATCACGATGAGAATCTCCCGTTCCACCTCATCACCATGAGAAACTCCCGTTCCACCTCATTACCATGAGAATCTCCCGTTCCACCTCATCACCATGAGAATCTCCCGTTCCACCTCATCACCATGAGAATCTCCCGTTCCACCTCGTCACCATGAGAATCTCCCATTCCACCTCATCACCATGAGAATCTCCCGTTCCACCTCGTCACCATGAGAATCTCCCGTTCTACCTCATCACCATGACAATCTCCCGTTCCACCTCATCACGATGAGACTCTCCCGTTCCACCTCATCACCATGAGAATCTACTGTTCTACCTCATCATGATGAGAATCTCCCGTTCCACCTCATCACCATGAGAATCTACTGTTCCAACTCATCACGATGAGAATCTCCCGTTCCACCTCATCACCATGAGAAACTCCCGTTCCACCTCATTACCATGAGAATCTCCCGTTCCACCTCATCACCATGAGAATCTCCCGTTCCACCTCATCACCATGAGAATCTCCCGTTCCACCTCGTCACCATGAGAATCTCCCGTTCCCCCTCATCACCATGAGAATCTCCCGTTCCACCACATCACGATGAGAATCTCCCGTTCCACCTCATCATCATGAGAATCTCCCGTTCCACCACATCACGATGAGAATCTCCTGTTCCACCTAATCACCATGAGAATCTCCCGTTCCAACTCATCACCATGAGAATCTCCCGTTCCACCACATCACGATGAGACTCTCCCGTTCCACCTCATCACCATGAGAATCTACTGTTCCAACTCATCACGATGAGAATCTCCCGTTCCACCTCATCACCATGAGAAACTCCCGTTCCACCTCATTACCATGAGAATCTCCCGTTCCACCTCATCACCATGAGAATCTCCCGTTCCACCTCATCACCATGAGAATCTCCCGTTCCACCTCGTCACCATGAGAATCTCCCGTTCCCCCTCATCACCATGAGAATCTCCCGTTCCACCACATCACGATGAGAATCTCCCGTTCCACCTCATCACCATGAGAATCTCCCGTTCCGCCACATCACGATGAGAATCTCCTGTTCCACCTAATCACCATGAGAATCTCCCGTTCCAACTCATCACCATGAGAATCTCCCGTTCCACCACATCACGATGAGACTCTCCCGTTCCACCTCATCACCATGAGAATCTACTGTTCTACCTCATCATGATGAGAATCTCCCGTTCCAACTCATCACCATGAGAATCTACTGTTCCAACTCATCACGATGAGAATCTCCCGTTCCACCTCATCACCATGAGAAACTCCCGTTCCACCTCATTACCATGAGAATCTCCCGTTCCACCTCATCACCATGACAATCTCCCGTTCCACCTCATCACCATGAGAATCTCCCGTTCCACCTCGTCACCATGAGAATCTCCCGTTCCACCTCGTCACCATGAGAATCTCCCGTTCCACCTCGTCACCATGAGAATCTCCTCTTCCACCTCGTCACCATGAGAATCTCCTCTTCCACCTCATCATGATGAGAATCTCCCGTTCCACCTCATCACCATGAGAATCTCCCGTTCCACCTCATCACCATGAGAATCTCCCGTTCCACCACATCACCACGAGAATCTCCTGTTCCACCTAATCACCATGAGAATCTCCCGTTCCACCTCGTCACCATGAGAATCTCCCGTTCCACCTCATCATGATGAAAATCTCCTCTTCCACCTCATCATGATGAAAATCTCCCGTTCCACCTCATCATGATGAAAATCTCCCGTTCCACCTCATCACCATGAGAATCTCCCGTTCCACCACATCACGATGAGAATCTCCCGTTCCACCACATCACGATGAGAATCTCCCGTTCCACCTCATCACCATGAGAATCTCCCGTTCCACCACATCACGATGAGAATCTCCCGTTCCACCACATCACGATGAGAATCTCCCGTTCCACCTCGTCGCCAAGAGAATCTCCCGTTCTACCTCATCACCATGACAATCTCCCGTTCCACCTCATCACGATGAGACTCTCCCGTTCCACCTCATCACCATGAGAATCTACTGTTCTACCTCATCATGATGAGAATCTCCCGTTCCACCTCATCACCATGAGAATCTACTGTTCCAACTCATCACGATGAGAATCTCCCGTTCCACCTCATCACCATGAGAAACTCCCGTTCCACCTCATTACCATGAGAATCTCCCGTTCCACCTCATCACCATGAGAATCTCCCGTTCCACCTCATCACCATGAGAATCTCCCGTTCCACCTCGTCACCATGAGAATCTCCCGTTCCCCCTCATCACCATGAGAATCTGCCGTTCCACCACATCACGATGAGAATCTCCCGTTCCACCTCATCACCATGAGAATCTCCCGTTCCACCACATCACGATGAGAATCTCCTGTTCCACCTAATCACCATGAGAATCTCCCGTTCCAACTCATCACCATGAGAATCTCCCGTTCCACCACATCACGATGAGACTCTCCCGTTCCACCTCATCACCATGAGAATCTACTGTTCTACCTCATCATGATGAGAATCTCCCGTTCCAACTCATCACCATGAGAATCTACTGTTCTACCTCATCATGATGAGAATCTCCCGTTCCAACTCATTACCATGAGAATCTACTGTTCCAACTCATCACGATGAGAATCTCCCGTTCCACCTCATCACCATAAGAAACTCCCGTTCCACCTCATTACCATGAGAATCTCCCGTTCCACCTCATCACCATGAGAATCTCCCGTTCCACCTCATCACCATGAGAATCTCCCGTTCCACCTTGTCACCATGAGAATCTCCCGTTCCACCTCGTCACCATGAGAATCTCCCGTTCCACCTCGTCACCATGAGAATCTCCCGTTCCACCTCGTCACCATGAGAATCTCCTCTTCCACCTCATCATGATGAGAATCTTCCGTTCCACCTCATCACCATGAGAATCTCCCGTTCCACCTCATTACCATGAGAATCTCCCGTTCCACCTCGTCACCATGAGAATCTCCCGTTCCACCTCATCACCATGACAATCTCCCGTTCCACCTCATCACCATGAGAATCTCCCGTTCCACCTCATCACCATGAGAATCCCCCGTTCCACCTCATCACCATGAGAATCCCCTGTTCCTCCTCGTCACCATGAGAATCCCCCGTTCCACCTCGTCACCATGAGAATCTCCCGTTCCACCTCGTCACCATGAGAATCTCCCGTTCCACCTCGTCACCATGAGAATCTCCCGTTCCACCTCGTCACCATGAGAATCTCCCGTTCCACCTCGTCACCATGAGAAACTCCCGTTCCACCTCATTACCATGAGAATCTCCCATTCCACCTCATCACCATGAGAATCTCCCGTTCCACCTCATCACCATGAGAATCTCCCGTTCCACCTCGTCACCATGAGAATCTCCCGTTCTACCTCATCACCATGACAATCTCCCGTTCCACCTCATCACGATGAGACTCTCCCGTTCCACCTCATCACCATGAGAATCTACTGTTCTACCTCATCATGATGAGAATCTCCCGTTCCACCTCATCACCATGAGAATCTACTGTTCCAACTCATCACGATGAGAATCTCCCGTTCCACCTCATCACCATGAGAAACTCCCGTTCCACCTCATTACCATGAGAATCTCCCGTTCCACCTCATCACCATGAGAATCTCCCGATCCACCTCATCACCATGAGAATCTCCCGTTCGACCTCGTCACCATGAGAATCTCCCGTTCCCCCTCATCACCATGAGAATCTCCCGTTCCACCACATCACGATGAGAATCTCCCGTTCCACCTCATCATCATGAGAATCTCCCATTCCACCACATCACGATGAGAATCTCCTGTTCCACCTAATCACCATGAGAATCTCCCGTTCCAACTCATCACCATGAGAGTCTCCCGTTCCACCACATCACGATGAGACTCTCCCGTTCCACCTCATCACCATGAGAATCTACTGTTCTACCTCATCATGATGAGAATCTCCCGTTCAACCTCATCACCATGAGAATCTACTGTTCCAACTCATCACGATGAGAATCTCCCGTTCCACCACATCACGATGAGACTCTCCCGTTCCACCTCATCACCATGAGAATCTACTGTTCTACCTCATCATGATGAGAATCTCCCGTTCCAACTCATCACCATGAGAATCTACTGTTCCAACTCATCACGATGAGAATCTCCCGTTCCACCTCATCACCATGAGAAACTCACGTTCCACCTCATTACCATGAGAATCTCCCGTTCCACCTCATCACCATGAGAATCTCCCGTTCCACCTCATCACCATGAGAATCTCCCGTTCCACCTCGTCACCATGAGAATCTCCCGTTCCACCTCGTCACCATGAGAATCTCCCGTTCCACCTCGTCACCATGAGAATCTCCCGTTCCACCTCGTCACCATGAGAATCTCCTCTTCCACCTCATCATGATGAGAATCTTCCGTTCCACCTCATCACCATGAGAATCTCCCGTTCCACCTCATTACCATGAGAATCTCCCGTTCCACCTCGTCACCATGAGAATCTCCCGTTCCACCTCATCACCATGACAATCTCCCGTTCCACCTCATCACCATGAGAATCTCCCGTTCCACCTCATCACCATGAGAATCCCCCGTTCCACCTCATCACCATGAGAATCCCCTGTTCCTCCTCGTCACCATGAGAATCCCCCGTTCCACCTCGTCACCATGAGAATCTCCCGTTCCACCTCGTCACCATGAGAATCTCCCGTTCCACCTCGTCACCATGAGAATCTCCCGTTCCACCTCGTCACCATGAGAATCTCCCGTTCCACCTCGTCACCATGAGAAACTCCCGTTCCACCTCATTACCATGAGAATCTCCCGTTCCACCTCATCACCATGAGAATCTCCCGTTCCACCTCGTCACCATGAGAATCTCCCGTTCCACCTCGTCACCATGAGAATCTCCCGTTCCACCTCGTCACCATGAGACTCTCCTCTTCCACCTCATCATGATGAGAATCTCCCGTTCAACCTCATCACCATGAGAATCTCCCGTTCCACCTCATCACCATGAGAATCTCCCGTTCCACCTCGTCGCCATGAGAATCTCCCGTTCCACCTCATCACCATGACAATCTCCCGTTCCACCTCATCACCATGAGAATCCCCCGTTCCACCTCATCACCATGAGAATCTCCCGTTCCACCTCATCACCATGAGAATCTCCCGTTCCACCTCGTCACCATGAGAATCTCCCGTTCCACCTCATCATGATGAAAATCTCCTCTTCCACCTCATCATGATGAAAATCTCCCGTTCCACCTCATCACCATGAGAATCTCCCGTTCCACCTCATCACCATGAGAATCTCCCCTTCCACCTCGTTACCATGAGAATCTCCCGTTCCACCTCATCACCATGAGAATCTCCCGTTCCACCTCATCACCATGAGAATCTCCCGTTCCACCTGATCACCATGAGAATCTCCCGTTCCACCTCATCACCATGAGAATCTCCCGTTCCACCTCGTCACCATGAGAATCTCCCGTTCCACCTCGTCACCATGAGAATCTCCTCTTCCACCTCATCACCATGAGAATCTCCCGTTCCACCTCGTCGCCATGAGAATCTCCCGTTCCACCTCATCACCATGAGAATCTCCCGTTCCACCTCGTCGCCATGAGAATCTCCCGTTCCACCTCATCACCATGACAATCTCCCGTTCCACCTCATCACGATGAGACTCTCCCGTTCCACCTCATCACCATGAGAATCTACTGTTCTACCTCATCATGATGAGAATCTCCCGTTCCACCTCATCACCATGATAATCTACTGTTCTACCTCATCATGATGAGAATCTCCCGTTCCAACTCATTACCATGAGAATCTACTGTTCCAACTCATCACGATGAGAATCTCCCGTTCCACCTCATCACCATGAGAAACTCCCGTTCCACCTCATTACCATGAGAATCTCCCGTTCCACCTCATCACCATGAGAATCTCCCGTTCCACCTCATCACCATGAGAATCTCCCGTTCCACCTCGTCACCATGAGAATCTCCCGTTCCACCTCATCACCATGAGAATCTCCCGTTCCACCACATCACGATGAGAATCTCCCGTTCCACCTCATCACCATGAGAATCTCCCGTTCCACCACATCACGATGAGAATCTCCTGTTCCACCTAATCACCATGAGAATCTCCCGTTCCAACTCATCACCATGAGAATCTCCCGTTCCACCTCGTCGCCATGAGAATCTCCCGTTCTACCTCATCACCATGACAATCTCCCGTTCCACCTCATCACGATGAGACTCTCCCGTTCCACCTCATCACCATGAGAATCTACTGTTCTACCTCGTCATGATGAGAATCTCCCGTTCCACCTCATCACCATGAGAATCTACTGTTCCAACTCATCACGATGAGAATCTCCCGTTCCACCTCATCACCATGAGAATCTCCCGTTCCACCACATCACGATGAGAATCTCCTGTTCCACCTAATCACCATGAGAATCTCCCGTTCCACCTCGTCACCATGAGAATCTCCCGTTCCACCTCGTCACCATGAGAAACTCCCGTTCCACCTCATTACCATGAGAATCTCCCATTCCACCTCATCACCATGAGAATCTCCCGTTCCACCTCATCACCATGAGAATCTCCCGTTCCACCTCGTCACCATGAGAATCTCCCGTTCCACCTCGTCACCATGAGAATCTCCCGTTCCACCTCGTCACCATGAGACTCTCCTCTTCCACCTCATCATGATGAGAATCTCCCGTTCAACCTCATCACCATGAGAATCTCCCGTTCCACCTCATCACCATGAGAATCTCCCGTTCCACCTCGTCGCCATGAGAATCTCCCGTTCCACCTCATCACCATGACAATCTCCCGTTCCACCTCATCACCATGAGAATCCCCCGTTCCACCTCATCACCATGAGAATCTCCCGTTCCACCTCATCACCATGAGAATCTCCCGTTCCACCTCGTCACCATGAGAATCTCCCGTTCCACCTCATCATGATGAAAATCTCCTCTTCCACCTCATCATGATGAAAATCTCCCGTTCCACCTCATCACCATGAGAATCTCCCGTTCCACCTCATCACCATGAGAATCTCCCCTTCCACCTCGTTACCATGAGAATCTCCCGTTCCACCTCATCACCATGAGAATCTCCCGTTCCACCTCATCACCATGAGAATCTCCCGTTCCACCTGATCACCATGAGAATCTCCCGTTCCACCTCATCACCATGAGAATCTCCCGTTCCACATCGTCACCATGAGAATCTCCCGTTCCACCTCGTCACCATGAGAATCTCCTCTTCCACCTCATCACCATGAGAATCTCCCGTTCCACCTCGTCGCCATGAGAATCTCCCGTTCCACCTCATCACCATGAGAATCTCCCGTTCCACCTCGTCGCCATGAGAATCTCCCGTTCCACCTCATCACCATGACAATCTCCCGTTCCACCTCATCACGATGAGACTCTCCCGTTCCACCTCATCACCATGAGAATCTACTGTTCTACCTCATCATGATGAGAATCTCCCGTTCCACCTCATCACCATGATAATCTACTGTTCTACCTCATCATGATGAGAATCTCCCGTTCCAACTCATTACCATGAGAATCTACTGTTCCAACTCATCACGATGAGAATCTCCCGTTCCACCTCATCACCATGAGAAACTCCCGTTCCACCTCATTACCATGAGAATCTCCCGTTCCACCTCATCACCATGAGAATCTCCCGTTCCACCTCATCACCATGAGAATCTCCCGTTCCACCTCGTCACCATGAGAATCTCCCGTTCCACCTCATCACCATGAGAATCTCCCGTTCCACCACATCACGATGAGAATCTCCCGTTCCACCTCATCACCATGAGAATCTCCCGTTCCACCACATCACGATGAGAATCTCCTGTTCCACCTAATCACCATGAGAATCTCCCGTTCCAACTCATCACCATGAGAATCTCCCGTTCCACCTCGTCGCCATGAGAATCTCCCGTTCTACCTCATCACCATGACAATCTCCCGTTCCACCTCATCACGATGAGACTCTCCCGTTCCACCTCATCACCATGAGAATCTACTGTTCTACCTCGTCATGATGAGAATCTCCCGTTCCACCTCATCACCATGAGAATCTACTGTTCCAACTCATCACGATGAGAATCTCCCGTTCCACCTCATCACCATGAGAAACTCCCGTTCCACCTCATTACCATGAGAATCTCCCGTTCCACCTCATCACCATGAGAATCTCCCGTTCCACCTCATCACCATGAGAATCTCCCGTTCCACCTCGTCACCATGAGAATCTCCCGTTCCCCCTCATCACCATGAGAATCTCCCGTTCCACCACATCACGATGAGAATCTCCCGTTCCACCTCATCACCATGAGAATCTCCCGTTCCGCCACATCACGATGAGAATCTCCTGTTCCACCTAATCACCATGAGAATCTCCCGTTCCAACTCATCACCATGAGAATCTCCCGTTCCACCACATCACGATGAGACTCTCCCGTTCCACCTCATCACCATGAGAATCTACTGTTCTACCTCATCATGATGAGAATCTCCCGTTCCAACTCATCACCATGAGAATCTACTGTTCCAACTCATCACGATGAGAATCTCCCGTTCCACCTCATCACCATGAGAAACTCCCGTTCCACCTCATTACCATGAGAATCTCCCGTTCCACCTCATCACCATGAGAATCTCCCGTTCCACCTCGTCACCATGAGAATCTCCCGTTCCACCTCGTCACCATGAGAATCTCCCGTTCCACCTCGTCACCATGAGAATCTCCCGTTCCACCTCGTCACCATGAGAATCTCCTCTTCCACCTCGTCACCATGAGAATCTCCTCTTCCACCTCATCATGATGAGAATCTCCCGTTCCACCTCATCACCATGAGAATCTCCCGTTCCACCTCATCACCATGAGAATCTCCCGTTCCACCACATCACCACGAGAATCTCCCGTTCCACCTAATCACCATGAGAATCTCCCGTTCCACCTCGTCACCATGAGAATCTCCCGTTCCACCTCATCATGATGAAAATCTCCTCTTCCACCTCATCATGATGAAAATCTCCCGTTCCACCTCATCATGATGAAAATCTCCCGTTCCACCTCATCACCATGAGAATCTCCCGTTCCACCACATCACGATGAGAATCTCCCGTTCCACCACATCACGATGAGAATCTCCCGTTCCACCTCATCACCATGAGAATCTCCCGTTCCACCACATCACGATGAGAATCTCCCGTTCCACCACATCACGATGAGAATCTCCCGTTCCACCTCGTCGCCAAGAGAATCTCCCGTTCTACCTCATCACCATGACAATCTCCAGTTCCACCTCATCACGATGAGACTCTCCCGTTCCACCTCATCACCATGAGAATCTACTGTTCTACCTCATCATGATGAGAATCTCCCGTTCCACCTCATCACCATGAGAATCTACTGTTCCAACTCATCACGATGAGAATCTCCCGTTCCACCTCATCACCATGAGAAACTCCCGTTCCACCTCATTACCATGAGAATCTCCCGTTCCACCTCATCACCATGAGAATCTCCCGTTCCACCTCATCACCATGAGAATCTCCCGTTCCACCTCGTCACCATGAGAATCTCCCGTTCCCCCTCATCACCATGAGAATCTCCCGTTCCACCACATCACGATGAGAATCTCCCGTTCCACCTCATCACCATGAGAATCTCCCGTTCCACCACATCACGATGAGAATCTCCTGTTCCACCTAATCACCATGAGAATCTCCCGTTCCAACTCATCACCATGAGAATCTCCCGTTCCACCACATCACGATGAGACTCTCCCGTTCCACCTCATCACCATGAGAATCTACTGTTCTACCTCATCATGATGAGAATCTCCCGTTCCAACTCATCACCATGAGAATCTACTGTTCCAACTCATCACGATGAGAATCTCCCGTTCCACCTCATCACCATGAGAAACTCCCGTTCCACCTCATTACCATGAGAATCTCCCGTTCCACCTCATCACCATGAGAATCTCCCGTTCCACCTCGTCACCATGAGAATCTCCCGTTCCACCTCGTCACCATGAGAATCTCCCGTTCCATCTCGTCACCATGAGAATCTCCCGTTCCACCTCATCACCATGAGAATCTACTGTTCTACCTCATCATGATGAGAATCTCCCGTTCCACCTCATCACCATGAGAATCTACTGTTCTACCTCATCATGATGAGAATCTCCCGTTCCAACTCATTACCATGAGAATCTACTGTTCCAACTCATCACGATGAGAATCTCCCGTTCCACCTCATCACCATAAGAAACTCCCGTTCCACCTCATTACCATGAGAATCTCCCGTTCCACCTCATCACCATGAGAATCTCCCGTTCCACCTCATCACCATGAGAATCTCCCGTTCCACCTCGTCACCATGAGAATCTCCCGTTCCACCTCGTCACCATGAGAATCTCCCGTTCCACCTCGTCACCATGAGAATCTCCCGTTCCACCTCGTCACCATGAGAATCTCCTCTTCCACCTCATCATGATGAGAATCTTCCGTTCCACCTCATCACCATGAGAATCTCCCGTTCCACCTCATTACCATGAGAATCTCCCGTTCCACCTCGTCACCATGAGAATCTCCCGTTCCACCTCATCACCATGACAATCTCCCGTTCCACCTCATCACCATGAGAATCTCCCGTTCCACCTCATCACCATGAGAATCCCCCGTTCCACCTCATCACCATGAGAATCCCCTGTTCCTCCTCGTCACCATGAGAATCCCCCGTTCCACCTCGTCACCATGAGAATCTCCCGTTCCACCTCGTCACCATGAGAATCTCCCGTTCCACCTCGTCACCATGAGAATCTCCCGTTCCACCTCGTCACCATGAGAATCTCCCGTTCCACCTCGTCACCATGAGAAACTCCCGTTCCACCTCATTACCATGAGAATCTCCCATTCCACCTCATCACCATGAGAATCTCCCGTTCCACCTCATCACCATGAGAATCTCCCGTTCCACCTCGTCACCATGAGAATCTCCCGTTCCACCTCGTCACCATGAGAATCTCCCGTTCCACCTCGTCACCATGAGAATCTCCTCTTCCACCTCATCATGATGAGAATCTCCCGTTCAACCTCATCACCATGAGAATCTCCCGTTCCACCTCATCACCATGAGAATCTCCCGTTCCACCTCGTCGCCATGAGAATCTCCCGTTCCACCTCATCACCATGACAATCTCCCGTTCCACCTCATCACCATGAGAATCCCCCGTTCCACCTCATCACCATGAGAATCTCCCGTTCCACCTCATCACCATGAGAATCTCCCGTTCCACCTCGTCACCATGAGAATCTCCCGTTCCACCTCATCATGATGAAAATCTCCTCTTCCACCTCATCATGATGAAAATCTCCCGTTCCACCTCATCACCATGAGAATCTCCCGTTCCACCTCATCACCATGAGAATCTCCCCTTCCACCTCGTCACCATGAGAATCTCCCGTTCCACCTCATCACCATGACAATCTCCCGTTCCACCTCATCACCATGAGAATCTCCCGTTCCACCTGATCACCATGAGAATCTCCCGTTCCACCTCATCACCATGAGAATCTCCCGTTCCACCTCGTCACCATGAGAATCTCCCGTTCCACCTCGTCACCATGAGAATCTCCTCTTCCACCTCATCACCATGAGAATCTCCCGTTCCACCTCGTCGCCATGAGAATCTCCCGTTCCACCTCATCACCATGAGAATCTCCCGTTCCACCTCGTCGCCATGAGAATCTCCCGTTCCACCTCATCACCATGACAATCTCCCGTTCCACCTCATCACGATGAGACTCTCCCGTTCCACCTCATCACCATGAGAATCTACTGTTCTACCTCATCATGATGAGAATCTCCCGTTCCACCTCATCACCATGAGAATCTACTGTTCTACCTCATCATGATGAGAATCTCCCGTTCCAACTCATTACCATGAGAATCTACTGTTCCAACTCATCACGATGAGAATCTCCCGTTCCACCTCATCACCATGAGAAACTCCCGTTCCACCTCATTACCATGAGAATCTCCCGTTCCACCTCATCACCATGAGAATCTCCCGTTCCACCTCATCACCATGAGAATCTCCCGTTCCACCTCGTCACCATGAGAATCTCCCGTTCCACCTCATCACCATGAGAATCTCCCGTTCCACCACATCACGATGAGAATCTCCCGTTCCACCTCATCACCATGAGAATCTCCCGTTCCACCACATCACGATGAGAATCTCCTGTTCCACCTAATCACCATGAGAATCTCCCGTTCCAACTCATCACCATGAGAATCTCCCGTTCCACCTCGTCGCCATGAGAATCTCCCGTTCTACCTCATCACCATGACAATCTCCCGTTCCACCTCATCACGATGAGACTCTCCCGTTCCACCTCATCACCATGAGAATCTACTGTTCTACCTCATCATGATGAGAATCTCCCGTTCCACCTCATCACCATGAGAATCTACTGTTCCAACTCATCACGATGAGAATCTCCCGTTCCACCTCATCACCATGAGAAACTCCCGTTCCACCTCATTACCATGAGAATCTCCCGTTCCACCTCATCACCATGAGAATCTCCCGTTCCACCTCATCACCATGAGAATCTCCCGTTCCACCTCGTCACCATGAGAATCTCCCGTTCCACCTCATCACCATGAGAATCTCCCGTTCCACCACATCACGATGAGAATCTCCCGTTCCACCTCATCACCATGAGAATCTCCCGTTCCACCACATCACGATGAGAATCTCCTGTTCTACCTCATCACCATGAGAATCTACTGTTCTACCTCATCATGATGAGAATCTCCCGTTCCAACTCATCACCATGAGAATCTACTGTTCCAACTCATCACGATGAGAATCTCCCGTTCCACCTCATCACCATGAGAAACTCCCGTTCCACCTCATTACCATGAGAATCTCCCGTTCCACCTCATCACCATGAGAATCTCCCGTTCCACCTCGTCACCATGAGAATCTCCCGTTCCACCTCGTCACCATGAGAATCTCCCGTTCCACCTCGTCACCATGAGAATCTCCCGTTCCACCTCGTCACCATGAGAATCTCCTCTTCCACCTCATCATGATGAGAATCTCCCGTTCCACCTCATCACCATGAGAATCTCCCGTTCCACCTCATCACCATGAGAATCTCCCGTTCCACCACATCACGATGAGAATCTCCTGTTCCACCTAATCACCATGAGAATCTCCCGTTCCACCTCGTCACCATGAGAATCTCCCGTTCCACCTCATCATGATGAAAATCTCCTCTTCCACCTCATCATGATGAAAATCTCCCGTTCCACCTCATCACCATGAGAATCTCCCGTTCCACCTCATCACCATGAGAATCTCCCCTTCCACCTCGTCACCATGAGAATCTCCCGTTCCACCTCATCACCATGAGAATCTCCCGTTCCACCTCATCACCATGAGAATCTCCCGTTCCACCTCATCACCATGAGAATCTCCCGTTCCACCTCATCACCATGAGAATCTCCCGTTCCACCTCGTCACCATGAGAATCTCCCGTTCCACCTCGTCACCATGAGAATCTCCTCTTCCACCTCATCACCATGAGAATCTCCCGTTCCACCTCGTCGCCATGAGAATCTCCCGTTCCACCTCATCACCATGAGAATCTCCCGTTCCACCTCGTCGCCATGAGAATCTCCCGTTCCACCTCATCACCATGACAATCTCCCGTTCCACCTCATCACGATGAGACTCTCCCGTTCCACCTCATCACCATGAGAATCTACTGTTCTACCTCATCATGATGAGAATCTCCCGTTCCACCTCATCACCATGAGAATCTACTGTTCTACCTCATCATGATGAGAATCTCCCGTTCCAACTCATTACCATGAGAATCTACTGTTCCATCTCATCACGATGAGAATCTCCCGTTCCACCTCATCACCATGA
This sequence comes from Telmatherina bonti, assembly GCF_933228915.1. Lineage (NCBI taxonomy): Eukaryota > Metazoa > Chordata > Actinopteri > Atheriniformes > Telmatherinidae > Telmatherina > Telmatherina bonti. The sequence goes on from NC_136621.1 coordinate 2,361,472, forward strand.
GAAACTCCCGTTCCACCTCATTACCATGAGAATCTCCCGTTCCACCTCATCACCATGAGAATCTCCCGTTCCACCTCATCACGATGAGAATCTCCCGTTCCACCTCATCACCATGAGAAACTCCCGTTCCACCTCATTACCACGAGAATCTCCCGTTCCACCTCATCACCATGAGAATCTCCCGTTCCACCTCGTCACCATGAGAATCTCCCGTTCCACCTCGTCACCATGAGAATCTCCCGTTCCACCTCGTCACCATGAGAATCTCCCGTTCCACCTCGTCACCATGAGAATCTCCTCTTCCACCTCATCATGATGAGAATCTCCCGTTCCACCTCATCACCATGAGAATCTCCCGTTCCACCTCATCACCATGAGAATCTCCCGTTCCACCTCGTCGCCATGAGAATCTCCCGTTCCACCTCATCACCATGAGAATCTCCCGTTCCACCTCGTCGCCATGAGAATCTCCCGTTCCACCTCATCACCATGACAATTTCCCGTTCCACCTCATCACCATGAGAATCTCCCGTTCCACCTCATCACCATGAGAATCTCCCGTTCCACCACATCACGATGAGACTCTCCCGTTCCACCTCATCACCATGAGAATCTACTGTTCTACCTCATCATGATGAGAATCTCCCGTTCCAACTCATCACCATGAGAATCTACTGTTCCAACTCATCACGATGAGAATCTCCCGTTCCACCTCATCACCATGAGAAACTCCCGTTCCACCTCATTACCATGAGAATCTCCCGTTCCACCTCATCACCATGAGAATCTCCCGTTCCACCTGATCACCATGAGAATCTCCCGTTCCACCTCGTCACCATGAGAATCTCCCGTTCCACCTCGTCACCATGAGAATCTCCCGATCCACCTCGTCACCATGAGAATCTCCTCTTCCACCTCATCATGATGAGAATCTCCCGTTCCACCTCATCACCATGAGAATCTCCCGTTCCACCTCATCACCATGAGAATCTCCCGTTCCACCTCGTCGCCATGAGAATCTCCCGTTCCACCTCATCACCATGACAATCTCCCGTTCCACCTCATCACCATGAGAATCTCCCGTTCCACCTCATCACCATGAGAATCCCCCGTTCCACCTCATCACCATGAGAATCCCCTGTTCCTCCTCGTCACCATGAGAATCCCCCGTTCCACCTCGTCACCATGAGAATCTCCCGTTCCACCTCGTCACCATGAGAATCTCCCGTTCCACCTCGTCACCATGAGAATCTCCCGTTCCACCTCGTCACCATGAGAATCTCCCGTTCCACCTCGTCACCATGAGAAACTCCCGTTCCACCTCATTACCATGAGAATCTCCCATTCCACCTCATCACCATGAGAATCTCCCGTTCCACCTCATCACCATGAGAATCTCCCGTTCCACCTCGTCACCATGAGAATCTCCCGTTCCACCTCATCACCATGAGAATCTCCCGTTCCACCTCGTCACCATGAGAATCTCCTCTTCCACCTCATCACCATGAGAATCTCCCGTTCCACCTCATCACCATGAGAATCTCCCGTTCCACCTCATCACCATGAGAATCTCCCGTTCCACCTCGTCGCCATGAGAATCTCCCGTTCCACCTCATCACCATGACAATCTCCTGTTCCACCTCATCACCATGAGAATCCCCCGTTCCACCTCATCACCATGAGAATCTCCCGTTCCACCTCATCACCATGAGAATCTCCCGTTCCACCTCGTCACCATGAGAATCTCCCGTTCCACCTCATCATGATGAAAATCTCCTCTTCCACCTCATCATGATGAAAATCTCCCGTTCCACCTCATCACCATGAGAATCTCCCGTTCCACCTCATCACCATGAGAATCTCCCCTTCCACCTCGTCACCATGAGAATCTCCCGTTCCACCTCATCACCATGAGAATCTCCCGTTCCACCTCATCACCATGAGAATCTCCCGTTCCACCTGATCACCATGAGAATCTCCCGTTCCACCTCATCACCATGAGAATCTCCCGTTCCACCTCGTCACCATGAGAATCTCCCGTTCCACCTCGTCACCATGAGAATCTCCAGTTCAACCTCGTCACCATGAGAATCTCCCGTTCCACCTCATCATCATGAGAATCTCCCGTTCCACCTCATCACCATGAGAATCTCCCATTCCACCTCATCACCATGAGAATCTCCCGTTCCACCTCATCACCATGAGAATCTCCCGTTCCACCTCGTCACCATGAGAATCTCCCGTTCCACCTCATCACCATGAGAATCTCCCGTTCCACCTCGTCACCATGAGAATCTCCTCTTCCACCTCATCACCATGAGAATCTCCCGTTCCACCTCATCACCATGAGAATCTCCCGTTCCACCTCATCACCATGAGAATCTCCCGTTCCACCTCGTCGCCATGAGAATCTCCCGTTCCACCTCATCACCATGACAATCTCCTGTTCCACCTCATCACCATGAGAATCTCCCGTTCCACCTCATCACCATGAGAATCTCCCGTTCCACCTCATCACCATGAGAATCTCCCGTTCCACCTCGTCACCATGAGAATCTCCCGTTCCACCTCATCATGATGAAAATCTCCTCTTCCACCTCATCATGATGAAAATCTCCCGTTCCACCTCATCACCATGAGAATCTCCCGTTCCACCTCATCACCATGAGAATCTCCCCTTCCACCTCGTCACCATGAGAATCTCCCGTTCCACCTCATCACCATGAGAATCTCCCGTTCCACCTCATCACCATGAGAATCTCCCGTTCCACCTGATCACCATGAGAATCTCCCGTTCCACCTCATCACCATGAGAATCTCCCGTTCCACCTCGTCACCATGAGAATCTCCCGTTCCACCTCGTCACCATGAGAATCTCCAGTTCAACCTCGTCACCATGAGAATCTCCCGTTCCACCTCATCATCATGAGAATCTCCCGTTCCACCTCATCACCATGAGAATCTCCCGTTCCACCTCATCACCATGAGAATCTCCCGTTCCACCTCGTCACCATGAGAATCTCCCGTTCCACCTCATCATGATGAAAATCTCCTCTTCCACCTCATCATGATGAAAATCTCCCATTCCACCTCATCATGATTAGAATCTCCCGTTCCACCTCATCACGATGAGAATCTCCCCTTCCACCTCATCAGTATGAGAATCTCCCGTTCCACCTCATCACCATGACAATCTCCCGTTCCACCTCATCATGATAAGAATCTCCCGTTCCACCTCATCACGATGAGAATCTCCCGTTCCACCTCATCATGATAAGAATCTCCCGTTCCACCTCATCACCATGAGAATTTCCCGTTCCACCTCATCACCATGAGAATCTCCCGTTCCACCTCATCACCATGAGAATCTCCCGTTCCACCTCATCACCATGAGAATCTCCCGTTCCACCTCATCACCATGAGAATCTCCCGTCCCACCTCATCACCATGAGAATCTCCCGTTCCACCTGATCACCACGAGAATCTCCCGTTCCACCTCATCATGATGAGAATCTCCCGTTCCACCTCATCACGATGAGAATCTCCCCTTCCACCTCATCACCATGAGAATCTCCCGTTCCACCTCATCACCATGAGAATCTCCCGTTCCACCTCATCACGATGAGAATCTCCCGTTCCACCTCATCATGATGAGAATCTCCCGTTCCACCTCATCACCATGAGAATCTCCCGTTCCACCTCATCACCATGAGAATCTCACGTTCCACCTCGTCACCATGAGAATCTCCCATTCCACCTCATCACCATGAGAATCTCCCGTTCCACCTCATCACCATGAGAATCTCCCTTTCCACCACATCACGATGAGAATCTCCCGTTCCACCTCATCACCATGAGAATCTCCCGTTCCACCACATCACGATGAGAATCTCCTGTTCCACCTCATCACGATGAGAATCACCCGTTCCACCTCATCACCATGAGAATCTCCCGTTCCACCTAATCACCATGAGAATCTCCCGTTCCAACTCATCACCATGAGAATCTCCCGTTCCACCACATCACGATGAGAATCTCCCGTTCCACCTCATCATAATGAGAATCTCCCGTTCCACCTCATCACCATGAGAATCTCCCGTTCCACCTCATCACCATGAGAATCTCCCGTTCCACCTCATCACCATGAGAATCTCCCGTTCCACCTCATCACCATGAGAATCTCCCGTTCCACCTCATCACCATGAGAATCTCCCGTTCCACCACATCACGATGAGAATCTCCCGTTCCACCTCATCACCATGAGAATCTCCCGTTCCACCACATCACGATGAGAATCTCCTGTTCCACCTCATCACGATGAGAATCTCCCGTTCCAGCTCATCACCATGAGAATCTCCCGTTCCACCTAATCACCATGAGAATCTCCCATTCCACCTCATCACCATGAGAATCTCCCGTTCCACCACATCACGATAAGACTCTCCCGTTCCACCTCATCACCATGAGAATCTACTGTTCTACCTCATCATGATGAGAATCTCCCGTTCCACCTCATCACCATGAGAATCTACTGTTCCCACTCATCACGATGAGAATCTCCCGTTCCACCTCATCACCATGAGAAACTCCCGTTCCACCTCATCACCATGAGAATCTCCCGTTCCACCTCGTCACCATGAGAATCTCCCGTTCCACCTAGTCACCATGAGAATCTCCCGTTCCACCTCATCATGATGAGAATCTCCCGTTCCACCTCATCACCATGAGAATCTCCTCTTCCACCTCATCACCATGAGAATCTACTGTTCCAACTCATCACGATGAGAATCTCCGGTTCCACCTCATCACCATGAGAATCTCCCGTTCCACCTCATCATGATGAGAATCTCCCGTTCCACCTCATCATGATGAGAATCTCCCGTTCCACCTCATCACCATGAGAATCTCCCGTTCCACCTCATCACCATGAGAATCTCCCGTTCCACCTCATCACCATGAGAATCTCCCGTTCCACCACATCACGATGAGAATCTCCCGTTCCAACTCATCACCATGAGAATCTCCCGTTCCACCACATCACGATGAGAATCTCCCGTTCCACCTCATCATGATGAGAATCTCCCGTTCCACCTCATCACCATGAGAATCTCCCGTTCCACCTCATCACCATGAGAATCTCCCGTTCCACCTCATCACCATGAGAATCTCCCGTTCCACCTCATAATGATGAGAATCTCCCGTTCCACCTCATCACCATGAGAATCTCCCGTTCCACCACATCACGATGAGAATCTCCCGTTCCACCTCATCACCATGAGAATCTCCCGTTCCACCACATCACGTTGAGAATCTCCTGTTCCACCTCATCACGATGAGAATCTCCCGTTCCAGCTCATCACCATGAGAATCTTCGGTTCCACCTAATCACCATGAGAATCTCCCATTCCACCTCATCACCATGAGAATCTCCCGTTCCACCACATCACGATAAGACTCTCCCGTTCCACCTCATCACCATGAGAATCTACTGTTCTACCTCATCATGATGAGAATCTCCCGTTCCACCTCATCACCATGAGAATCTACTGTTCCAACTCATCACGATGAGAATCTCCTGTTCCACCTCATCACCATGAGAAACTCCAGTTCCACCTCGTCACCATGAGAATCTCCCGTTCCACCTCGTCACCATGAGAATCTCCCGTTCCACCTCGTCACCATGAGAATCTCCTCTTCCACCTCATCATGATGAGAATCTCCCGTTCCACCTCATCACCATGAGAATCTCCTCTTCCACCTAATCACCATGAGAATCTCCCCGTCCACCTCATCACCATGAGAATCTCCCATTCCACCTCATCATGATGAGAATCTCCCCTTCCACCTCATCACCATGAGAATCTCCCGTTCCACCACATCATGATGAGAATCTCCGGTTCCACCTCATCACCATGAGAATCTCCCGTTCCACCTCATCATGATGAGAATCTCCCGTTCCACCTCATCATGATGAGAATCTCCCGTTCCACCTCATCACCAGGAGAATCTCCCGTTCCACCTCATCACCATGAGAATCTCCCGTTCCACCTCATCACCATGAGAATCTCCCGTTCCACCACATCACGATGAGAATCTCCCGTTCCACCTCATCACCATGAGAATCTTCCGTTCCACCACATCACGATGAGAATCTCCCGTTCCACCTCATGACCATGAGAAACTCCCGTTCCACCTCATGACCATGAGAAACTCCCGTTCCACCTCATTACCATGAGAATCTCCCGTTCCACCTCATCACCATGAGAATCTCCCGTTCCACCTCATCACCATGAGAATCTCCCGTTCCACCTCGTCACCATGAGAATCTCCCGTTCCACCTCGTCACAATGAGAATGTCCTCTTCCACCTCATCATGAAGAGAATCTCCCGTTCCACCTCATCACCATGAGAATCTCCCGTTCCACCTCATCACCATGAGAATCTCCCGTTCCACCTCATCACCATGAGAATCTCCCATTCCACCTCATCATGGTGAGAATCTCCCCTTCCACCTCTTCACCATGAGAATCTCCCGTTCCACCTCATCATGATTAGAATCTCCTGTTCCACCTCATCACCATGAGAATCTCCCGTTCCATGTCATAATGATGAGAATCTCCCGTTCCACCTAATCATGATGAGAATCTCCTGTTCCACCTCATCACCATGAGAATCTCCCGTTCCACCTCATCACCATGAGAATCTCCCGTTCCACCTCATCACCATGAGAATCTCCCGTTCCACCTCATCACCATGAGAATCTCCCGTTCCACCTCATCACCATGAGAATCTCCCGTTCCACCACATCACGATGAGAATCTCCTGTTCCACCTCATCACGATGAGAATCTCCCGTTCCACCTCATCACCATGAGAATCTCCCGTTCCACCTAATCACCATTATAATCTCCCGTTCCACCTCATCACCATGAGAATCTCCCGTTCCACCACATCACGATGAGACTCTCCCGTTCCACCTCATCACCATGAGAATCTAATGTTCTACCTCATCATGGAGAGAATCTCCCGTTCCACCTCATCACCATGAGAATCTACTTTTCCAACTCATCACGATGAGAATCTCCCGTTCCACCTCATCACCATGAGAAACTCCCGTTCCACCTCATCACCATGAGAATCTCCCGTTCCACCTCATCACCATGAGAATCTCCCGTTCCACCTCATCACCATGAGAATCTCCCGTTCCACCTCATCACCATGAGAATCTCCCGTTCCACCTCATCACCATGAGAATCTCCTCTTCCACCTCATCACCATGAGAATCTCCCGTTCCACCTCATCACCATGAGAATCTCCCGTTCCACCTCATGACCATGAGAAACTCCCGTTCCACCTCATTACCATGAGAATCTCCCGTTCCACCTCGTCACCATGAGAATCTCCCGTTCCACCTCGTCACCATGAGAATCTCCCGTTCCACCTCGTCACAATGAGAATGTCCTCTTCCACCTCATCATGATGAGAATCTCCCGTTCCACCTCATCACCATGAGAATCTCCCGTTCCACCTCATCACCATGAGAATCTCCCGTTCCACCTCATCACCATGAGAATCTCCCATTCCACCTCATCATGATGAGAATCTCCCCTTCCACCTCTTCACCATGAGAATCTCCCGTTCCACCTCATCATGATTAGAATCTCCTGTTCCACCTCATCACCATGAGAATCTCCCGTTCCACCTCATAATGATGAGAATCTCCCGTTCCACCTAATCATGATGAGAATCTCCTGTTCCACCTCATCACCATGAGAATCTCCCGTTCCACATCATCACCATGAGAATCTCCCGTTCCACCTCATCACCATGAGAATCTCCCGTTCCACCTCATGACCATGAGAAACTCCCGTTCCACCTCATTACCATGAGAATCTCACGTTCCACCTCATCACCATGAGAATCTCCCGTTCCACTTCATCACCATGAGAATCTCCCGTTCCACCTCGTCACCATGAGAATCTCCCGTTCCACTGCGTCACCATGAGAATCTCCCGTTCCACCTCGTCACAGTGAGAATGTCCTCTTCCACCTCATCATGATGAGAATCTCCCGTTCCACCTCATCACCATGAGAATCTCCCGTTCCACCTCATCACCATGAGAATCTCCCGTTCCACCTCATCACCATGAGAATCTCCCATTCCACCTCATCATGATGAGAATCTCCCCTTCCACCTCTTCACCATGAGAATCTCCCGTTCCACCTCATCATGATTAGAATCTCCTGTTCCACCTCATCACCATGAGAATCTCCCGTTCCACCTCATAATGATGAGAATCTCCCGTTCCACCTAATCATGATGAGAATCTCCTGTTCCACCTCATCACCATGAGAATCTCCCGTTCCACATCATCACCATGAGAATCTCCCGTTCCACCTCATCACCATGAGAATCTCCCGTTCCACCACATCACGATGAGAATCTCCCGTTCCACCTCATCACCATGAGAATCTCCCGTTCCACCACATCACGATGAGAATCTCCTGTTCCACCTCATCACGATGAGAATCTCCCGTTCCACCTCATCACTTTGAGAATCTCCCGTTCCACCTAATCACCATGAGAATCTCCCGTTCCACCACATCACGATGAGAATCTCCCGTTCCACCTCATCACCATGAGAATCTCCCGTTCCACCACATCACGATGAGAATCTCCTGTTCCACCTCATCACGATGAGAATCTCCCGTTCCACCTCATCACCATGAGAATCTCCCGTTCCACCTAATCACCATTATAATCTCCCGTTCCACCTCATCACCATGAGAATCTCCCGTTCCACCACATCACGATGAGACTCTCCCGTTCCACCTCATCACCATGAGAATCTACTGTTCTACCTCATCATGGAGAGAATCTCCCGTTCCACCTCATCACCATGAGAATCTACTTTTCCAACTCATCACGATGAGAATCTCCCGTTCCACCTCATCACCATGAGAAACTCCCGTTCCACCTCATTACCATGAGAATCTCCCGTTTCACCTCATCACCATGAGAATCTCCCGTTCCACCTCATCACCATGAGAATCTCCCGTTCCACCTCATCACCATGAGAATCTCCCGTTCCACCTCGTCACCATGAGAATCTCCTCTTCCACCTCATAATGATGAGAATCTCCCGTTCCACCTCATCACCATGAGAATCTCCCGTTCCACCTCATCACCATGAGAATCTCCTCTTCCACCTCATCACCATGAGAATCTCCCGTTCCACCTCATCACCATGAGAATCTCCCGTTCCACCTCATCACCATGAGAATCTCCCATTCCACCTCATCATGATGAGAATCTCCCCTTCCACCTCTTCACCATGAGAATCTCCCGTTCCACCTCATCATGATTAGAATCTCCTGTTCCACCTCATCACCATGAGAATCTCCCGTTCCATGTCATAATGATGAGAATCTCCCGTTCCACCTAATCATGATGAGAATCTCCTGTTCCACCTCATCACCATGAGAATCTCCCGTTCCACCTCATCACCATGAGAATCTCCCGTTCCACCTCATCACCATGAGAATCTCCCGTTCCACCTCATCACCATGAGAATCTCCCGTTCCACCTCATCACCATGAGAATCTCCCGTTCCACCACATCACGATGAGAATCTCCTGTTCCACCTCATCACGATGAGAATCTCCCGTTCCACCTCATCACCATGAGAATCTCCCGTTCCACCTAATCACCATTATAATCTCCCGTTCCACCTCATCACCATGAGAATCTCCCGTTCCACCACATCACGATGAGACTCTCCCGTTCCACCTCATCACCATGAGAATCTAATGTTCTACCTCATCATGGAGGGAATCTCCCGTTCCACCTCATCACCATGAGAATCTACTTTTCCAACTCATCACGATGAGAATCTCCCGTTCCACCTCATCACCATGAGAAACTCCCGTTCCACCTCATTACCATGAGAATCTCCTGTTCCACCTCATCACCATGAGAATCTCCCGTTCCACCTCATCACCATGAGAATCTCCCGTTCCACCTCATCACCATGAGAATCTCCCGTTCCACCTCGTCTCCATGAGAATCTCCTCTTCCACCTCATTACCATGAGAATCTCCCGTTCCACCTCATCACCATGAGAATCTCCCGTTCCACCTCATCACCATGAGAATCTCCTCTTCCACCTCATCACCATGAGAATCTCCCGTTCCACCTCATCACCATGAGAATCTCCCGTTCCACCTCATGACCATGAGAAACTCCAGGTCCACCTCATTACCATGAGAATCTCACGTTCCACCTCATCACCATGAGAATCTCCCGTTCCACCTCATCACCATGAGAATCTCCCGTTCCACCTCGTCACCATGAGAATCTCCCGTTCCACCTCGTCACCATGAGAATCTCCCGTTCCACCTCGTCACAATGAGAATGTCCTCTTCCACCTCATCATGATGAGAATCTCCCGTTCCACCTCATCACCATGAGAATCTCCCGTTCCACCTCATCACCATGAGAATCTCCCGTTCCACCTCATCACCATGAGAATCTCCCATTCCACCTCATCATGATGAGAATCTCCCCTTCCACCTCTTCACCATGAGAATCTCCCGTTCCACCTCATCATGATTAGAATCTCCTGTTCCACCTCATCACCATGAGAATCTCCCGTTCCACCTCATAATGATGAGAATCTCCCGTTCCACCTAATCATGATGATAATCTCCTGTTCCACCTCATCACCATGAGAATCTCCCGTTCCACCTCATCACCATGAGAATCTCCCGTTCCACCTCATCACCATGAGAATCTCCCGTTCCACCACATCACGATGAGAATCTCCCGTTCCACCTCATCACCATGAGAATCTCCCGTTCCACCACATCACGATGAGAATCTCCTGTTCCACCTCATCACGATGAGAATCTCCCGTTCCACCTCATCACCATGAGAATCTCCCGTTCCACCTAATCACCATTATAATCTCCCGTTCCACCACATCACGATGAGAATCTCCCGTTCCACCTCATCACCATGAGAATCTCCCGTTCCACCACATCACGATGAGAATCTCCTGTTCCACCTCATCACGATGAGAATCTCCCGTTCCACCTCATCACCATGAGAATCTCCCGTTCCACCTAATCACCATTATAATCTCCCGTTCCACCTCATCACCATGAGAATCTCCCGTTCCACCACATCACGATGAGACTCTCCCGTTCCACCTCATCACCATGAGAATCTACTGTTCTACCTCATCATGGAGAGAATCTCCCGTTCCACCTCATCACCATGAGAATCTACTTTTCCAACTCATCACGATGAGAATCTCCCGTTCCACCTCATCACCATGAGAAACTCCCGTTCCACCTCATTACCATGAGAATCTCCCGTTCCACCTCATCACCATGAGAATCTCCCGTTCCACCTCATCACCATGAGAATCTCCCGTTCCACCTCATCACCATGAGAATCTCCCGTTCCACCTCGTCACCATGAGAATCTCCTCTTCCACCTCATCATGATGAGAATCTCCCGTTCCACCTCATCACCATGAGAATCTCCCGTTCCACCTCATCACCATGAGAATCTCCTCTTCCACCTCATCACCATGAGAATCTCCCGTTCCACCTCATCACCATGAGAATCTCCCGTTCCACCTCATCACCATGAGAATCTCCCGTTCCACCTCATGACCATGAGAAACTCCCGTTCCACCTCATTACCATGAGAATCTCCCGTTCCACCTCATCACCATGAGAATCTCCCGTTCCACCTGGTCACCATGAGAATCTCCCGTTCCACCTCGTCACCATGAGAATCTCCCTTTCCACCTCGTCACAATGAGAATGTCCTCTTCCACCTCATCATGATGAGAATCTCCCGTTCCACCTCATCACCATGAGAATCTCCCGTTCCACCTCATCACCATGAGAATCTCCCGTTCCACCTCATCACCATGAGAATCTCCCGTTCCACCTCATCATGATTAGAATCTCCTGTTCCACCTCATCACCATGAGAATCTCCCGTTCCACCTCATAATGATGAGAATCTCCCGTTCCACCTAATCATGATGAGAATCTCCTGTTCCACCTCATCACCATGAGAATCTCCCGTTCCACCTCATCACCATGAGAATCTCCCGTTCCACCTCATCACCATGAGAATCTCCCGTTCCACCACATCACGATGAGAATCTCCCGTTCCACCTCATCACCATGAGTATCTCGCGTTCCACCACATCTCGATGAGAATCTCCTGTTCCACCTCATCACGATGAGAATCTCCCGTTCCACCTCATCACCATGAGAATCTCCCGTTCCACCTAATCACCATTATAATCTCCCGTTCCACCTCATCACCATGAGAATCTCCCGTTCCACCACATCACGATGAGACTCTCCCGTTCCACCTCATCACCATGAGAATCTACTGTTCTACCTCATCATGGAGAGAATCTCCCGTTCCACCTCATCACCATGAGAATCTACTTTTCCAACTGATCACGATGAGAATCTCCCGTTCCACCTCATCACCATGAGAAACTCCCGTTCCACCTCATTACCATGAGAATCTCCCGTTCCACCTCATCACCATGAGAATCTCCCGTTCCACCTCATCACCATGAGAATCTCCCGTTCCACCTCATCACCATGAGAATCTCCCGTTCCACCTCGTCACCATGAGAATCTCCTCTTCCACCTCATCATGATGAGAATCTCCCGTTCCACCTCATCACCATGAGAATCTCCCGTTCCACCTCATCACCATGAGAATCTCCTCTTCCACCTCATCACCATGAGAATCTCCCGTTCCACCTCATCACCATGAGAATCTCCCGTTCCACCTCATCACGATGAGAATCTCCCGTTCCACCTCATCACCATGAGAATCTCCCGTTCCACCTAATCACCATGAGAATCTCCCGTTCCAACTCATCACCATGAGAATCTCCCGTTCCACCACATCACGATGAGAATCTCCCGTTCCACCTCATCATGATGAGAATCTCCCGTTCCACCTCATCACCATGAGAATCTCCCGTTCCACCTCATCACCATGAGAATTTCCCGTTCCACCTCATCACCATGAGAATCTCCCGTTCCACCTCATCACCATGAGAATCTCCCGTTCCACCTCATCACCATGAGAATCTCCCGTTCCACCACATCACGATGAGAATCTCCCGTTCCACCTCATCACCATGAGAATCTCCCGTTCCACCACATCACGATGAGAATCTCCTGTTCCACCTCATCACGATGAGAATCTCCCGTTCCAGCTCATCACCATGAGAATCTCCCGTTCCACCTAATCACCATGAGAATCTCCCATTCCACCTCATCACCATGAGAATCACCCGTTCCACCGCATCACGATAAGACTCTCCCGTTCCACCTCATCACCATGAGAATCTACTGTTCTACCTCATCATGATGAGAATCTCCCGTTCCACCTCATCACCATGAGAATCTACTGTTCCAACTCATCACGATGAGAATCTCCCGTTCCACCTCATCACCATGAGAAACTCCCGTTCCACCTCATCACCATGAGAATCTCCCGTTCCACCTCGTCACCATGAGAATCTCCCGTTCCACCTCGTCACCATGGGAATCTCCTCTTCCACCTCATCATGATGAGAATCTCCCGTTCCACCTCATCACCATGAGAATCTCCCGTTCCACCTCATCACCATGAGAATCTCCTCTTCCACCTCATCACCATGAGAATCTCCCCTTCCACCTCATCACCATGAGAATCTCCCATTCCACCTCATCATGATGAGAATCTCCCCTTCCACCTCATCACCATGAGAATCTCCCGTTCCACCACATCATGATGAGAATCTCCGGTTCCACCTCATCACCATGAGAATCTCCCGTTCCACCTCATCATGATGAGAATCTCCCGTTCCACCTCATCATGATGAGAATCTCCCGTTCCACCTCATCACCATGAGAATCTCCCGTTCCACCTCATCACCATGAGAATCTCCCGTTCCACCTCATCACCATGAGAATCTCCCGTTCCACCACATCACGATGAGAATCTCCCGTTCCACCTCATCACCATGAGAATCTCCCGTTCCACCTCATCACGATGAGAATCTCCCGTTCCACCTCATCACCATGAGAATCTCCCGTTCCACCTAATCACCATGAGAATCTCCCGTTCCAACTCATCACCATGAGAATATACTGTTCCAACTCATCATGATGAGAATCTCCTGTTCCACCTCATCACCATGAGAAACTCCCGTTCCACCTCATTACCATGAGAATCTCACGTTCCACCTCATCACCATGAGAATCTCCCGTTCCACCTCATCACCATGAGAATCTCCCGTTCCACCTCGTCACCATGAGAATTTCCCGTTCCACCTCGTCACCATGAGAATCTCCCGTTCCACCTCGTCACAATGAGAATGTCCTCTTCCACCTCATCATGATGAGAATCTCCCGTTCCACCTCATCACGATGAGAATCTCCCGTTCCACCTCATCACGATGAGAATCTCCCGTTCCACCTCGTCGCCATGAGAATCTCCCGTTCCACCTCATCACCATGACAATCCCCCGTTCCACCTCATCACCATGAGAATCCCCTGTTCCACCTCGTCACCATGAGAATCCCCCGTTCCACCTCGTCACCATGAGAATCTCCCGTTCCACCTCGTGACCATGAGAATCTCCCGTTCCACCTCGTCACCATGAGAATCTTCCGTTCCACCTCGTCACCATGAGAATCTCCCATTCCACCTCGTCACCATGAGAAACTCCTTTTCCACCTCATTACCATGAGAATCTCCCTGTTCCACCTCATCACCATGAGAATCTCCAGTTCCACCTCATCACGATGAGAATCTCCCGTTCCACCTCATCACCATGAGAATCTCCCGTTCCACCTAATCACCATGAGAATCTCCCGTTCCAACTCATCACCATGAGAATCTCCCGTTCCACCACATCACGATGAGACTCTCCCGTTCCACCTCATCACCATGAGAATCTACTGTTCTACCTCATCATGATGAGAATCTCCCGTTCCAACTCATCACCATGAGAATCTACTGTTCCAACTCATCACGATGAGAATCTCCCGTTCCACCACATCACGATGAGAATCTCCCGTTCCACCTCATCACGATGAGAATCTCCCGTTCCACTTCATCACCATGAGAATCTCCCGTTCCACCTAATCACCATGAGAATCTCCCGTTCCAACTCATCACAATGAGAATCTCCCGTTCCACCACATCACGATGAGACTCTCCCGTTCCACCTCATCACCATGAAAATCTACTGTTCTACCTCATCATGATGAGAATCTCCCGTTCCAACTCATCACCATGAGAATCTACTGTTCCAACTCATCACGATGAGAATCTCCCGTTCCACCTCATCACCATGAGAGACTCCCGTTCCACCTCATTACCATGAGAATCTCACATTCCACCTCATCACCATGAGAATCTCCCGTTCCACCTCATCACCATGAGAATCTCCCGTTCCACCTCGTCACCATGAGAATCTCCCGTTCCACCTCGTCACCATGAGAATCTCCCGTTCCACCTCGTCACAATGAGAATGTCCTCTTCCACCTCATCATGATGAGAATCTCCCGTTCCACCTCATCACCATGAGAATCTCCCGTTCCACCTCATCACGATGAGAATCCCCCGTTCCACCTCATCACCATGACAATCCCCCGTTCCACCTCATCACCATGAGAATCCCCTGTTCCACCTCGTCACCATGAGAATCCCCCGTTCCACCTCGTCACCATGAGAATCTCCCGGTCCACCTCGTCACCATGAGAATCTCCCGTTCCACCTCGTCACCATGAGAATCTCCCGTTCCACCTCGTCACCATGAGAATCTCCCGTTCCACCTCGTCACCATGAGAATCTCCCGTTCCACCTCGTCACCATGAGAAACTCCTTTTCCACCTCATTACCATGAGAATCTCCAGTTCCACCTCATCACCATGAGAATCTCCCGTTCCACCTAATCACCATGAGAATCTCCCGTTCCAACTCATCACCATGAGAATCTCCCGTTCCACCACATCACGATGAGACTCTCCCGTTCCACCTCATCACCATGAGAATCTACTGTTCTACCTCATCATGATGAGAATCTCCCGTTCCAACTCATCACCATGAGAATCTACTGTTCCAACTCATCACGATGAGAATCTCCCGTTCCACCACATCACGATGAGAATCTCCTGTTCCACCTCATCACGATGAGAATCTCCCGTTCCACCTCATCACCATTAGAATCTCCCGTTCCACCTAATCACCATGAGAATCTCCCGTTCCAACTCATCACAATGAGAATCTCCCGTTCCACCACATCACGATGAGACTCTCCCGTTCCACCTCATCACCATGAAAATCTACTGTTCTACCTCATCATGATGAGAATCTCCCGTTCCAACTCATCACCATGAGAATCTACTGTTCCAACTCATCACGATGAGAATCTCCCGTTCCACCTCATCACCATGAGAAACTCCCGTTCCACCTCATTACCATGAGAATCTCACATTCCACCTCATCACCATGAGAATCTCCCGTTCCACCTCATCACCATGAGAATCTCCCGTTCCACCTCGTCACCATGAGAATCTCCCGTTCCACCTCGTCACAATGAGAATGTCCTCTTCCACCTCATCATGATGAGAATCTCCCGTTCCACCTCATCACCATGAGAATCTCCCGTTCCACCTCATCACGATGAGAATCTCCCGTTCCACCTCGTCGCCATGAGAATCTCCCGTTCCACCTCATCACCATGACAATCTCCCGTTCCACCTCATCACCATGAGAATCTCCCGTTCCACCTCATCACCATGAGAATCCCCCGTTCCACCTCATCACCATGAGAATCCCCTGTTCCACCTCGTCACCATGAGAATCCCCCGTTCCACCTCGTCACCATGAGAATCTCCCGTTCCACCACGTCACCATGAGAATCTCCCGTTCCACCTCGTCACCATGAGAATCTCCCGTTCCACCTCGTCACCATGAGAATCTCCCGTTCCACCTCGTCACCATGAGAAACTCCTGTTCCACCTCATTACCATGAGAATCTCCCGTTCCACCTCATCACCATGAGAATCTCCCGTTCCACCTCGTCACCATGAGAATCTCCCGTTCCACCTCATCACCATGAGAATCTCCCGTTCCACCTCGTCACCATGAGAATCTCCCGTTCCACCTCGTCACCATGAGAATCTCCTCTTCCACGTCATCATGATGAGAATCTCCTCTTCCACCTCATCACCATGAGAATCTCCCGTTCCACCTCATCACCATGAGAATTTCCCGTTCCACCTCATCACCATGAGAATCTCCCGTTCCACCTCATCACCATGAGAATCTCCCGTTCCACCTCATCATCATGAGAATCTCCCGTTTCACCTCGTCACCATGAGAATCTCCCGTTCCACCTCGTCACCATGAGAATCTCCCGTTCCACCTCGTCACCATGAGAATTTCCTCTTCCACCTCATCACCTTGAGAATGTCCCGTTCCACCTCATCACCATGAGAATCTCCCATTCCACCTCATCATGATGAGAATCTCCCCTTCCACCTCTTCACCATGAGAATCTCCCGTTCCACCTCATCATGATGAGAATCTCCTGTTCCACCTCATCACCATGAGAATCTCCCATTCCACCTCATAATGATGAGAATCTCCCGTTCCACCTAATCATGATGAGAATCTCCCGTTCCACCTCATCACCATGAGAATCTCCCGATCCACCTCATCACCATGAGAATCTCCCGTTCCACCTCATCACCATGAGAATCTCCCGTTCCACCTCGTCACCATGAGAATCTCCCGTTCCACCTCGTCACCATGAGAATTTCCTCTTCCACCTCATCACCATGAGAATCTCACATTCCACCTCATCACCATGAGAATCTCCCGTTCCACCTCATCACCATGAGAATCTCCCGTTCCACCTCGTCACCATGAGAATCTCCCGTTCCACCTCGTCACCATGAGAATCTCCCGTTCCACCTCGTCACAATGAGAATGTCCTCTTCCACCTCATCATGATGAGAATCTCCCGTTCCACCTCATCACCATGAGAATCTCCCGTTCCACCTCATCACGATGAGAATCCCCCGTTCCACCTCATCACCATGACAATCCCCCGTTCCACCTCATCACCATGATAATCCCCTGTTCCACCTCGTCACCATGAGAATCCCCCGTTCCACCTCGTCACCATGAGAATCTCCCGGTCCACCTCGTCACCATGAGAATCTCCCGTTCCACCTCGTCACCATGAGAATCTCCCGTTCCACCTCGTCACCATGAGAATCTCCCGTTCCACCTCGTCACCATGAGAATCTCCCGTTCCACCTCGTCACCATGAGAAACTCCTTTTCCACCTCATTACCATGAGAATCTCCCGTTCCACCTCATCACCATGAGAATCTCCAGTTCCACCTCATCACGATGAGAATCTCCCGTTCCACCTCATCACCATGAGAATCTCCCGTTCCACCTAATCACCATGAGAATCTCCCGTTCCAACTCATCACCATGAGAATCTCCCGTTCCACCACATCACGATGAGACTCTCCCGTTCCACCTCATCACCATGAGAATCTACTGTTCTACCTCATCATGATGAGAATCTCCCGTTCCAACTCATCACCATGAGAATCTACTGTTCCAACTCATCACGATGAGAATCTCCCGTTCCACCACATCACGATGAGAATCTCCTGTTCCACCTCATCACGATGAGAATCTCCCGTTCCACCTCATCACCATTAGAATCTCCCGTTCCACCTAATCACCATGAGAATCTCCCGTTCCAACTCATCACAATGAGAATCTCCCGTTCCACCACATCACGATGAGACTCTCCCGTTCCACCTCATCACCATGAAAATCTACTGTTCTACCTCATCATGATGAGAATCTCCCGTTCCAACTCATCACCATGAGAATCTACTGTTCCAACTCATCACGATGAGAATCTCCCGTTCCACCTCATCACCATGAGAAACTCCCGTTCCACCTCATTACCATGAGAATCTCACATTCCACCTCATCACCATGAGAATCTCCCGTTCCACCTCATCACCATGAGAATCTCCCGTTCCACCTCGTCACCATGAGAATCTCCCGTTCCACCTCGTCACCATGAGAATCTCCCGTTCCACGTCGTCACAATGAGAATGTCCTCTTCCACCTCATCATGATGAGAATCTCCCGTTCCACCTCATCACCATGAGAATCTCCCGTTCCACCTCATCACCATGAGAATCTCCCGTTCCACCTCGTCACCATGAGAATCTCCCGTTCCACCTCATCACCATGACAATCTCCCGTTCCACCTCATCACCATGAGAATCTCCCGTTCCACCTCATCACCATGAGAATCCCCCGTTCCACCTCATCACCATGAGAATCCCCTGTTCCACCTCGTCACCATGAGAATCCCCCGTTCCACCTCGTCACCATGAGAATCTCCCGTTCCACCACGTCACCATGAGAATCTCCCGTTCCACCTCGTCACCATGAGAATCTCCCGTTCCACCTCGTCACCATGAGAATCTCCCGTTCCACCTCGTCACCATGAGAAACTCCTGTTCCACCTCATTACCATGAGAATCTCCCGTTCCACCTCATCACCATGAGAATCTCCCGTTCCACCTCGTCACCATGAGAATCTCCCGTTCCACCTCATCACCATGAGAATCTCCCGTTCCACCTCGTCACCATGAGAATCTCCCGTTCCACCTCGTCACCATGAGAATCTCCTCTTCCACGTCATCATGATGAGAATCTCCTCTTCCACCTCATCACCATGAGAATCTCCCGTTCCACCTCATCACCATGAGAATTTCCCGTTCCACCTCATCACCATGAGAATCTCCCGTTCCACCTCATCACCATGAGAATCTCCCGTTCCACCTCATCACCATGAGAATCCCCCGTTCCACCTCATCACCATGAGAATCCCCTGTTCCACCACGTCACCATGAGAATCCCCCGTTCCACCTCGTCACCATGAGAATCTCCCGTTCCACCACGTCACCATGAGAATCTCCCGTTCCACCTCGTCACCATGAGAATCTCCCGTTCCACCTCGTCACCATGAGAATCTCCCGTTCCACCTCGTCACCATGAGAAACTCCTGTTCCACCTCATTACCATGAGAATCTCCCGTTCCACCTCCTCACCATGAGAATCTCCCGTTCCACCTCGTCACCATGAGAATCTCCCGTTCCACCTCATCACCATGAGAATCTCCCGTTCCACCTCGTCACCATGAGAATCTCCCGTTCCACCTCGTCACCATGAGAATCTCCTCTTCCACGTCATCATGATGAGAATCTCCTCTTCCACCTCATCACCATGAGAATCTCCCGTTCCACCTCATCACCATGAGAATTTCCCGTTCCACCTCATCACCATGAGAATCTCCCGTTCCACCTCATCACCATGAGAATCTCCCGTTCCACCTCATCACCATGAGAATCTCCCGTTCCACCTCATCATCATGAGAATCTCCCGTTCCACCTCGTCACCATGAGAATCTCCCGTTCCACCTCGTCACCATGAGAATCTCCCGTTCCACCTCGTCACCATGAGAATTTCCTCTTCCACCTCATCACCTTGAGAATGTCCCGTTCCACCTCATCACCATGAGAATCTCCCATTCCACCTCATCATGATGAGAATCTCCCCTTCCACCTCGTCACCATGAGAATCTCCCGTTCCACCTCATCATGATGAGAATCTCCTGTTCCACCTCATCACCATGAGAATCTCCCATTCCACCTCATAATGATGAGAATCTCCCGTTCCACCTAATCATGATGAGAATCTCCCGTTCCACCTCATCACCATGAGAATCTCCCGATCCACCTCATCACCATGAGAATCTCCCGTTCCACCTCATCACCATGAGAATCTCCCGTTCCACCTCGTCACCATGAGAATCTCCCGTTCCACCTCGTCACCATGAGAATTTCCTCTTCCACCTCATCACCATGAGAATCTCCCATTCCACCTCATCATGATGAGAATCTCCCCTTCCACCTCTTCACCATGAGAATCTCCAGTTCCACCTCATCATGATGAGAATCTCCCGTTCCACCTCATCACCATGAGAATCTCCCATTCCACCTCATAATGATGAGAATCTCCCGTTCCACCTAATCATGATGAGAATCTCCCGTTCCACCTCATAATGATGAGAATCTCCCGTTCCACCTAATCATGATGAGAATCTCCCGTTCCACCTCATCACCATGAGAATCTCCCGTTCCACCTCATCACCATGAGAATCTCCCGTTCCACCTCATCATGATGAGAATCTCCCGTTCCACCACATCACGATGAGAATCTCCCGTTCCACCTCATCACCATGAGAATCTCCCGTTCCACCACATCACGATGAGAATCTCCTGTTCCACCTCATCACGATGAGAATCTCCCGTTCCACCTCATCACCATGAGAATCTCCCGTTCCACCTAATCACCATTAGAATCTCCCGTTCCACCTCATCACCATGAGATTCTCCCGTTCCACCACATCACGATGAGACTCTCCCGTTCCACCTCATCACCATGAGAATCTACTGTTCTACCTCATCATGGAGAGAATCTCCCGTTCCACCTCATCACCATGAGAATCTACTGTTCCAACTCATCACGATGAGAATCTCCCGTTCCACCTCATCACCATGAGAAACTCCCGTTCCACCTCATTACCATGAGAATCTCCCGTTCCACCTCATCACCATGAGAATCTCCCGTTCCACCTCATCACCATGAGAATCTCCCGTTCCACCTCATCACCATGAGAATCTCCCGTTCCACCTCGTCACCATGAGAATCTCCTCTTCCACCTCATCATGATGAGAATCTCCCGTTCCACCTCATCACCATGAGAATCTCCCGTTCCACCTCATCACCATGAGAATCTCCTCTTCCACCTCATCACCATGAGAATCTCCCGTTCCACCTCATCACCATGAGAATCTCCCGTTCCACCTCATCACCATGAGAATCTCCCGTTCCACCTCGTCACCATGAAAATCTCTCGTTCCACCTCATCACCATGAGAATCTCCCGTTCCACCTCATCACCATGAGAATCTCCCGTTCCACCACATCACGATGAGAATCTCCCTTTCGACCTCATCACCATGAGAATCTCCCGTTCCACCACATCACGATGAGAATCTCCTGTTCCACCTCATCACCATGAGAATCTCCCGTTCCACCTCATCACCATGAGAATCTCCCGTTCCACCTAATCACCATGAGAATCTCCCGTTCCAACTCATCACCATGAGAATCTCCCGTTCCACCACATCACGATGAGAATCTCCCGTTCCACCTCATCATGATGAGAATCTCCCGTTCCACCTCATCACCATGAGAATCTCCCGTTCCACCTCATCACCATGAGAATCTCCCGTTCCACCTCATCACCATGATAATCTCCCGTTCCACCTCATCACCATGAGAATCTCCCGTTCCACCTCATCACCATGAGAATCTCCCGTTCCACCACATCACGATGAGAATCTCCCGTTCCACCACATCACGATGAGAATCTCCTGTTCCACCTCATCACGATGAGAATCTCCCGTTCCACCTCATCACCATGAGAATCTCCCGTTCCACCTAATCACCATTAGAATCTCCCGTTCCACCTCATCACCATGAGAATCTCCCGTTCCACCACATCACGATGAGACTCTCCCGTTCCACCTCATCACCATGAGAATCTACTGTTCTACCTCATCATGGAGAGAATCTCCCGTTCCACCTCATCACCATGAGAATCTACTGTTCCAACTCATCACGATGAGAATCTCCCGTTCCACCTCATCACCATGAGAAACTCCCGTTCCACCTCATTACCATGAGAATCTCCCGTTCCACCTCATCACCATGAGAATCTCCCGTTCCACCTCATCACCATGAGAATCTCCCGTTCCACCTCATCACCATGAGAATCTCCCGTTCCACCTCGTCACCATGAGAATCTCCTCTTCCACCTCATCATGATGAGAATCTCCCGTTCCACCTCATCACCATGAGAATCTCCCGTTCCACCTCATCACCATGAGAATCTCCTCTTCCACCTCATCACCATGAGAATCTCCCGTTCCACCTCATCACCATGAGAATCTCCCGTTCCACCTCATCACCATGAGAATCTCCCGTTCCACCTCGTCACCATGAGAATCTCCCGTTCCACCTCATCACCATGAGAATCTCCCGTTCCACCTAATCACCATGAGAATCTCCCGTTCCACCACATCACGATGAGAATCTCCCTTTCGACCTCATCACCATGAGAATCTCCCGTTCCACCACATCACGATGAGAATCTCCAGTTCCACCTCATCACCATGAGAATCTCCCGTTCCACCTCATCACCATAAGAATCTCCCGTTCCACCTAATCACCATGAGAATCTCCCGTTCCAACTCATCACCATGAGAATCTCCCGTTCCACCACATCACGATGAGAATCTCCCGTTCCACCTCATCATGATGAGAATCTCCCGTTCCACCTCATCACCATGAGAATCTCCCGTTCCACCTCATCACCATGAGAATCTCCCGTTCCACCTCATCACCATGATAATCTCCCGTTCCACCTCATCACCATGAGAATCTCCCGTTCCACCTCATCACCATGAGAATCTCCCGTTCCACCTCATCACCATGAGAATCTCCCGTTCCACCTCATCACCATGATAATCTCCCGTTCCACCTCATCACCATGAGAATCTCCCGTTCCACCTCATCACCATGAGAATCTCCCGTTCCACCACATCACGATGAGAATCTCCCGTTCCACCTCATCACCATGAGAATCTCCCGTTCCACCTCATCACCATGATAATCTCCCGTTCCACCTCATCACCATGAGAATCTCTCCTTCCACCTCATCACCATGAGAATCTCCCGTTCCACCTCATCACCATGAGAATCTCCCGTTCCACCTCATCACCATGATAATCTCCCGTTCCACCTCATCACCATGAGAATCTCCCGTTCCACCTCATCACCATGAGAATCTCCCGTTCCACCACATCACGATGAGAATCTCCCGTTCCACCACATCACGATGAGAATCTACTGTTCCACCTCATCACGATGAGAATCTCCCGTTCCACCTCATCACCATGAGAATCTCCCGTTCCACCTAATCACCATTAGAATCTCCCGTTCCACCTCATCACCATGAGAATCTCCCGTTCCACCACATCACGATGAGACTCTCCCGTTCCACCTCATCACCATGAGAATCTACTGTTCTACCTCATCATGGAGAGAATCTCCCGTTCCACCTCATCACCATGAGAATCTACTGTTCCAACTCATCACGATGAGAATCTCCCGTTCCACCTCATCACCATGAGAAACTCCCGTTCCACCTCATTACCATGAGAATCTCCCGTTCCACCTCATCACCATGAGAATCTCCCGTTCCACCTCATCACCATGAGAATCTCCCGTTCCACCTCATCACCATGAGAATCTCCCGTTCCACCTCGTCACCATGAGAATCTCCTCTTCCACCTCATC
Source organism: Telmatherina bonti (assembly GCF_933228915.1). Taxonomy (NCBI): domain Eukaryota; kingdom Metazoa; phylum Chordata; class Actinopteri; order Atheriniformes; family Telmatherinidae; genus Telmatherina; species Telmatherina bonti. The sequence goes on from NC_136621.1 coordinate 2,386,058, forward strand.
ATGATGAGAATCTCCCGTTCCACCTCATCACCATGAGAATCTCCCGTTCCACCTCATCACCATGAGAATCTCCTCTTCCACCTCATCACCATGAGAATCTCCCGTTCCACCTCATCACCATGAGAATCTCCCGTTCCACCTCATCACCATGAGAATCTCCCGTTCCACCTCGTCACCATGAGAATCTCCCGTTCCACCTCATCACCATGAGAATCTCCCGTTCCACCTAATCACCATGAGAATCTCCCGTTCCACCACATCACGATGAGAATCTCCCTTTCGACCTCATCACCATGAGAATCTCCCGTTCCACCACATCACGATGAGAATCTCCAGTTCCACCTCATCACCATGAGAATCTCCCGTTCCACCTCATCACCATAAGAATCTCCCGTTCCACCTAATCACCATGAGAATCTCCCGTTCCAACTCATCACCATGAGAATCTCCCGTTCCACCACATCACGATGAGAATCTCCCGTTCCACCTCATCATGATGAGAATCTCCCGTTCCACCTCATCACCATGAGAATCTCCCGTTCCACCTCATCACCATGAGAATCTCCCGTTCCACCTCATCACCATGATAATCTCCCGTTCCACCTCATCACCATGAGAATCTCCCGTTCCACCTCATCACCATGAGAATCTCCCGTTCCACCACATCACGATGAGAATCTCCCGTTCCACCTCATCACCATGAGAATCTCCCGTTCCACCACATCACCATGAGAATCTCCTGTTCCACCTCATCACGATGAGAATCTCCCGTTCCACCTCATCACCATGAGAATGTCCCGTTCCACCTCATCACCATGAGAATCTCCCATTCCACCTCATCACCATGAGAATCTTCCGTTCCACCACATCACGATGAGACTCTCCCGTTCCACCTCATCACCATGAGAATCTACTGTTCTACCTCATCATGATGAGAATCTCCCGTTCCACCTCATCACCATGAGAATCTACTGTTCCAACTCATCACGATGAGAATCTCCCGTTCCACCTCATCACCATGAGAAACTCCCGTTCCACCTCGTCACCATGAGAATCTCCCGTTCCACCTCGTCACCATGAGAATCTCCCGTTCCACCTCGTCACCTTGAGAATCTCCTCTTCCACCTCATCATGATGAGAATCTCCCGTTCCACCTCATCACCATGAGAATCTCCCGTTCCACCTCATCACCATGAGAATCTCCTCTTCCACCTCATCACCATGAGAATCTCCCCTTCCACCTCATCACCATGAGAATCTCCCATTCCACCTCATCATGATGAGAATCTCCCCTTCCACCTCATCACCATGAGAATCTCTCGTTCCACCACATCATGATGAGAATCTCCGGTTCCACCTCATCACCATGAGAATCTCGCGTTCCACCTCATCATGATGAGAATCTCCCGTTCCACCTCATCATGATGAGAATCTCCCGTTCCACCTCATCACCATGAGAATCTCCGGTACCACCTCATCACCATGAGAATCTCCCGTTCCACCTCATCACCATGAGAATCTCCCGTTCCACCACATCACGATGAGAATCTCCCGTTCCACCTCATCATGATGAGAATCTCCCGTTCCACCACATCACGATGAGAATCTCCTGTTCCACCACATCACGATGAGAATCTCCTGTTCCACCACATCACGATGAGACTCTCCCATTCCACCTCATCACCATGAGAATCTACTGTTCTACCTCATCATGATGAGAATCTCCCGTTCCACCTCATCACCATGAGAATCTACTGTTCCAACTCATCACGATGAGAATCTCCCGTTCCACCTCATCACCATGAGAATCTCCTCTTCCACCTCATCACCATGAGAATCTCCCGTTCCACCTCATCACCATGAGAATCTCCCGTTCCACCTCATCACCATGAGAATCTCCCGTTCCACCTCGTCACCATGAGAATCTCCCGTTCCACCTCATCACCATGAGAATCTCCCGTTCCACCTAATCACCATGAGAATCTCCCGTTCCACCACATCACGATGAGAATCTCCCTTTCGACCTCATCACCATGAGAATCTCCCGTTCCACCACATCACGATGAGAATCTCCAGTTCCACCTCATCACCATGAGAATCTCCCGTTCCACCTCATCACCATAAGAATCTCCCGTTCCACCTAATCACCATGAGAATCTCCCGTTCCAACTCATCACCATGAGAATCTCCCGTTCCACCACATCACGATGAGAATCTCCCGTTCCACCTCATCACGATGAGAATCTCCCGTTCCACCTCATCACCATGAGAATCTCCCGTTCCACCTCATCACCATGAGAATCTCCCGTTCCACCTCATCACCATGATAATCTCCCGTTCCACCTCATCACCATGAGAATCTCCCGTTCCACCTCATCACCATGAGAATCTCCCGTTCCACCTCATCACCATGAGAATCTCCCGTTCCACCTCATCACCATGATAATCTCCCGTTCCACCTCATCACCATGAGAATCTCCCGTTCCACCTCATCACCATGAGAATCTCCCGTTCCACCACATCACGATGAGAATCTCCCGTTCCACCTCATCACCATGAGAATCTCCCGTTCCACCTCATCACCATGATAATCTCCCGTTCCACCTCATCACCATGAGAATCTCTCCTTCCACCTCATCACCATGAGAATCTCCCGTTCCACCTCATCACCATGAGAATCTCCCGTTCCACCTCATCACCATGATAATCTCCCGTTCCACCTCATCACCATGAGAATCTCCCGTTCCACCTCATCACCATGAGAATCTCCCGTTCCACCACATCACGATGAGAATCTCCCGTTCCACCACATCACGATGAGAATCTACTGTTCCACCTCATCACGATGAGAATCTCCCGTTCCACCTCATCACCATGAGAATCTCCCGTTCCACCTAATCACCATTAGAATCTCCCGTTCCACCTCATCACCATGAGAATCTCCCGTTCCACCACATCACGATGAGACTCTCCCGTTCCACCTCATCACCATGAGAATCTACTGTTCTACCTCATCATGGAGAGAATCTCCCGTTCCACCTCATCACCATGAGAATCTACTGTTCCAACTCATCACGATGAGAATCTCCCGTTCCACCTCATCACCATGAGAAACTCCCGTTCCACCTCATTACCATGAGAATCTCCCGTTCCACCTCATCACCATGAGAATCTCCCGTTCCACCTCATCACCATGAGAATCTCCCGTTCCACCTCATCACCATGAGAATCTCCCGTTCCACCTCGTCACCATGAGAATCTCCTCTTCCACCTCATCATGATGAGAATCTCCCGTTCCACCTCATCACCATGAGAATCTCCCGTTCCACCTCATCACCATGAGAATCTCCTCTTCCACCTCATCACCATGAGAATCTCCCGTTCCACCTCATCACCATGAGAATCTCCCGTTCCACCTCATCACCATGAGAATCTCCCGTTCCACCTCGTCACCATGAGAATCTCCCGTTCCACCTCATCACCATGAGAATCTCCCGTTCCACCTAATCACCATGAGAATCTCCCGTTCCACCACATCACGATGAGAATCTCCCTTTCGACCTCATCACCATGAGAATCTCCCGTTCCACCACATCACGATGAGAATCTCCAGTTCCACCTCATCACCATGAGAATCTCCCGTTCCACCTCATCACCATAAGAATCTCCCGTTCCACCTAATCACCATGAGAATCTCCCGTTCCAACTCATCACCATGAGAATCTCCCGTTCCACCACATCACGATGAGAATCTCCCGTTCCACCTCATCATGATGAGAATCTCCCGTTCCACCTCATCACCATGAGAATCTCCCGTTCCACCTCATCACCATGAGAATCTCCCGTTCCACCTCATCACCATGATAATCTCCCGTTCCACCTCATCACCATGAGAATCTCCCGTTCCACCTCATCACCATGAGAATCTCCCGTTCCACCACATCACGATGAGAATCTCCCGTTCCACCTCATCACCATGAGAATCTCCCGTTCCACCACATCACGATGAGAATCTCCTGTTCCACCTCATCACGATGAGAATCTCCCGTTCCACCTCATCACCATGAGAATGTCCCGTTCCACCTCATCACCATGAGAATCTCCCATTCCACCTCATCACCATGAGAATCTTCCGTTCCACCACATCACGATGAGACTCTCCCGTTCCACCTCATCACCATGAGAATCTACTGTTCTACCTCATCATGATGAGAATCTCCCTTTCCACCTCATCACCATGAGAATCTACTGTTCCAACTCATCACGATGAGAATCTCCCGTTCCACCTCATCACCATGAGAAACTCCCGTTCCACCTCGTCACCATGAGAATCTCCCGTTCCACCTCGTCACCATGAGAATCTCCCGTTCCACCTCGTCACCATGAGAATCTCCTCTTCCACCTCATCATGATGAGAATCTCCCGTTCCACCTCATCACCATGAGAATCTCCCGTTCCACCTCATCACCATGAGAATCTCCTCTTCCACCTCATCACCATGAGAATCTCCCCTTCCACCTCATCACCATGAGAATCTCCCATTCCACCTCATCATGATGAGAATCTCCCCTTCCACCTCATCACCATGAGAATCTCTCGTTCCACCACATCATGATGAGAATCTCCGGTTCCACCTCATCACCATGAGAATCTCGCGTTCCACCTCATCATGATGAGAATCTCCCGTTCCACCTCATCATGATGAGAATCTCCCGTTCCACCTCATCACCATGAGAATCTCCGGTACCACCTCATCACCATGAGAATCTCCCGTTCCACCTCATCACCATGAGAATCTCCCGTTCCACCACATCACGATGAGAATCTCCCGTTCCACCTCATCATGATGAGAATCTCCCGTTCCACCACATCACGATGAGAATCTCCTGTTCCACCACATCACGATGAGAATCTCCTGTTCCACCACATCACGATGAGACTCTCCCATTCCACCTCATCACCATGAGAATCTACTGTTCTACCTCATCATGATGAGAATCTCCCGTTCCACCTCATCACCATGAGAATCTACTGTTCCAACTCATCACGATGAGAATCTCCCGTTCCACCTCATCACCATGAGAAACTCCCGTTCCACCTCGTCACCATGAGAATCTCCCGTTCCACCTCGTCACCATGAGAATCTCCCGTTCCACCTCGTCACCATGAGAATCTCCTCTTCCACCTCATCATGATGAGAATCTCCCGTTCCACCTCATCACCATGAGAATCTCCCGTTCCACCTCATCACCATGAGAATCTCCTCTTCCACCTCATCACCATGAGAATCTCCCCTTCCACCTCATCACCATGAGAATCTCCCATTCCACCTCATCATGATGAGAATCTCCCCTTCCACCTCATCACCATGAGAATCTCTCGTTCCACCACATCATGATGAGAATCTCCGGTTCCACCTCATCACCATGAGAATCTCCCGTTCCACCTCATCATGATGAGAATCTCCCGTTCCACCTCATCATGATGAGAATCTCCCGTTCCACCTCATCACCATGAGAATCTCCCGTTCCACCTCATCACCATGAGAATCTCCCGTTCCACCTCATCACCATGAGAATCTCCCGTTCCACCACATCACGATGAGAATCTCCCGTTCCACCTCATCACCATGAGAATCTCCCGTTCCACCACATCACGATGAGAATCTCCTGTTCCACCTCATCACGATGAGAATCTCCCGTTCCACCTCATCACCATGAGAATCTCCCGTTCCACCTCATTATGATGAGAATCTCCCGTTCCACCTCATCACCATGAGAATCTCCCGTTCCACCACATCACGATGAGACTCTCCCGTTCCACCTCATCACCATGAGAATCTACTGTTCTACCTAATCATGATGAGAATCTCCCGTTCCAACTCATCACCATGAGAAACTCCCGTTCCACCTCATTACCATGAGAATCTCACGTTCCACCTCATCACCATGGGAATCTCCCGTTCCACCTCATCACCATGAGAATCTCCCGTTCCACCTCATCACCATGAGAATCTCCCGTTCCACCTCATCACCATGAGAATCCCCCGTTCCACCTCATCACCATGAGAATCTCCCGTTCCACCTCGTCACCATGAGAAACTCCTTTTCCACCTCATTACCATGAGAATCTCCCGTTCCACCTCATCACCATGAGAATCTCCCGTTCCACCTCATCACGATGAGAATCTCCCGTTCCACCTCATCACCATGAGAATCTCCCGTTCCACCTAATCACCATGAGAATCTCCCGTTCCAACTCATCACCATGAGAATCTCCCGTTCCACCATATCACGATGAGACTCTCCCGTTCCACCTCATCACCATGAGAATCTACTGTTCTACCTCATCATGATGAGAATCTCCCGTTCCAACTCATCACCATGAGAATCTACTGTTCCAACTCATCACGATGAGAATCTCCCGTTCCACCACATCACGATGAGAATCTCCTGTTCCACCTCATCACGATGAGAATCTCCCGTTCCACCTCATCACCAAGAGAATCTCCCGTTCCACCTAATCACCATGAGAATCTCCCGTTACAACTCATCACCATGAGAATCTCCCGTTCCACCACATCACGATGAGACTCTCCCGTTCCACCTCATCACCATGAGAATCTACTGTTCTACCTCATCATGATGAGAATCTCCCGTTCCACCTCATCACCATGAGAATCTCCCGTTCCACCTCATCACCATGAGAATCTCCCGTTCCACCTCGTCACCATGAGAATCTCCTCTTCCACCTCATCATGATGAGAATCTCCCGTTCCACCTCATCACCATGAGAATCTCCCGTTCCACCTCATCACCATGAGAATCTCCTCTTCCACCTCATCACCATGAGAATCTCCCGTTCCACCTCATCACCATGAGAATCTCCCGTTCCACCTCATCACCATGAGAATCTCCCGTTCCACCTCGTCACCATGAGAATCTCCCGTTCCACCTCATCACCATGAGAATCTCCTGTTCCACCTAATCACCATGAGAATCTCCCGTTCCACCACATCACGATGAGAATCTCCCTTTCGACCTCATCACCATGAGAATCTCCCGTTCCACCACATCACGATGAGAATCTCCTGTTCCACCTCATCACCATGAGAATCTCCCGTTCCACCTCATCACCATGAGAATCTCCCGTTCCACCTAATCACCATGAGAATCTCCCGTTCCAACTCATCACCATGAGAATCTCCCGTTCCACCACATCACGATGAGAATCTCCCGTTCCACCTCATCATGATGAGAATCTCCCGTTCCACCTCATCACCATGAGAATCTCCCGTTCCACCTCATCACCATGAGAATCTCCCGTTCCACCTCATCACCATGATAATCTCCCGTTCCACGTCATCACCAGGAGAATCTCCCGTTCCACCTCATCACCATGAGAATCTCCCGTTCCACCACATCACGATGAGAATCTCCCGTTCCACCTCATCACCATGAGAATCTCCCGTTCCACCACATCACGATGAGAATCTCCTGTTCCACCTCATCACGATGAGAATCTCCCGTTCCACCTCATCACCATGAGAATCTCCCGTTCCACCTCATCACCATGAGAATCTCCCATTCCACCTCATCACCATGAGAATCTCCCGTTCCACCACATCACGATGAGACTCTCCCGTTCCAGCTCATCACCATGAGAATCTACTGTTCTACCTCATCATGATGAGAATCTCCCGTTCCACCTCATCACCATGAGAATCTACTGTTCCAACTCATCACGATGAGAATCTCCCGTTCCACCTCATCACCATGAGAAACTCCCGTTCCACCTCGTCACCATGAGAATCTCCCGTTCCACCTCGTCACCATGAGAATCTCCCGTTCCACCTCGTCACCATGAGAATCTCCTCTTCCACCTCATCATGATGAGAATCTCCCGTTCCACCTCATCACCATGAGAATCTCCCGTTCCACCTCATCACCATGAGAATCTCCTCTTCCACCTCATCACCATGAGAATCTCCCCTTCCACCTCATCACCATGAGAATCTCCCATTCCACCTCATCATGATGAGAATCTCCCCTTCCACCTCATCACCATGAGAATCTCTCGTTCCACCACATCATGATGAGAATCTCCGGTTCCACCTCATCACCATGAGTATCTCGCGTTCCACCTCATCATGATGAGAATCTCCCGTTCCACCTCATCATGATGAGAATCTCCCGTTCCACCTCATCACCATGAGAATCTCCGGTTCCACCTCATCACCATGAGAATCTCCCGTTCCACCTCATCACCATGAGAATCTCCCGTTCCACCACATCACGATGAGAATCTCCCGTTCCACCTCATCATGATGAGAATCTCCCGTTCCACCACATCACGATGAGAATCTCCTGTTCCACCACATCACGATGAGAATCTCCTGTTCCACCACATCACGATGAGACTCTCCCATTCCACCTCATCACCATGAGAATCTACTGTTCTACCTCATCATGATGAGAATCTCCCGTTCCACCTCATCACCATGAGAATCTACTGTTCCAACTCATCACGATGAGAATCTCCCGTTCCACCTCATCACCATGAGAAACTCCCGTTCCACCTCGTCACCATGAGAATCTCCCGTTCCACCTCATCACCATGAGAATCTCCCGTTCCACCTCGTCACCATGAGAATCTCCTCTTCCACCTCATCATGATGAGAATCTCCGGTTCCACCTCATCACCATGAGTATCTCGCGTTCCACCTCATCATGATGAGAATCTCCCGTTCCACCTCATCATGATGAGAATCTCCCGTTCCACCTCATCACCATGAGAATCTCCGGTTCCACCTCATCACCATGAGAATCTCCCGTTCCACCTCATCACCATGAGAATCTCCCGTTCCACCACATCACGATGAGAATCTCCCGTTCCACCTCATCATGATGAGAATCTCCCGTTCCACCACATCACGATGAGAATCTCCTGTTCCACCACATCACGATGAGAATCTCCTGTTCCACCACATCACGATGAGACTCTCCCATTCCACCTCATCACCATGAGAATCTACTGTTCTACCTCATCATGATGACAATCTCCCGTTCCACCTCATCACCATGAGAATCTACTGTTCCAACTCATCACGATGAGAATCTCCCGTTCCACCTCATCACCATGAGAAACTCCCGTTCCACCTCGTCACCATGAGAATCTCCCGTTCCACCTCGTCACCATGAGAATCTCCCGTTCCACCTCGTCACCATGAGAATCTCCTCTTCCACCTCATCATGATGAGAATCTCCCGTTCCACCTCATCACCATGAGAATCTCCCGTTCCACCTCATCACCATGAGAATCTCCTCTTCCACCTCATCACCATGAGAATCTCCCCTTCCACCTCATCACCATGAGAATCTCCCATTCCACCTCATCATGATGAGAATCTCCCCTTCCACCTCATCACCATGAGAATCTCTCGTTCCACCACATCATGATGAGAATCTCCGGTTCCACCTCATCACCATGAGAATCTCCCGTTCCACCTCATCATGATGAGAATCTCCCGTTCCACCTCATCATGATGAGAATCTCCCGTCCCACCTCATCACCATGAGAATCTCCCGTTCCACCTCATCACCATGAGAATCTCCCGTTCCACCTCATCACCATGAGAATCTCCCGTTCCACCACATCACGATGAGAATCTCCCGTTCCACCTCATCACCATGAGAATCTCCCGTTCCACCACATCACGATGAGAATCTCCTGTTCCACCTCATCACGATGAGAATCTCCCGTTCCACCTCATCACCATGAGAATCTCCCGTTCCACCTCATTATGATGAGAATCTCCCGTTCCACCTCATCACCATGAGAATCTCCCGTTCCACCACATCACGATGAGACTCTCCCGTTCCACCTCATCACCATGAGAATCTACTGTTCTACCTCATCATGATGAGAATCTCCCGTTCCAACTCATCACCATGAGAAACTCCCGTTCCACCTCATTACCATGAGAATCTCACGTTCCACCTCATCACCATGGGAATCTCCCGTTCCACCTCATCACCATGAGAATCTCCCGTTCCACCTCATCACCATGAGAATCTCCCGTTCCACCTCATCACCATGAGAATCCCCCGTTCCACCTCATCACCATGAGAATCTCCCGTTCCACCTCGTCACCATGAGAAACTCCTGTTCCACCTCATTACCATGAGAATCTCCCGTTCCACCTCATCACCATGAGAATCTCCCGTTCCACCTCATCACGATGAGAATCTCCCGTTCCACCTCATCACGATGAGAATCTCCCGTTCCACCTAATCACCATGAGAATCTCCCATTCCAACTCATCACCATGAGAATCTCCCGTTCCACCATATCACGATGAGACTCTCCCGTTCCACCTCATCACCATGAGAATCTACTGTTCTACCTCATCATGATGAGAATCTCCCGTTCCAACTCATCACCATGAGAATCTACTGTTCCAACTCATCACGATGAGAATCTCCCGTTCCACCACATCACGATGAGAATCTCCTGTTCCACCTCATCACGATGAGAATCTCCCGTTCCACCTCATCACCATGAGAATCTCCCGTTCCACCTAATCACCATGAGAATCTCCCGTTCCAACTCATCACCATGAGAATCTCCCGTTCCACCACATCACGATGAGACTCTCCCGTTCCACCTCATCACCATGGGAATCTCCCGTTCCACCTCATTACCATGAGAATCTCCCGTTCCACCTCGTCACCATGAGAAACTCCTGTTCCACCTCATTACCATGAGAATCTCCCGTTCCAACTCATCACCATGAGAATCTCCCGTTCCACCACATCACGATGAGACTCTCCCGTTCCACCTCATCACCATGGGAATCTCCCGTTCCACCTCATTACCATGAGAATCTCACGTTCCACCTCATCACCATGGGAATCTCCCGTTCCACCTCATCACCATGAGAATCTCCCGTTCCACCTCATCACCATGAGAATCTCCCGTTCCACCTCATCACCATGAGAATCCCCCGTTCCACCTCATCACCATGAGAATCTCCCGTTCCACCTCGTCACCATGAGAAACTCCTGTTCCACCTCATTACCATGAGAATCTCCCGTTCCACCTCATCACCATGAGAATCTCCCGTTCCACCTCATCACGATGAGAATCTCCCGTTCCACCTCATCACGATGAGAATCTCCCGTTCCACCTAATCACCATGAGAATCTCCCGTTCCAACTCATCACCATGAGAATCTCCCGTTCCACCATATCACGATGAGACTCTCCCGTTCCACCTCATCACCATGAGAATCTACTGTTCTACCTCATCATGATGAGAATCTCCCGTTCCAACTCATCACCATGAGAATCTACTGTTCCAACTCATCACGATGAGAATCTCCCGTTCCACCACATCACGATGAGAATCTCCTATTCCACCTCATCACGATGAGAATCTCCCGTTCCACCTCATCACCATGAGAATCTCCCGTTCCACCTAATCACCATGAGAATCTCCCGTTCCAACTCATCACCATGAGAATCTCCCGTTCCACCACATCACGATGAGACTCTCCCGTTCCACCTCATCACCATGAGAATCTACTGTTCTACCTCATCATGATGAGAATCTCCCGTTCCAACTCATCACCATAAGAATCTACTGTTCCAACTCATCACGATGAGAATCTCCCGTTCCACCTCATCACCATGAGAAACTCCCGTTCCACCTCATTACCATGAGAATCTCACGTTCCACCTCATCACCATGAGAATCTCCCGTTCCACCTCATCACCATGAGAATCTCCCGTTCCACCTCGTCACCATGAGAATCTCCCGTTCCACCTCGTCACAATGAGAATGTCCTCTTCCACCTCATCATGATGAGAATCTCCCGTTCCACCTCATCACCATGAGAGTCTCCCGTTCCACCTCATCACGATGAGAATCTACCGTTCCACCTCGTCGCCATGAGAATCTCCCGTTCCACCTCATCACCATGAGAATCTCCCGTTCCACCTCATCACCATGAGAATCTCCCGTTCCACCTCGTCACCATGAGAATCTCCCGTTCCACCTCGTCACCATGAGAATCTCCCGTTCCACCTCGTCACCATGAGAATCTCCCGTTCCACCTCGTCACCATGAGAATCTCCTCTTCCACCTCATCATGATGAGAATCTCCTCTTCCACCTCATCACCATGAGAATCTCCCGTTCCACCTCATCACCATGAGAATCTCCCGTTCCACCTCGTCGCCATGAGAATCTCCCGTTCCACCTCATCACCATGACAATCTCCCCTTCCACCTCATCACCATGAGAATCTCCCGTTCTACCTCATCACCATGAGAATCCCCCGTTCCACCTCTTCACCATGAGAATCCCCTGTTCCACCTCATCACCATGAGAATCCCCCGTTCCACCTCGTCACCATGAGAATCTCCCGTTCCACCTCGTCACCATGAGAATCTCCCGTTCCACCTCGTCACCATGAGAATCTCCCGTTCCACCTCGTCACCATGAGAATCTCCCGTTCCACCTCATCACCATGAGAATCTCCCATTCCACCTCATCACGATGAGAATCTCCTGTTCCACCTCATCACCATGAGAATCTCCCGTTCCACCTCATCACCATGAGAATCTCCCGTTCCACCTCATCACCATGAGAATCTCCCGTTCCACCTCTTCACCATGAGAATCTCCTCTTCCACCTCGTCACCATGAGAATTTCCCGTTCCACCTCATCATGATGAGAATCTCCCGTTCCACCTCATCATGATGAGAATCTCCCGTTCCACCTCATCATGATGAGAATCTCCCGTTCCACCTCTTCACCATGAGAATCTCCCGTTCCACCACATAACGATGAGAATCTCCCGTTCCACCTCATCACCATGAGAATCTCCCGTTCCACCTCATCACGATGAGAATCTCCCGTTCCACCTCATCACCATGAGAATCTGCCGTTCCACCTCGTCGCCATGAGAATCTCCCGTTCCACCTCATCACCATGAGAATCTCCCGTTCCACCTCGTCACCATGAGAATCTCCCGTTCCACCTCGTCACCATGAGAATCTCCCCTTCCACCTCATCACCATGAGAATCTCCCGTTCCACCTCATAACCATGAGAATCTCCCGTTCCACCTCATCACCATGAGAATCTCCCGTTCCACCTCATCACCATGAGAATCTCCCGTTCCACCTCATCACCATGAGAATCCCCCGTTCCACCTCGTCACCATGAGAATCCCCCGTTCCACCTCGTCACCATGAGAATCCCCCGTTCCACCTCGTCACCATGAGAATCTCCCGTTCCACCTCGTCACCATGAGAATCTCCCGTTCCACCTCGTCACCATGAGAATCTCCCGTTCCACCTCGTCACCATGAGAATCTCCCGTTCCACCTCGTCACCATGAGAATCTCCCGTTCCACCTCGTCACCATGAGACTCTCCCGTTCCACCTCATCACCATGAGAATCTCCCATTCCACCTCATCACCATGAGAATCTCCTGTTCCACCTCATCACCATGAGAATCTCCCGTTCCACCTCATCACCTTGAGCATCTCCCGTTCCACCTCGTCACCATGAGAATCTCCTCTTCCACCTCGTCACCATGAGAATCTCCCGTTCCACCTCATCATGATGAGAATCTCCCGTTCCACCTCATCATGATGAGAATCTCCCCTTCCACCTCATCACCATGAGAATCTCCCGTTCCACCTCATCACCATGAGAATCTCCCGTTCCACCTCATCACCATGAGAATCTCCCGTTCCACCACATCATGATGAGAATCTCCCGTTCCACCTCATCATGATGAGAATCTCCCGTTCCACCTCATCATGATGAGAATCTCCCGTTCCACCTCATCACCATGAGAATCTCCCGTTCCACCACATCACGATGAGAATCTCCCATTCCACCTCATCACCATGAGAATCTCCCGTTCCACCATATCACGATGAGAATCTCCCGTTCCACCTCATCACCATGAGAATCTCCCGTTCCACCACATCACGATGAGAATCTCCCGTTCCACCTCATCACCATGAGAATCTCCCGTTCCACCACATCACGATGAGAATCTCCCGTTCCACCTCATCACCATGAGAATCTCCCGTTCCACCACATCATGATGAGAATCTCCCGTTCCACCTCATCATGATGAGAATCTCCCGTTCCACCACATAACGATGAGAATCTCCCGTTCCACCACATAACGATGAGAATCTCCCGTTCCACCTCATCACCATGAGAATCTCCCGTTCCACCTCATCACCATGAGAATCTCCTGTTCCACCACATCACCTTGAGAATCTCCTGTTCCACCTCATCACCATGAGAATCTCCCGTTCCACCACATCACGATGAGAATCTCCTGTTCCACCTCATCACGATGAGAATCTCCCGTTCCACCTCATCACCATGAGAATCTCCCGTTCCACCTCATCACCATGAGAATCTCCCGTTCCACCTCATCACCATGAGAATCTACTGTTCCAACTCATCACGATGAGAATCTCCCGTTCCACCTCATCACCATGAGAATCTCTCATTCCACCTCGTCACCATGAGAATCTCCTCTTCCACCTCATCACGATGAGAATCTCCCGTTCCACCTCATCACGATGAGAATCTCCCGTTCCACCTCATCACCATGAGAATCTCCCGTTCCACCTCATCCCCATGAGAATCTCCCGTTCCACCTCATCACCATGAGAATCTCCCGTTCCACCTCATCACCATGAGAATCTCCGGTTCCACCTCGTCACCATGAGAATCCCCCGTTCCACCTCGTCACCATGAGAATCCCCCGTTCCACCTCGTCACCATGAGAATCCCCCGTTCCACCTCGTCACCATGAGAATCTCCTGTTCCACCTCGTCACCATGAGAATCTCCCGTTCCACCTCGACACGATGAGAATCTCCCGTTCCACCTCATCACCATGAGACTCTCCCATTCCACCTCATCACCATGAGAATCTCCCGTTCCACCTCTTTACCATGAGAATCTCCCGTTCCACCTCATCACCATGAGAATATCCCGTTCCACCTCATCACCATGAGAATCTCCCGTTCCACCTCGTCACCATGAGAATCTCCTCTTCCACCTCGTCACCATGAGAATCTCCCGTTCCACCTCATCATGATGAGAATCTCCCGTTCCACCTCATCACCATGAGAATCTCCCGTTCCACCACATCACGATGAGAATCTCCCGTTCCACCTCATCACCATGAGAATCTCCCGTTCCACCACATCACGATGAGAATCTCCCGTTCCACCTCATCACCATGAGAATCTCCCGTACCACCTCGTCACCATGAGAATCTCCCGTTCCACCTCGTCACCATGAGAATATCCCGTTCCACCTCGTCACCATGAGAATCTCCCGTTCCACCTCGTCACCATGAGAATCTCTCGTTCCACCTCGTCACCATGAGAATCTCCTCTTCCACCTCATCACGATGAGAATCTCCCGTTTCACCTCATCACGATGAGAATCTCCCGTTCCACCTCGTCGCCATGAGAATCTCCCGTTCCTTCTCATCACCATGAGAATCACCCGTTCCACCTCATCACCATGAGAATCTCCCGTTCCACCTCATCACCATGACAATCTCCCCTTCCACCTCATCACCATGAGAATCTCCCGTTCTACCTCATCACCATGAGAATCCCCCGTTCCACCTCTTCACCATGAGAATCCCCTGTTCCACCTCATCACCATGAGAATCCCCCGTTCCACCTCGTCACCATGAGAATCTCCCGTTCCACCTCGTCACCATGAGAATCTCCCGTTCCACCTCGTCACCATGAGAATCTCCCGTTCCACCTCGTCACCATGAGAATCTCCCGTTCCACCTCATCACCATGAGAATCTCCCATTCCACCTCATCACGATGAGAATCTCCTGTTCCACCTCATCACCATGAGAATCTCCCGTTCCACCTCATCACCATGAGAATCTCCCGTTCCACCTCATCACCATGAGAATCTCCCGTTCCACCTCGTCACCATGAGAATCTCCTCTTCCACCTCGTCACCATGAGAATTTCCCGTTCCACCTCATCATGATGAGAATCTCCCGTTCCACCTCATCATGATGAGAATCTCCCCTTCCACCTCATCACCATGAGAATCTCCCGTTCCACCTCATCACCATGAGAATCTCCCGTTCCACCTCATCACCATGAGAATCTCCCGTTCCACCTCATCACCATGAGAATCTCCCGTTCCACCACATCATGATGAGAATCTCCCGTTCCACCTCATCATGATGAGAATCTCCCGTTCCACCTCATCATGATGAGAATCTCCCGTTCCACCTCATCACCATGAGAATCTCCCGTTCCACCTCATCACCATGAGAATCTCCCGTTCCACCTCATCACCATGAGAATCTACTGTTCCAACTCATCACGATGAGAATCTCCCGTTCCACCTCATCACCATGAGAATCTCTCATTCCACCTCTCATTCCACCTCGTCACCATGAGAATCCCCTGTTCCACCTCATCACCATGAGAATCCCCCGTTCCACCTCGTCACCATGAGAATCTCCCGTTCCACCTCGTCACCATGAGAATCTCCCGTTCCACCTCGTCACCATGAGAATCTCCCGTTCCACCTCGTCACCATGAGAATCTCCCGTTCCACCTCATCACCATGAGAATCTCCCATTCCACCTCATCACGATGAGAATCTCCCGTTCCACCTCATCACCATGAGAATCTCCCGTTCCACCTCGTCACCATGAGAATCTCCCGTTCCACCTCGTCACCATGAGAATCTCCCGTTCCACCTCGTCACCATGAGAATCTCCCGTTCCACCTCGTCACCATGAGAATCTCCTCTTCCACCTCATCATGATGAGAATCTCCTCTTCCACCTCATCACCATGAGAATCTCCCGTTCCACCTCATCACCATGAGAATCTCCCGTTCCACCTCGTCGCCATGAGAATCTCCCGTTCCACCTCATCACCATGACAATCTCCCCTTCCACCTCATCACCATGAGAATCTCCCGTTCTACCTCATCACCATGAGAATCCCCCGTTCCACCTCTTCACCATGAGAATCCCCTGTTCCACCTCATCACCATGAGAATCCCCCGTTCCACCTCGTCACCATGAGAATCTCCCGTTCCACCTCGTCACCATGAGAATCTCCCGTTCCACCTCGTCACCATGAGAATCTCCCGTTCCACCTCGTCACCATGAGAATCTCCCGTTCCACCTCATCACCATGAGAATCTCCCATTCCACCTCATCACGATGAGAATCTCCTGTTCCACCTCATCACCATGAGAATCTCCCGTTCCACCTCATCACCATGAGAATCTCCCGTTCCACCTCATCACCATGAGAATCTCCCGTTCCACCTCTTCACCATGAGAATCTCCTCTTCCACCTCGTCACCATGAGAATTTCCCGTTCCACCTCATCATGATGAGAATCTCCCGTTCCACCTCATCATGATGAGAATCTCCCCTTCCACCTCATCACCATGAGAATCTCCCGTTCCACCTCATCACCATGAGAATCTCCCGTTCCACCTCATCACCATGAGAATCTCCCGTTCCACCTCATCACCATGAGAATTTCCCGTTCCACCACATCATGATGAGAATCTCCCGTTCCACCTCATCATGATGAGAATCTCCCGTTCCACCTCATCATGATGAGAATCTCCCGTTCCACCTCATCACCATGAGAATCTCCCGTTCCACCACATCACGATGAGAATCTCCCGTTCCACCTTATCACCATGAGAATCTCCCGTTCCACCACATCACAATGAGAATCTCCCGTTCCACCTCATCACCATGAGAATCTCCCGTTCCACCACATCACGATGAGAATCTCCCGTTCCACCTCATCACCATGAGAATCTCCCGTTCCACCACATCATGATGAGAATCTCCCGTTCCACCTCATCATGATGAGAATCTCCCGTTCCACCTCATCATGATGAGAATCTCCCGTTCCACCTCTTCACCATGAGAATCTCCCGTTCCACCACATAACGATGAGAATCTCCCGTTCCACCTCATCACCATGAGAATCTCCCGTTCCACCTCATCACGATGAGAATCTCCCGTTCCACCTCATCACCATGAGAATCTCCCGTTCCACCTCGTCGCCATGAGAATCTCCCGTTCCACCTCATCACCATGAGAATCTCCCGTTCCACCTCGTCACCATGAGAATCTCCCGTTCCACCTCGTCACCATGAGAATCTCCCCTTCCACCTCATCACCATGAGAATCTCCCGTTCCACCTCATAACCATGAGAATCTCCCGTTCCACCTCATCACCATGAGAATCTCCCGTTCCACCTCATCACCATGAGAATCTCCCGTTCCACCTCATCACCATGAGAATCCCCCGTTCCACCTCGTCACCATGAGAATCCCCCGTTCCACCTCGTCACCATGAGAATCCCCCGTTCCACCTCGTCACCATGAGAATCTCCCGTTCCACCTCGTCACCATGAGAATCTCCCGTTCCACCTCGTCACCATGAGAATCTCCCGTTCCACCTCGTCACCATGAGAATCTCCCGTTCCACCTCGTCACCATGAGAATCTCCCGTTCCACCTCGTCACCATGAGACTCTCCCGTTCCACCTCATCACCATGAGAATCTCCCATTCCACCTCATCACCATGAGAATCTCCTGTTCCACCTCATCACCATGAGAATCTCCCGTTCCACCTCATCACCTTGAGCATCTCCCGTTCCACCTCGTCACCATGAGAATCTCCTCTTCCACCTCGTCACCATGAGAATCTCCCGTTCCACCTCATCATGATGAGAATCTCCCGTTCCACCTCATCATGATGAGAATCTCCCCTTCCACCTCATCACCATGAGAATCTCCCGTTCCACCTCATCACCATGAGAATCTCCCGTTCCACCTCATCACCATGAGAATCTCCCGTTCCACCACATCATGATGAGAATCTCCCGTTCCACCTCATCATGATGAGAATCTCCCGTTCCACCTCATCATGATGAGAATCTCCCGTTCCACCTCATCACCATGAGAATCTCCCGTTCCACCACATCACGATGAGAATCTCCCGTTCCACCTCATCACCATGAGAATCTCCCGTTCCACCATATCACGATGAGAATCTCCCGTTCCACCTCATCACCATGAGAATCTCCCGTTCCACCACATCACGATGAGAATCTCCCGTTCCACCTCATCACCATGAGAATCTCCCGTTCCACCACATCACGATGAGAATCTCCCGTTCCACCTCATCACCATGAGAATCTCCCGTTCCACCACATCATGATGAGAATCTCCCGTTCCACCTCATCATGATGAGAATCTCCCGTTCCACCACATAACGATGAGAATCTCCCGTTCCACCACATAACGATGAGAATCTCCCGTTCCACCTCATCACCATGAGAATCTCCCGTTCCACCTCATCACCATGAGAATCTCCTGTTCCACCACATCACCTTGAGAATCTCCTGTTCCACCTCATCACCATGAGAATCTCCCGTTCCACCACATCACGATGAGAATCTCCTGTTCCACCTCATCACGATGAGAATCTCCCGTTCCACCTCATCACCATGAGAATCTCCCGTTCCACCTCATCACCATGAGAATCTCCCGTTCCACCTCATCACCATGAGAATCTACTGTTCCAACTCATCACGATGAGAATCTCCCGTTCCACCTCATCACCATGAGAATCTCTCATTCCACCTCGTCACCATGAGAATCTCCTCTTCCACCTCATCACGATGAGAATCTCCCGTTCCACCTCATCACGATGAGAATCTCCCGTTCCACCTCATCACCATGAGAATCTCCCGTTCCACCTCATCCCCATGAGAATCTCCCGTTCCACCTCATCACCATGAGAATCTCCCGTTCCACCTCATCACCATGAGAATCTCCGGTTCCACCTCGTCACCATGAGAATCCCCCGTTCCACCTCGTCACCATGAGAATCCCCCGTTCCACCTCGTCACCATGAGAATCCCCCGTTCCACCTCGTCACCATGAGAATCTCCTGTTCCACCTCGTCACCATGAGAATCTCCCGTTCCACCTCGACACCATGAGAATCTCCCGTTCCACCTCATCACCATGAGACTCTCCCATTCCACCTCATCACCATGAGAATCTCCCGTTCCACCTCTTTACCATGAGAATCTCCCGTTCCACCTCATCACCATGAGAATATCCCGTTCCACCTCATCACCATGAGAATCTCCCGTTCCACCTCGTCACCATGAGAATCTCCTCTTCCACCTCGTCACCATGAGAATCTCCCGTTCCACCTCATCATGATGAGAATCTCCCGTTCCACCTCATCACCATGAGAATCTCCCGTTCCACCACATCACGATGAGAATCTCCCGTTCCACCTCATCACCATGAGAATCTCCCGTTCCACCACATCACGATGAGAATCTCCCGTTCCACCTCATCACCATGAGAATCTCCCGTACCACCTCGTCACCATGAGAATCTCCCGTTCCACCTCGTCACCATGAGAATATCCCGTTCCACCTCGTCACCATGAGAATCTCCCGTTCCACCTCGTCACCATGAGAATCTCTCGTTCCACCTCGTCACCATGAGAATCTCCTCTTCCACCTCATCACGATGAGAATCTCCCGTTTCACCTCATCACGATGAGAATCTCCCGTTCCACCTCGTCGCCATGAGAATCTCCCGTTCCTTCTCATCACCATGAGAATCACCCGTTCCACCTCATCACCATGAGAATCTCCCGTTCCACCTCATCACCATGACAATCTCCCCTTCCACCTCATCACCATGAGAATCTCCCGTTCTACCTCATCACCATGAGAATCCCCCGTTCCACCTCTTCACCATGAGAATCCCCTGTTCCACCTCATCACCATGAGAATCCCCCGTTCCACCTCGTCACCATGAGAATCTCCCGTTCCACCTCGTCACCATGAGAATCTCCCGTTCCACCTCGTCACCATGAGAATCTCCCGTTCCACCTCGTCACCATGAGAATCTCCCGTTCCACCTCATCACCATGAGAATCTCCCATTCCACCTCATCACGATGAGAATCTCCTGTTCCACCTCATCACCATGAGAATCTCCCGTTCCACCTCATCACCATGAGAATCTCCCGTTCCACCTCATCACCATGAGAATCTCCCGTTCCACCTCGTCACCATGAGAATCTCCTCTTCCACCTCGTCACCATGAGAATTTCCCCTTCCACCTCATCATGATGAGAATCTCCCGTTCCACCTCATCATGATGAGAATCTCCCCTTCCACCTCATCACCATGAGAATCTCCCGTTCCACCTCATCACCATGAGAATCTCCCGTTCCACCTCATCACCATGAGAATCTCCCGTTCCACCTCATCACCATGAGAATCTCCCGTTCCACCACATCATGATGAGAATCTCCCGTTCCACCTCATCATGATGAGAATCTCCCGTTCCACCTCATCATGATGAGAATCTCCCGTTCCACCTCATCACCATGAGAATCTCCCGTTCCACCACATCACGATGAGAATCTCCCGTTCCACCTCATCACCATGAGAATCTCCCGTTCCACCACATCACAATGAGAATCTCCCGTTCCACCTCATCACCATGAGAATCTCCCGTTCCACCACATCACGATGAGAATCTCCCGTTCCACCTCATCACCATGAGAATCTCCCGTTCCACCACATCATGATGAGAATCTCCCGTTCCACCTCATCATGATGAGAATCTCCCGTTCCACCTCATCATGATGAGAATCTCCCGTTCCACCTCTTCACCATGAGAATCTCCCGTTCCACCACATAACGATGAGAATCTCCCGTTCCACCTCATCACCATGAGAATCTCCCGTTCCACCTCATCACGATGAGAATCTCCCGTTCCACCTCATCACCATGAGAATCTCCCGTTCCACCTCGTCGCCATGAGAATCTCCCGTTCCACCTCATCACCATGAGAATCTCCCGTTCCACCTCGTCACCATGAGAATCTCCCGTTCCACCTCGTCACCATGAGAATCTCCCCTTCCACCTCATCACCATGAGAATCTCCCGTTCCACCTCATAACCATGAGAATCTCCCGTTCCACCTCATCACCATGAGAATCTCCCGTTCCACCTCATCACCATGAGAATCTCCCGTTCCACCTCATCACCATGAGAATCCCCCGTTCCACCTCGTCACCATGAGAATCCCCCGTTCCACCTCGTCACCATGAGAATCCCCCGTTCCACCTCGTCACCATGAGAATCTCCCGTTCCACCTCGTCACCATGAGAATCTCCCGTTCCACCTCGTCACCATGAGAATCTCCCGTTCCACCTCGTCACCATGAGAATCTCCCGTTCCACCTCGTCACCATGAGAATCTCCCGTTCCACCTCGTCACCATGAGACTCTCCCGTTCCACCTCATCACCATGAGAATCTCCCATTCCACCTCATCACCATGAGAATCTCCTGTTCCACCTCATCACCATGAGAATCTCCCGTTCCACCTCATCACCTTGAGCATCTCCCGTTCCACCTCGTCACCATGAGAATCTCCTCTTCCACCTCGTCACCATGAGAATCTCCCGTTCCACCTCATCATGATGAGAATCTCCCGTTCCACCTCATCATGATGAGAATCTCCCCTTCCACCTCATCACCATGAGAATCTCCCGTTCCACCTCATCACCATGAGAATCTCCCGTTCCACCTCATCACCATGAGAATCTCCCGTTCCACCACATCATGATGAGAATCTCCCGTTCCACCTCATCATGATGAGAATCTCCCGTTCCACCTCATCATGATGAGAATCTCCCGTTCCACCTCATCACCATGAGAATCTCCCGTTCCACCACATCACCATGAGAATCTCCTGTTCCACCACATCACCTTGAGAATCTCCTGTTCCACCTCATCACCATGAGAATCTCCCGTTCCACCACATCACGATGAGAATCTCCTGTTCCACCTCATCACGATGAGAATCTCCCGTTCCACCTCATCACCATGAGAATCTCCCGTTCCACCTCATCACCATGAGAATCTCCCGTTCCACCTCATCACCATGAGAATCTACTGTTCCAACTCATCACGATGAGAATCTCCCGTTCCACCTCATCACCATGAGAATCTCTCATTCCACCTCGTCACCATGAGAATCTCCTCTTCCACCTCATCACGATGAGAATCTCCCGTTCCACCTCATCACGATGAGAATCTCCCGTTCCACCTCATCACCATGAGAATCTCCCGTTCCACCTCATCCCCATGAGAATCTCCCGTTCCACCTCATCACCATGAGAATCTCCCGTTCCACCTCATCACCATGAGAATCTCCGGTTCCACCTCGTCACCATGAGAATCCCCCGTTCCACCTCGTCACCATGAGAATCCCCCGTTCCACCTCGTCACCATGAGAATCCCCCGTTCCACCTCGTCACCATGAGAATCTCCTGTTCCACCTCGTCACCATG
This sequence comes from Telmatherina bonti, assembly GCF_933228915.1. Taxonomy (NCBI): domain Eukaryota; kingdom Metazoa; phylum Chordata; class Actinopteri; order Atheriniformes; family Telmatherinidae; genus Telmatherina; species Telmatherina bonti. The sequence goes on from NC_136621.1 coordinate 2,409,537, forward strand.
AGAATCTCCCGTTCCACCTCGACACCATGAGAATCTTCCGTTCCACCTCATCACCATGAGACTCTCCCATTCCACCTCATCACCATGAGAATCTCCCGTTCCACCTCTTCACCATGAGAATCTCCCGTTCCACCTCATCACCATGAGAATATCCCGTTCCACCTCATCACCATGAGAATCTCCCGTTCCACCTCGTCACCATGAGAATCTCCTCTTCCACCTCGTCACCATGAGAATCTCCCGTTCCACCTCATCATGATGAGAATCTCCCGTTCCACCTCATCACCATGAGAATCTCCCGTTCCACCACATCACGATGAGAATCTCCCGTTCCACCTCATCACCATGAGAATCTCCCGTTCCACCACATCACGATGAGAATCTCCCGTTCCACCTCATCACCATGAGAATCTCCCGTACCACCTCGTCACCATGAGAATCTCCCGTTCCACCTCGTCACCATGAGAATCTCTCGTTCCACCTCATCACCATGAGAATCTCCCGTTCCACCTCATCACCATGACAATCTCCCCTTCCACCTCATCACCATGAGAATCTCCCGTTCTACCTCATCACCATGAGAATCCCCCGTTCCACCTCTTCACCATGAGAATCCCCTGTTCCACCTCATCACCATGAGAATCCCCCGTTCCACCTCGTCACCATGAGAATCTCCCGTTCCACCTCGTCACCATGAGAATCTCCCGTTCCACCTCGTCACCATGAGAATCTCCTCTTCCACCTCGTCACCATGAGAATTTCCCGTTCCACCTCATCATGATGAGAATCTCCCGTTCCACCTCATCATGATGAGAATCTCCCCTTCCACCTCATCACCATGAGAATCTCCCGTTCCACCTCATCACCATGAGAATCTCCCGTTCCACCTCATCACCATGAGAATCTCCCGTTCCACCACATCACCATGAGAATCTCCCGTTCCACCACATCATGATGAGAATCTCCCGTTCCACCTCATCATGATGAGAATCTCCCGTTCCACCTCATCATGATGAGAATCTCCCGTTCCACCTCATCACCATGAGAATCTCCCGTTCCACCACATCACGATGAGAATCTCCCGTTCCACCTTATCACCATGAGAATCTCCCGTTCCACCACATCACAATGAGAATCTCCCGTTCCACCTCATCACCATGAGAATCTCCCGTTCCACCACATCACGATGAGAATCTCCCGTTCCACCTCATCACCATGAGAATCTCCCGTTCCACCACATCATGATGAGAATCTCCCGTTCCACCTCATCATGATGAGAATCTCCCGTTCCACCTCATCATGATGAGAATCTCCCGTTCCACCTCTTCACCATGAGAATCTCCCGTTCCACCACATAACGATGAGAATCTCCCGTTCCACCTCATCACCATGAGAATCTCCCGTTCCACCTCATCACGATGAGAATCTCCCGTTCCACCTCATCACCATGAGAATCTCCCGTTCCACCTCGTCGCCATGAGAATCTCCCGTTCCACCTCATCACCATGAGAATCTCCCGTTCCACCTCGTCACCATGAGAATCTCCCGTTCCACCTCGTCACCATGAGAATCTCCCCTTCCACCTCATCACCATGAGAATCTCCCGTTCCACCTCATAACCATGAGAATCTCCCGTTCCACCTCATCACCATGAGAATCTCCCGTTCCACCTCATCACCATGAGAATCTCCCGTTCCACCTCATCACCATGAGAATCCCCCGTTCCACCTCGTCACCATGAGAATCCCCCGTTCCACCTCGTCACCATGAGAATCCCCCGTTCCACCTCGTCACCATGAGAATCTCCCGTTCCACCTCGTCACCATGAGAATCTCCCGTTCCACCTCGTCACCATGAGAATCTCCCGTTCCACCTCGTCACCATGAGAATCTCCCGTTCCACCTCGTCACCATGAGAATCTCCCGTTCCACCTCGTCACCATGAGACTCTCCCGTTCCACCTCATCACAATGAGAATCTCCCATTCCACCTCATCACCATGAGAATCTCCCTGTTCCACCTCATCACCATGAGAATCTCCCGTTCCACCTCATCACCTTGAGCATCTCCCGTTCCACCTCGTCACCATGAGAATCTCCTCTTCCACCTCGTCACCATGAGAATCTCCCGTTCCACCTCATCATGATGAGAATCTCCCGTTCCACCTCATCATGATTAGAATCTCCCCTTCCACCTCATCACCATGAGAATCTCCCGTTCCACCTCATCACCATGAGAATCTCCCGTTCCACCTCATCACCATGAGAATCTCCCGTTCCACCACATCATGATGAGAATCTCCCGTTCCACCTCATCATGATGAGAATCTCCCGTTCCACCTCATCATGATGAGAATCTCCCGTTCCACCTCATCACCATGAGAATCTCCCGTTCCACCACATCACGATGAGAATCTCCCGTTCCACCTCATCACCATGAGAATCTCCCGTTCCACCATATCACGATGAGAATCTCCCGTTCCACCTCATCACCATGAGAATCTCCCGTTCCACCACATCACGATGAGAATCTCCCGTTCCACCTCATCACCATGAGAATCTCCCGTTCCACCACATCACGATGAGAATCTCCCGTTCCACCTCATCACCATGAGAATCTCCCGTTCCACCACATCATGATGAGAATCTCCCGTTCCACCTCATCATGATGAGAATCTCCCGTTCCACCACATAACGATGAGAATCTCCCGTTCCACCACAGAACGATGAGAATCTCCCGTTCCACCTCATCACCATGAGAATCTCCCGTTCCACCTCATCACCATGAGAATCTCCTGTTCCACCACATCACCTTGAGAATCTCCTGTTCCACCTCATCACCATGAGAATCTCCCGTTCCACCACATCACGATGAGAATCTCCTGTTCCACCTCATCACGATGAGAATCTCCCGTTCCACCTCATCACCATGAGAATCTCCCGTTCCACCTCATCACCATGAGAATCTCCCGTTCCACCTCATCACCATGAGAATCTACTGTTCCAACTCATCACGATGAGAATCTCCCGTTCCACCTCATCACCATGAGAATCTCTCATTCCACCTCGTCACCATGAGAATCTCCTCTTCCACCTCATCACGATGAGAATCTCCCGTTCCACCTCATCACGATGAGAATCTCCCGTTCCACCTCATCACCATGAGAATCTCCCGTTCCACCTCATCCCCATGAGAATCTCCCGTTCCACCTCATCACCATGAGAATCTCCCGTTCCACCTCATCACCATGAGAATCTCCGGTTCCACCTCGTCACCATGAGAATCCCCCGTTCCACCTCGTCACCATGAGAATCCCCCGTTCCACCTCGTCACCATGAGAATCCCCCGTTCCACCTCGTCACCATGAGAATCTCCTGTTCCACCTCGTCACCATGAGAATCTCCCGTTCCACCTCGACACCATGAGAATCTCCCGTTCCACCTCATCACCATGAGACTCTCCCATTCCACCTCATCACCATGAGAATCTCCCGTTCCACCTCTTCACCATGAGAATCTCCCGTTCCACCTCATCACCATGAGAATATCCCGTTCCACCTCATCACCATGAGAATCTCCCGTTCCACCTCGTCACCATGAGAATCTCCTCTTCCACCTCGTCACCATGAGAATCTCCCGTTCCACCTCATCATGATGAGAATCTCCCGTTCCACCTCATCACCATGAGAATCTCCCGTTCCACCACATCACGATGAGAATCTCCCTTTCCACCTCATCACCATGAGAATCTCCCGTTCCACCACATCACGATGAGAATCTCCCGTTCCACCTCATCACCATGAGAATCTCCCGTACCACCTCGTCACCATGAGAATCTCCCGTTCCACCTCGTCACCATGAGAATATCCCGTTCCACCTCGTCACCATGAGAATCTCCCGTTCCACCTCGTCACCATGAGAATCTCTCGTTCCACCTCGTCACCATGAGAATCTCCTCTTCCACCTCATCACGATGAGAATCTCCCGTTTCACCTCATCACGATGAGAATCTCCCGTTCCACCTCGTCACCATGAGAATCTCCCGTTCCTTCTCATCACCATGAGAATCACCCGTTCCACCTCATCACCATGAGAATCTCCCGTTCCACCTCGTCACCATGAGAGTCCCCCGTTTCGCCTCGTCACCATGAGAATCTCCCGTTCCACCACATCATGATGAGAATCTCCCGTTCCACCACATCATGATGAGAATCTCCCGTTCCACCTCATCACCATGAGAATCTCCCCATCCACCTCATCACCATGAGAATCTCCAGTTCCACCTCACCATGAGAATCTCCCGTTCCACCTCATCACCATGAGAATCTCCCGTTCCACCACATCACGATGAGAATCTCCCGTTCCACCTCATCACCATGAGAATCTCCTGAACCACCACATCACGATGAGAATCTCCCGTTCCACCTCATCACCATGAGAATCTCCCGTTCCACCACATCACCATGAGAATCTCCTGTTCCACCTCATCACGATGAGAATCTCCCGTTCCACCTCATCACCATGAGAATCTCCCGTTCCACCTAATCACCATGAGAATCTCCCGTTGCCCCTCATCACCATGAGAATCTCCCGTTCCACCACATCACGATGAGACTCTCCCGTTCCACCTCATCACCATGAGAATCTCCTGTTCTACCTCATCATGATGAGAATCTCCCGTTCCACCTCATCACCATGAGAATCTACTGTTCCAACTCATCACGATGAGAATCTCCCGTTCCACCTCATCACCATGAGAAACTCCCGGTTCCACCTCATTACCATGAGAATCTCCTGTTCCACCTCATCACCATGAGAATCTCCCGTTCCACCACATCACGATGAGAATCTCCCGTTCCACCTGATCACGATGAGAATCTCCCGTTCCACCTCATCACCATGAGAATCTCCCGTTCCACCTAATCACCATGAGAATCTCCTCTTCCACCTCATCACCATGAGAATCTCCCGTTCCACCACATCACGATGAGACTCTCCCGTTCCACCTCATCACCATGAGAATCTCCCGTTCCACCTCATCACGATGAGAATCTCCCGTTCCACCTCATCACCATGAGAATCTCCCGTTCCACCTCGTCACCATGAGAATCTCCCGTTCCACCTCGTCACCATGAGAATCTCCCGTTCCACCTCATCACCATGAGAATCTCCCGTTCCACCTCATCACCATGAGAATCTCCCGTTCCACCTCATCACCATGAGAATCTCCCGTTCCACCTCGTCACCATGAGAATCTCCCGTTCCACCTCATCATGATGAGAATCTCCCGTTCCACCTCATCATGATGAGAATCTCCCCTTCCACCTCATCACCATGAGAATCTCCCGTTCCACATCATCACCATGAGAATCTCCCGTTCCACCTCATCACCATGAGAATCTCCCGTTCCACCACATCATGATGAGAGTCTCCCGTTCCACCACATCATGATGAGAATCTCCCCTTCCACCTCATCATGATGAGAATCTCCCGTTCCACCTCATCATGATGAGAATCTCCCCTTCCACCTCATCACCATGAGAATCTCCCCTTCCACCTCATCACCATGAGAATCTCTCCTTCCACCTCATCACCATGAGAATCTCCCCTTCCACCTCATCACCATGAGAATCTCCCGTTCCACCTCATCACCATGAGAATCTCCCATTCCACCTCATCACCATGAGAATCTCCCGTTCCACCTCATCACCATGAGAATCTCCCGTTCCACCTCGTCACCATGAGAATCTCCCGTTCCACCTCGTCACCATGAGAATCTCCCGTTCCACCTCGTCACCATGAGAATCTCCCGTTCCACCTCGTCACCATGAGAATCTCCCGTTCCACCTCGTCACCATGAGAATCTCCCGTTCCACCTCGTCACCATGAGAATCTCCCGTTCCACCTCGTCACCATGAGAATCTCTCTTTCCACCTCGTCACCATGAGAATCTCCTCTTCCACCTCATCACGATGAGAATCTCCCGTTCCACCTCATCACCATGAGAATCTCCCGTTCCACCTCGTCGCCATGAGAATCTCCCGTTCCACCTCATCACCATGAGAATCACCCGTTCCACCTCATCACCATGAGAATCTCCCGTTCCAACTCGTCACCATGAGAGTCCCCCGTTCCACCTCGTCACCATGAGAATCTCCCGTTCCACCACATCATGATGAGAATCTCCCGTTCCACCACATCATGATGAGAATCTCCCGTTCCACCACATCATGATGAGAATCTCCCGTTCCACCTCATCATGATGAGAATCTCCCGTTCCACCTCATCACCATGAGAATCTCCCGTTCCACCACATCATGATGAGAATCTCCCGTTCCACCTCATCACCATGAGAATCTCCCCTTCCACCTCATCACCATGAGAATCTCCAGTTCCACCTCACCATGAGAATCTCCCGTTCCACCTCATCACCATGAGAATCTCCCGTTCCACCACATCACGATGAGAATCTCCCGTTCCACCTCATCACCATGAGAATCTCCTGAACCACCACATCACGATGAGAATCTCCCGTTCCACCTCATCACCATGAGAATCTCCCGTTCCACCACATCACGATGAGAATCTCCTGTTCCACCTCAGCACGATGAGAATCTCCCGTTCCACCTCATCACCATGATAATCTCCCGTTCCACCTAATCACCATGAGAATCTCCCGTTGCCCCTCATCACCATGAGAATCTCCCGTTCCACCACATCACGATGAGACTCTCCCGTTCCACCTCATCACCATGACAATCTACTGTTCTACCTCATCATGATGAGAATCTCCCGTTCCACCTCATCACCATGAGAATCTACTGTTCCAACTCATCACGATGAGAATCTCCCGTTCCACCTCATCACCATGAGAAACTCCCGGTTCCACCTCATTACCATGAGAATTTCCCGTTCCACCTCGTCACCATGAGAATCTCCCGTTCCACCTCGTCACCATGAGAATCTCTCATTCCACCTCGTCACCATGAGAATCTCCTCTTCCACCTCATCACGATGAGAATCTCCCGTTCCACTTCATCACCATGAGAATCTCCCATTCCACCTCGTCACCATGAGAATCTCCCGTTCCACCTCGTCACCATGAGAATCTCCCGTTCCACCTCATCATGATGAGAATCTCCCGTTCCACCTCATCATGATGAGAATCTCCCGTTCCACCTCATCACCATGAGAATCTCCCGTTCCACCACATCACCATGAGAATCTCCCGTTCCACCTCATCACCATGAGAATCTCCCGTTCCACCACATCACCATGAGAATCTCCCGTTCCACCTCATCACGATGAGAATCTCCTGTTCCACCTCATCACCATGAGAATCTCCCGTTCCAACTCATCACGATGAGAATCTCCCGTTCCACCTCATCACCATGAGAATCCCCCGTTCCACCTCGTCACCATGAGAATCTCCCGTTCCACCTCGTCACCATGAGAATCTCCCGTTCCACCTCATCACCATGAGAATCTCCCGTTCCACCTCGTCACCATGAGAATGTCCCGTTCCACCTCATCACCATGAGATTCTCCCGTTCCACCTAATCACCATGAGAATCTCCCGTTCCACCTCATCACCATGAGAATCTCCCGTTCCACCACATCACGATGAGACTCTCCCGTTCCACCTCATCACCATGAGAATCTACTGTTCCAATTCATCACCATGAGAATCTCCCTCTTCCACCTCATCACGATGAGAATCTCCCGTTCCACTTCATCACCATGAGAATCTCCTGTTCCACCTCGTCACCATGAGAATCTCCCGTTCCACCTCGTCACCATGAGAATCTCCCGTTCCACCTCATCATGATGAGAATCTCCCGTTCCACCTCATCATGATGAGAATCTCCCGTTCCACCTCATCACCATGAGAATCTCCCGTTCCACCACATCACGATGAGAATCTCCCGTTCCACCTCATCACCATGAGAATCTCCCGTTCCACCACATGAAGATGAGAATCTCCCGTTCCACCTCATCACGATGAGAATCTCCCGTTCCACCTCATCACCATGAGATTCCCCCGTTCCACCTAATCACCATGAGAATCTCCCGTTCCACCTCATCACCATGAGAATCTCCCGTTCCACCACATCACGATGAGACTCTCCCGTTCCACCTCATCACCATGAGAATCTACTGTTCCAACTCATCACGATGAGAATCTCCCGTTCCACCTCATCACCATGAGAAACTCCCGTTCCACCTCATCACCATGAGAATCTCCTGTTCCACCTCATCACCATGAGAATCTCCCGTTCCACCTCGTCACCATGAGAATCTCCCGTTCCACCTCGTCACCATGAGAATCTCCTCTTCCACCTCATCATGATGAGAATCTCCCGTTCCACCTCATCACCATGAGAATGTCCCGTTCCACCTCATCACCATGAGAATATCCCGTTCCACCTCGTCGCCATGAGAATCTCCCGTTCCACCTCATCACCATGAGAATCTCCCGTTCCACCTCGTCACCATGAGAATCTCCCGTTCCACCTCATCACCATGAGAATCTCCCGTTCCACCTAATCACCATGAGAATCTCCCGTTCCACCTCGTCACCATGAGAATCTCCCGTTCCACCTCGTCACCATGAGAATCTCCCGTTCCACCTCGTCACCATGAGAATCTCCCGTTCCACCTCGTCACCATGAGAATCTCCCGTTCCACCTAGTCACCATGAGAATCTCCCGTTCCACCTCGTCACCATGAGAATCTCCCGTTCCACCTCATCACCATGAGAATCTCCCATTCCACCTCATCACGATGAGAATCTCCTGTTCCACCTCATCACCATGAGAATCTCCCGTTCCAACTCATCACGATGAGAATCTCCCGTTCCACCTCATCACCATGAGAATCTCCAGTTCCACCTCGTCACCATGAGAATCTCCCGTTCCACCTCGTCACCATGAGAACCTCCCGTTCCACCTCATCACCATGAGAATCTCCCGTTCCACCTCGTCACCATGAGAATGTCCCGTTCCACCTCATCACCATGAGATTCTCCCGTTCCACCTAATCACCATGAGAATCTCCCGTTCCACCTCATCACCATGAGAATCTCCCGTTCCACCACATCACGATGAGACTCTCCCGTTCCACCTCATCACCATGAAAATCTACTGTTCCAATTCATCACGATGAGAATCTCCCGTTCCACCTCATCACCATGAGAATCTCCTGTTCCACCTCATCACCATGAGAATCTCCCGTTCCACCTCGTCACCATGAGAATCTCCCGTTCCACCTCGTCACCATGAGAATCTCCTCTTCCACCTCATCATGATGAGAATCTCCCGTTCCACCTCATCACCATGAGAATGTCCCGTTCCACCTCATCACCATGAGAATCTCCCGTTCCACCTCATCACCATGAGAATCTCCCGTTCCACCTCATCACCATGAGAATCTCCCGTTCCACCTCGTCACCATGAGAATCTCCCGTTCCACCTCGTCACCATGAGAATCTCCCGTTCCACCTCGTCACCATGAGAATCTCCCGTTCCACCTCGTCACCATGAGAATCTCCCGTTCCACCTCGTCACCATGAGAATCTCCCGTTCCACCTCGTCACCATGAGAATCTCCCGTTCCACCTCGTCACCATGAGAATCTCCCGTTCCACCTCGTCACCATGAGAATCTCCCATTCCACCTCGTCACGATGAGAATCTCCTGTTCCACCTCATCACCATGAAAATCTCCCGTTCCAACTCATCACGATGAGAATCTCCCGTTCCACCTCATCACCATGATAATCTCCCGTTCCACCTCGTCACCATGAGAATCTCCCGTTCCACCTCGTTACCATGAGAATCTCCCGTTCCACCTCATCACCATGAGAATCTCCCGTTCCACCTCGTCACCATGAGAATGTCCCGTTCCACCTCATCACCATGAGAATCTCCCGTTCCACCTCGTCACCATGAGAATCTCCCGTTCCACCTCATCATGATGAGAATCTCCCGTTCCACCTCATCATGATGAGAATCTCCCCTTCCACCTCATCACCATGAGAATCTCCCGTTCCACATCATCACCATGAGAATCTCCCGTTCCACCTCATCACCATGAGAATCTCCCGTTCCACCACATCATGATGAGAGTCTCCCGTTCCACCACATCATGATGAGAATCTCCCCTTCCACCTAATCACCATGATAATCTCCCGTTGCCCCTCATCACCATGAGAATCTCCCGTTCCACCACATCACAATGAGACTCTCCCGTTCCACCTCATCACCATGAGAATCTACTGTTCTACCTCATCATGATGAGAATCTCCCCTTCCACCTAATCACCATGATAATCTCCCGTTGCCCCTCATCACCATGAGAATCTCCCGTTCCACCACATCACAATGAGACTCTCCCGTTCCACCTCATCACCATGAGAATCTACTGTTCTACCTCATCATGATGAGAATCTCCCGTTCCACCTCATCACCATGAGAATCTACTGTTCCAACTCATCACGATGAGAATCTCCCGTTCCACCTCATCACCATGAGAAACTCCCGGTTCCACCTCATTATCATGAGAATCTCCCGTTCCACCTCATCACCATGAGAATCTCCCGTTCCACCTCATCACCATGAGAATCTCCCATTCCACCTCGTCACCATGAGAATCTCCCGTTCCACCTCGTCACCATGAGAATCTCTCATTCCACCTCGTCACCATGAGAATCTCCTCTTCCACCTCATCACGATGAGAATCTCCCGTTCCACTTCATCACCATGAGAATCTCCCGTTCCAACTCGTCACCATGAGAATCTCCCGTTCCACCTCGTCACCATGAGAATCTCCCGTTCCACTTCATCACCATGAGAATCTCCCGTTCCACCTCGTCACCATGAGAATCTCCCGTTCCACCTCGTCACCATGAGAATCTCCCGTTCCACCTCATCATGATGAGAATCTCCCGTTCCACCTCATCACCATGAGATTCTCCCGTTCCACCTAATCACCATGAGAATCTCCCGTTCCACCTCATCACCATGAGAAACTCCCGTTCCACCTCATCACCATGAGAATCTCCTGTTCCACCTCATCACCATGAGAATCTCCCGTTCCACCTCGTCACCATGAGAATCTCCCGTTCCACCTCGTCACCATGAGAATCTCCTCTTCCACCTCATCATGATGAGAATCTCCCGTTCCACCTCATCACCATGAGAATGTCCCGTTCCACCTCATCACCATGAGAATCTCCCGTTCCACCTCGTCACCATGAGAATCTCCTCTTCCACCTCATCATGATGAGAATCTCCCGTTCCACCTCATCACCATGAGAATGTCCCGTTCCACCTCATCACCATGAGAATCTCCCGTTCCACCTCGTCGCCATGAGAATCTCCCGTTCCACCTCATCACCATGAGAATCTCCCGTTCCACCTCGTCACCATGAGAATCTCCCGTTCCACCTCATCACCATGAGAATCTCCCGTTCCACCTCGTCACTATGAGAATCTCCCGTTCCACCTCGTCACCATGAGAATCTCCCTTTCCACCTCGTCACCATGAGAATCTCCCGTTCCACCTCGTCACCATGAGAATCTCCCGTTCCACCTCATCACCATGAGAATCTCCCATTCCACCTCATCACGATGAGAATCTCCCGTTCCACCTCATCACCATGAGAATCTCCCGTTCCAACTCGTCACGATGAGAATCTCCCGTTCCACCTCATCACCATGAGAATCTCCCGTTCCACCTCATCACCATGAGAATCTCCCGTTCCACCTCATCACCATGAGAATCTCCCGTTCCACCTCGTCACCATGAGAATCTCCCGTTCCACCTCGTCACCATGAGAATCTCCCGTTCCACCTCGTCACCATGAGAATCTCCCGTTCCACCTCATCACCATGAGAATCTCCCATTCCACCTCTTCACGATGAGAATCTCCTGTTCCACCTCATCACCATGAGAATCTCCCGTTCCAACTCATCACGATGAGAATCTCCCGTTCCACCTCATCACCATGAGAATCTCCCGTTCCACCTCGTCACCATGAGAATCTCCCGTTCCACCTCGTCACCATGAGAATCTCCCGTTCCACCTCATCACCATGAGAATCTCCCGTTCCACCTCGTCACCATGAGAATGTCCCGTTCCACCTCATCACCATGAGATTCTCCCGTTCCACCTAATCACCATGAGAATCTCCCGTTCCACCTCATCACCATGAGAATCTCCCGTTCCACCACATCACGATGAGACTCTCCCGTTCCACCTCATCACCATGAAAATCTACTGTTCCAATTCATCACGATGAGAATCTCCTGTTCCACCTCATCACCATGAGAATCTCCTGTTCCACCTCATCACCATGAGAATCTCCCGTTCCACCTCGTCACCATGAGAATCTCCTCTTCCACCTCATCATGATGAGAATCTCCCGTTCCACCTCATCACCATGAGAATGTCCCGTTCCACCTCATCACCATGAGAATCTCCCGTTCCACCTCGTCGCCATGAGAATCTCCCGTTCCACCTCATCACCATGAGAATCTCCCGTTCCACCTCGTCACCATGAGAATCTCCCGTTCCACCTCGTCACCATGAGAATCTCCCGTTCCACCTCGTCACCATGAGAATCTCCCGTTCCACCTCGTCACCATGAGAATCTCCCGTTCCACCTCGTCACCATGAGAATCTCCCGTTCCACCTCGTCACCATGAGAATCTCCCATTCCACCTCATCACGATGAGAATGTCCTGTTCCACCTCATCACCATGAAAATCTCCCGTTCCTACTCATCACGATGAGAATCTCCCGTTCCACCTCATCACCATGATAATCTCCCGTTCCACCTCGTCACCATGAGAATCTCCCGTTCCACCTCGTCACCATGAGAATCTCCCGTTCCACCTCATCACCATGAGAATCTCCCGTTCCACCTCGTCACCATGAGAATGTCCCGTTCCACATCATCACCATGAGAATCTCCCGTTCCACCTCATCACCATGAGAATCTCCCGTTCCACCACATCATGATGAGAGTCTCCCGTTCCACCACATCATGATGAGAATCTCCCCTTCCACCTAATCACCATGATAATCTCCCGTTGCCCCTCATCACCATGAGAATCTCCCGTTCCACCACATCACAATGAGACTCTCCCGTTCCACCTCATCACCATGAGAATCTACTGTTCTACCTCATCATGATGAGAATCTCCCGTTCCACCTCATCACCATGAGAATCTACTGTTCCAACTCATCACGATGAGAATCTCCCGTTCCACTTCATCACCATGAGAATCTCCCGTTCCAACTCGTCACCATGAGAATCTCCCGTTCCACCTCGTCACCATGAGAATCTCCCGTTCCACTTCATCACCATGAGAATCTCCCGTTCCACCTCGTCACCATGAGAATCTCCCGTTCCACCTCGTCACCATGAGAATCTCCCGTTCCACCTCATCATGATGAGAATCTCCCGTTCCACCTCATCACCATGAGATTCTCCCGTTCCACCTAATCACCATGAGAATCTCCCGTTCCACCTCATCACCATGAGAAACTCCCGTTCCACCTCATCACCATGAGAATCTCCTGTTCCACCTCATCACCATGAGAATCTCCCGTTCCACCTCGTCACCATGAGAATCTCCCGTTCCACCTCGTCACCATGAGAATCTCCTCTTCCACCTCATCATGATGAGAATCTCCCGTTCCACCTCATCACCATGAGAATGTCCCGTTCCACCTCATCACCATGAGAATCTCCCGTTCCACCTCGTCACCATGAGAATCTCCTCTTCCACCTCATCATGATGAGAATCTCCCGTTCCACCTCATCACCATGAGAATGTCCCGTTCCACCTCATCACCATGAGAATCTCCCGTTCCACCTCGTCGCCATGAGAATCTCCCGTTCCACCTCATCACCATGAGAATCTCCCGTTCCACCTCGTCACCATGAGAATCTCCCGTTCCACCTCATCACCATGAGAATCTCCCGTTCCACCTCGTCACTATGAGAATCTCCCGTTCCACCTCGTCACCATGAGAATCTCCCTTTCCACCTCGTCACCATGAGAATCTCCCGTTCCACCTCGTCACCATGAGAATCTCCCGTTCCACCTCATCACCATGAGAATCTCCCATTCCACCTCATCACCATGAGAATCTCCCGTTCCACCTCATCACCATGAGAATCTCCCGTTCCAACTCGTCACGATGAGAATCTCCCGTTCCACCTCATCACCATGAGAATCTCCCGTTCCACCTCATCACCATGAGAATCTCCCGTTCCACCTCATCACCATGAGAATCTCCCGTTCCACCTCGTCACCATGAGAATCTCCCGTTCCACCTCGTCACCATGAGAATCTCCCGTTCCACCTCGTCACCATGAGAATCTCCCGTTCCACCTCATCACCATGAGAATCTCCCATTCCACCTCTTCACGATGAGAATCTCCTGTTCCACCTCATCACCATGAGAATCTCCCGTTCCAACTCATCACGATGAGAATCTCCCGTTCCACCTCATCACCATGAGAATCTCCCGTTCCACCTCGTCACCATGAGAATCTCCCGTTCCACCTCGTCACCATGAGAATCTCCCGTTCCACCTCATCACCATGAGAATCTCCCGTTCCACCACGTCACCATGAGAATGTCCCGTTCCACCTCATCACCATGAGATTCTCCCGTTCCACCTAATCACCATGAGAATCTCCCGTTCCACCTCATCACCATGAGAATCTCCCGTTCCACCACATCACGATGAGACTCTCCCGTTCCACCTCATCACCATGAAAATCTACTGTTCCAATTCATCACGATGAGAATCTCCCGTTCCACCTCATCACCATGAGAATCTCCTGTTCCACCTCATCACCATGAGAATCTCCCGTTCCACCTCGTCACCATGAGAATCTCCTCTTCCACCTCATCATGATGAGAATCTCCCGTTCCACCTCATCACCATGAGAATGTCCCGTTCCACCTCATCACCATGAGAATCTCCCGTTCCACCTCGTCGCCATGAGAATCTCCCGTTCCACCTCATCACCATGAGAATCTCCCGTTCCACCTCGTCACCATGAGAATCTCCCGTTCCACCTCGTCACCATGAGAATCTCCCGTTCCACCTCGTCACCATGAGAATCTCCCGTTCCACCTCGTCACCATGAGAATCTCCCGTTCCACCTCGTCACCATGAGAATCTCCCGTTCCACCTCGTCACCATGAGAATCTCCCATTCCACCTCATCACGATGAGAATGTCCTGTTCCACCTCATCACCATGAAAATCTCCCGTTCCTACTCATCACGATGAGAATCTCCCGTTCCACCTCATCACCATGATAATCTCCCGTTCCACCTCGTCACCATGAGAATCTCCCGTTCCACCTCGTCACCATGAGAATCTCCCGTTCCACCTCATCACCATGAGAATCTCCCGTTCCACCTCGTCACCATGAGAATGTCCCGTTCCACCTCATCACCATGAGAATCTCCCGTTCCACCTCGTCACCATGAGAATCTCCCGTTCCACCTCATCATGATGAGAATCTCCCGTTCCACCTCATCATGATGAGAATCTCCCCTTCCACCTCATCACCATGAGAATCTCCCGTTCCACATCATCACCATGAGAATCTCCCGTTCCACCTCATCACCATGAGAATCTCCCGTTCCACCACATCATGATGAGAGTCTCCCGTTCCACCACATCATGATGAGAATCTCCCCTTCCACCTAATCACCATGATAATCTCCCGTTGCCCCTCATCACCATGAGAATCTCCCGTTCCACCACATCACAATGAGACTCTCCCGTTCCACCTCATCACCATGAGAATCTACTGTTCTACCTCATCATGATGAGAATCTCCCGTTCCACCTCATCACCATGAGAATCTACTGTTCCAACTCATCACGATGAGAATCTCCCGTTCCACCTCATCACCATGAGAAACTCCCGGTTCCACCTCATTACCATGAGAATCTCCCGTTCCACCTCATCACCATGAGAATCTCCCGTTCCACCTCATCACCATGAGAATCTCCCATTCCACCTCGTCACCATGAGAATCTCCCGTTCCACCTCGTCACCATGAGAATCTCTCATTCCACCTCGTCACCATGAGAATCTCCTCTTCCACCTCATCACGATGAGAATCTCCCGTTCCACTTCATCACCATGAGAATCTCCCGTTCCAACTCGTCACCATGAGAATCTCCCGTTCCACCTCATCACCATGAGAATCTCCCGTTCCACTTCATCACCATGAGAATCTCCCGTTCCACCTCGTCACCATGAGAATCTCCCGTTCCACCTCGTCACCATGAGAATCTCCCGTTCCACCTCATCACCATGAGAATCTCCCGTTCCACCTCGTCACCATGAGAATCTCCCGTTCCACCTCGTCACCATGAGAATCTCCCGTTCCACCTCATCATGATGAGAATCTCCCGTTCCACCTCATCACCAATGAGATTCTCCCGTTCCACCTAATCACCATGAGAATCTCCCGTTCCACCTCATCACCATGAGAAACTCCCGTTCCACCTCATCACCATGAGAATCTCCTGTTCCACCTCATCACCATGAGAATCTCCCGTTCCACCTCGTCACCATGAGAATCTCCCGTTCCACCTCGTCACCATGAGAATCTCCTCTTCCACCTCATCATGATGAGAATCTCCCGTTCCACCTCATCACCATGAGAATGTCCCGTTCCACCTCATCACCATGAGAATCTCCCGTTCCACCTCGTCGCCATGAGAATCTCCCGTTCCACCTCATCACCATGAGAATCTCCCGTTCCACCTCGTCACCATGAGAATCTCCCGTTCCACCTCATCACCATGAGAATCTCCCGTTCCACCTCGTCACCATGAGAATCTCCTGTTCCACCTCGTCACCATGAGAATCTCCCTTTCCACCTCGTCACCATGAGAATCTCCCGTTCCACCTCGTCACCATGAGAATCTCCCGTTCCACCTCATCACCATGAGAATCTCCCATTCCACCTCATCACGATGAGAATCTCCCGTTCCACCTCATCACCATGAGAATCTCCCGTTCCAACTCGTCACGATGAGAATCTCCCGTTCCACCTCATCACCATGAGAATCTCCCGTTCCACCTCATCACCATGAGAATCTCCCGTTCCACCTCATCACCATGAGAATATCCCGTTCCACCTCGTCACCATGAGAATGTCCCGTTCCACCTCATCACCATGAGAATCTCCCGTTCCACCTCGTCACCATGACAATCTCCCGTTCCACCTCATCATGATGAGAATCTCCCGTTCCACCTCATCATGATGAGAATCTCCCCTTCCACCTCATCACCATGAGAATCTCCCGTTCCACATCATCACCATGAGAATCTCCCGTTCCACCTCATCACCATGAGAATCTCCCGTTCCACCACATCATGATGAGAGTCTCCCGTTCCACCACATCATGATGAGAATCTCCCCTTCCACCTCATCATGATGAGAATCTCCCGTTCCACCTCATCATGATGAGAATCTCCCCTTCCACCTCATCACCATGAGAATCTCCCCTTCCACCTCATCACCATGAGAATCTCCCGTTCCACCTCATCACCATGAGAATCTCCCGTTCCACCTCATCACCATGAGAATCTCCCGTTCCACCTCATCACCATGAGAATCTCCCGTTCGACCTCATCATGATGAGAATCTCCCCTTCCACCACATCACCATGAGAATCTCCCGTTCCACCACATCATGATGAGAATCTCCCGTTCCACCTCATCACCATGAGAATCTCCCGTTCCACCTCATCACCATGAGAATCTCCCGTTCCACCTCATCACCATGAGAATCTCCCGTTCCACCTCATCACCATGAGAATCTCCCGTTCCACCACATCATGATGAGAATCTCCCGTTCCACCACATCATGATGAGAATCTCCCGTTCCACCACATCATGATGAGAATCTCCCGTTCCACCTCATCATCATGAGAATCTCCCGTTCCAACACATCATGATGAGAATCTCCCGTTCCACCTCATCACCATGAGAATCTCCCGTTCCACCTCATCACCATGAGAATCTCCCGTTCCACCTCATCATCATGAGAATCTCCCGTTCCAACACATCATGATGAGAATCTCCCGTTCCACCTCATCACCATGAGAATCTCCCGTTCCACCTCATCACCATGAGAATCTCCCGTTCCACCTCATCACTATGAGAATCTCCCGTTCCACCACATGACGATGAGAATCTCCCGTTCCACCTCATCACCATGAGAATCTCCTGTTCCACCACATCACGATGAGAATCTCCCGTTCCACCTCATCACCATGAGAATCTCCCGTTCCACCACATCACGATGAGAATCTCCTGTTCCACCTCATCACGATGAGAATCTCCCGTTCCACCTCATCACCATGAGAATCTCCCGTTCCACCTCATCACCATGAGAATCTACTGTTCTACCTCATCATGATGAGAATCTCCCGTTCCACCTCATCACCATGAGAATCTACTGTTCCAACTCATCACCATGAGAATCTCCTGTTCCACCTCATCACCATGAGAAACTCCCGGTTCCACCTCATTACCATGAGAATCTCCCGTTCCACCTCATCACCATGAGAATCTCCCGTTCCACCTCATCACCATGAGAATCTCCCATTCCACCTCGTCACCATGAGAATCTCCCGTTCCACCTCGTCACCATGAGAATCTCTCATTCCACCTCGTCACCATGACAATCTCCTCTTCCACCTCATCACAATGAGATTCTCCCGTTCCACCTCATCACCATGAGAATCTCCCGTTCCACCTCATCACCATGAGAATCTCCCGTTCCACCTCGTCGCCATGAGAATCTCCCGTTCCACCTCATCACCATGAGAATCTCCCGTTCCACCTCATCACCATGAGAATCTCCCGTTCCACCTCATCAACATGAGAATCTCCCGTTCCACCTCATCACCATGAGAATCTCCCGTTCCACCACATCATGATGAGAATCTCCCGTTCAACCTCATCATGATGAGAATCTCCCGTTCCACCTCATCATGATGAGAATCTCCCGTTCCACCTCATCACCATGAGAATCTCCCGTTCCACCACATCACGATGAGAATCTCCCGTTCCACCTCATCACCATGAGAATCTCCCGTTCCACCACATATCGATGAGAATCTCCTGTTCCACCTCATCACCATGAGAATCTCCCGTTCCACGTCATCACCACGAGAATCTCCCGTTCCACCTAATCACCATGAGAATCTCCCGTTCCACCTCATCACCATGAGAATCTACTGTTCCAACTCATCATGATGAGAATCTCCCGTTCCACCTCATCACCATGAGAATCTACTGTTCCAACTCATCACGATGAGAATCTCCTCTTCCACCTCATCATGATGAGAATCTCCCGTTCCACCTCATTACCATGAGAATCTCCCGTTCCACCTCATCATGATGAGAATCTCCCGTTCCACCTCATCATGATGAGAATCTCCCGTTCCACCTCGTCACCATGAGAATCTCCCCTTCCACCTCATCACCATGAAAATCTCCCGTTCCACCACATATCGATGAGAATCTCCTCTTCCACCTCATCATGATGAGAATCTCCCGTTCACCTCATCACCATGAGAATCTCCCGTTCCACCTCGTCACCATGAGAATCTCCCGTTCCACCTCGTCACCATGAGAATCTCCCGTTCCACCTCGTCACCATGAGAATCTCCCGTTCCACCTTGTCACCAGGAGAATCTCCCGTTCCACCTCATCACCATGAGAGTCTCCCGTTCCACTTCGTCACCATGAGAATCTCCCGTTCCACCTCATCACCATGAGAATCTCCCATTCCACCTCATCACGATGAGAATCTCATGTTCCACCTCATCACCATGAGAATCTCCCGTTCCACCTCGTCGCCATGAGAATCTCCCGTTCCACCTCATCACCATGAGAATCTCCCGTTCCACCTCATCACCATGAGAATCTCCCGTTCCACCTCATCAACATGAGAATCTCCCGTTCCACCTCATCACCATGAGAATCTCCCGTTCCACCACATCATGATGAGAATCTCCCGTTCCACCTCATCATGATGAGAATCTCCCGTTCCACCTCATCATGATGAGAATCTCCCGTTCCACCTCATCACCATGAGAATCTCCCGTTCCACCACATCACGATGAGAATCTCCCGTTCCACCTCATCACCATGAGAATCTCCCGTTCCACCACATATCGATGAGAATCTCCTGTTCCACCTCATCACGATGAGAATCTCCCGTTCCACGTCATCACCATGAGAATCTCCCGTTCCACCTAATCACCATGAGAATCTCCCGTTCCACCTCATCACCATGAGAATCTACTGTTCCAACTCATCACGATGAGAATCTCCTGTTCCACGTCATCACCATAAGAAACTCCCGTTCCACCTCATTACCATGAGAATCTCCCGTTCCACCTCATCACCATGAGAATCTCCTGTTCCACCTCGTCACCATGAGAATCTCCCGTTCCACCTCGTCACCATGAGAATCTCCCGTTCCACCTCGTCACCATGAGAATCTCCCGTTCCACCTCGTCACCATGAGAATCTCCTCTTCCACCTCATCATGATGAGAATCTCCCGTTCCACCTCATTACCATGAGAATCTCCCGTTCCACCTCATCATGATGAGAATCTCCCGTTCCACCTCATCATGATGAGAATCTCCCGTTCCACCTCGTCACCATGAGAATCTCCCCTTCCACCTCATCACCATGAAAATCTCCCGTTCCACCACATATCGATGAGAATCTCCTCTTCCACCTCATCATGATGAGAATCTCCCGTTCACCTCATCACCATGAGAATCTCCCGTTCCACCTCGTCACCATGAGAATCTCCCGTTCCACCTCGTCACCATGAGAATCTCCCGTTCCACCTCGTCACCATGAGAATCTCCCGTTCCACCTTGTCACCAGGAGAATCTCCCGTTCCACCTCATCACCATGAGAGTCTCCCGTTCCACTTCGTCACCATGAGAATCTCCCGTTCCACCTCATCACCATGAGAATCTCCCATTCCACCTCATCACGATGAGAATCTCATGTTCCACCTCATCACCATGAGAATCTCCCGTTCCACCTCATCACCATCAGAATCTCCCGTTCCACCTCGTCACCACGAGAATCTCCCATTCCACCTCATCACCATGAGAATCTCCCGTTCCACCTCATCACCATGAGAATCTCCCGTTCCACCTCATCACCATGAGAATCTCCCGTTCCACCACATCATGATGAGAATCTCCCGTTCCACCACATCATGATGAGAATCTCCCGTTCCACCTCATCATGATGAGAATCTCCCGTTCCACCTAATCATGATGAGAATCTCCCCTTCCACCACATCACCATGAGAATCTCCCGTTCCACCACATCACCATGAGAATCTCCCGTTCAACCTCATCACCATGAGAATCTCCCCTTCCACCTCATCACCATGAGAATCTCCCGTTCCACCTCATCACCATGAGAATCTCCCGTTCCACCTCATCACCATGAGAATCTCCCGTTCCACCTCATCACCATGAGAATCTCCTGTTCCACCACATCATGATGAGAATCTCCTGTTCCACCACATCATGATGAGAATATCCCGTTCCACCTCATCATGATGAGAATCTCCCGTTCCACCTCATCATGATGAGAATCTCCCCTTCCACCTCATCACCATGAGAATCTCCCGTTCCACCACATCATGATGAGAATCTCCCGTTCCACCTCATCACCATGAGAATCTCCCCTTCCACCTCATCACCATGAGAATCTCCCGTTCCACCTCATCACCATGAGAATCTCCCGTTCCACCTCATCACCATGAGAATCTCCCGTTCCACCACATCACCATGAGAATCTCCCGTTCCACCTCATCACCATGAGAATCTCCCGTTCCACCACATCACGATGAGAATCTCCCGTTCCACCTCATCACCATGAGAATCTCCCGTTCCACCACATCATGATGAGAATCTCCCGTTCCACCTCATCATGATGAGAATCTCCTGTTCCACCTCATCATGATGAGAATCTCCCGTTCCACCTCATCACCATGAGAATCTCCCGTTCCACCACATAACGATGAGAATCTCCCGTTCCACCTCATCACCATGAGAATCTCCCGTTCCACCTCATCACCATGAGAATCTCCCGTTCCACCACATATCGATGAGAATCTCCTGTTCCACCTCATCACGATGAGAATCTCCCGTTCCACGTCATCACCATGAGAATCTCCCGTTCCACCTAATCACCATGAGAATCTCCCGTTCCACCTCATCACCATGAGAATCTACTGTTCCAACTCATCACGATGAGAATCTCCTGTTCCACGTCATCACCATAAGAAACTCCCGTTCCACCTCATTACCATGAGAATCTCCCGTTCCACCTCATCACCATGAGAATCTCCTGTTCCACCTCGTCACCATGAGAATCTCCCGTTCCACCTCGTCACCATGAGAATCTCCCGTTCCACCTCGTCACCATGAGAATCTCCCGTTCCACCTCGTCACCATGAGAATCTCCTCTTCCACCTCATCATGATGAGAATCTCCCGTTCCACCTCATTACCATGAGAATCTCCCGTTCCACCTCATCATGATGAGAATCTCCCGTTCCACCTCATCATGATGAGAATCTCCCGTTCCACCTCGTCACCATGAGAATCTCCCCTTCCACCTCATCACCATGAAAATCTCCCGTTCCACCACATATCGATGAGAATCTCCTCTTCCACCTCATCATGATGAGAATCTCCCGTTCACCTCATCACCATGAGAATCTCCCGTTCCACCTCGTCACCATGAGAATCTCCCGTTCCACCTCGTCACCATAAGAATCTCCCGTTCCACCTCGTCACCATGAGAATCTCCCGTTCCACCTTGTCACCAGGAGAATCTCCCGTTCCACCTCATCACCATGAGAGTCTCCCGTTCCACTTCGTCACCATGAGAATCTCCCGTTCCACCTCATCACCATGAGAATCTCCCATTCCACCTCATCACGATGAGAATCTCATGTTCCACCTCATCACCATGAGAATCTCCCGTTCCACCTCATCACCATCAGAATCTCCCGTTCCACCTCGTCACCACGAGAATCTCCCATTCCACCTCATCACCATGAGAATCTCCCGTTCCACCTCATCACCATGAGAATCTCCCGTTCCACCTCATCACCATGAGAATCTCCCGTTCCACCACATCATGATGAGAATCTCCCGTTCCACCACATCATGATGAGAATCTCCCGTTCCACCTCATCATGATGAGAATCTCCCGTTCCACCTCATCATGATGAGAATCTCCCCTTCCACCACATCACCATGAGAATCTCCCGTTCCACCACATCACCATGAGAATCTCCCGTTCAACCTCATCACCATGAGAATCTCCCCTTCCACCTCATCACCATGAGAATCTCCCGTTCCACCTCATCACCATGAGAATCTCCCGTTCCACCTCATCACCATGAGAATCTCCCGTTCCACCTCATCACCATGAGAATCTCCTGTTCCACCACATCATGATGAGAATCTCCCGTTCCACCACATCATGATGAGAATATCCCGTTCCACCTCATCATGATGAGAATCTCCCGTTCCACCTCATCATGATGAGAATCTCCCCTTCCACCTCATCACCATGAGAATCTCCCGTTCCACCACATCATGATGAGAATCTCCCGTTCCACCTCATCACCATGAGAATCTCCCCTTCCACCTCATCACCATGAGAATCTCCCGTTCCACCTCATCACCATGAGAATCTCCCGTTCCACCTCATCACCATGAGAATCTCCCGTTCCACCACATCACCATGAGAATCTCCCGTTCCACCTCATCACCATGAGAATCTCCCGTTCCACCACATCACGATGAGAATCTCCCGTTCCACCTCATCACCATGAGAATCTCCCGTTCCACCACATCATGATGAGAATCTCCCGTTCCACCTCATCATGATGAGAATCTCCTGTTCCACCTCATCATGATGAGAATCTCCCGTTCCACCTCATCACCATGAGAATCTCCCGTTCCACCACATAACGATGAGAATCTCCCGTTCCACCTCATCACCATGAGAATCTCCCGTTCCACCTCATCACCATGAGAATCTCCCGTTCCACCTAATCACCATGAGAATCTCCCGTTCCACCTCATCACCATGAGAATCTCCCGTTCCACCACATCACGATGAGACTCTCCCGTTCTACCTCATCATGATGAGAATCTACTGTTCTACCTCATCATGATGAGAATCTCCCGTTCCACCTCATCACCATGAGAATCTACTGTTCCAACTCATCACGATGAGAATCTCCCGTTCCACCTCATCACCATGATAAACTCCCGGTTCCACCTCATTACCATGAGAATATCCCGTTCCACCTCATCACCATGAGAATCTCCCGTTCCACCTCATCACCATGAGAATCTCCCATTCCACCTCGTCACCATGAGAATCTACCGTTCCACCTCGTCACCATGAGAATCTCTCATTCCACCTCGTCACCATGAGAATCTCCTCTTCCACCTCATCACGATGAGAATCTCCCGTTCCACCTCATCACCGTGAGAAACTCCCGTTCCACCTCATCACCATGAGAATCTCCCGTTCCACCTCGTTGCCATGAGAATCTCCCGTTCCACCTCATCCCATGAGAATCTCCCGTTCCACCTCATCACCATGAGAATCTCCCGTTCCACCTCATCACCATGAGAATCCCCTGTTCCACCTCGTCACCATGAGAATCCCCCGTTCCACCTCGTCACCATGAGAATCCCCCGTTCCACCTCGTCACCATGAGAATCTCCCGTTCCACCTCGTCACCATGAGAATCTCCCGTTCCACCTCGTCACCATGAGAATCTCCCGTTCCCCCTCGTCACCATGAGAATTTCCCATTCCACCTCGTCACCATGAGAAACTCCCGTTCCACCTCATCACCATGAGAATCTCCCGTTCCACCTCATCACCATGAGAATCTCCCGTTCCACCACATCATGATGAGTATCTCCCGTTCCACCTCATCATGATGAGAATCTCCCGTTCCACCTAATCATGATGAGAATCTCCCGTTCCACCTCATCACCATGAGAATCTCCCGTTCCACCACATCACGATGAGAATCTCCCGTTCCACCTCATCACCATGAGAATCTCCCGTTCGACCACATCACGATGAGAATCTCCTGTTCCACCTCATCACCATGAGAATCTCCCGTTCCACCTCATCACGATGAGAATATCCCGTTCCACCTAATCACCATGAGAATCTCCCGTTCCACCTCATCACCATGAGAATCTCCCGTTCCACCACATCACGATGAGACTCTCCCGTTCCACCTCATCACCATGAGAATCTACTGTTCCAATTCATCACGATGAGAATCTCCCGTTCCACCTCATCACCATGAGAATCTCCCATTCCACCTCATCACGATGAGAATCTCATGTTCCACCTCATCACCATGAGAATCTCCCGTTCCACCTCATCACCATCAGAATCTCCCGTTCCACCTCGTCACCACGAGAATCTCCCGTTCCACCTCATCACCATGAGAATCTCCCGTTCCACCTCATCATGATGAGAATCTCCCGTTCCACCTCATCATGATGAGAATCTCCCCTTCCACCTCATCACCATGAGAATCTCCCGTTCCACCTCATCACCATGAGAATCTCCCGTTCCACCACATATCGATGAGAATCTCCTGTTCCACCTCATCACGATGAGAATCTCCCGTTTCACCACATCATGATGAGAATCTCCCGTTCCACCTCATCATGATGAGAATCTCCCGTTCCACCTCATCATGATGAGAATCTCCCCTTCCACCACATCACCATGAGAATCTCCCGTTCCACCACATCATGATGAGAATCTCCCGTTCCACCTCATCACCATGAGAATCTCCCCTTCCACCTCATCACCATGAGAATCTCCCGTTCCACCTCATCACCATGAAAATCTCCCGTTCCACCTCATCACCATGAGAATCTCCCGTTCCACCTCATCACCATGAGAATCTCCTGTTCCACCACATCATGATGAGAATCTCCCGTTCCACCACATCATGATGAGAATATCCCGTTCCACCTCATCATGATGAGAATCTCCCGTTCCACCTCATCATGATGAGAATCTCCCCTTCCACCTCATCACCATGAGAATCTCCAGTTCCACCACATCATGATGAGAATCTCCCGTTCCACCTCATCACCATGAGAATCTCCCCTTCCACCTCATCACCATGAGAATCTCCCGTTCCACCTCATCACCATGAGAATCTCCCGTTCCACCTCATCTCCATGAGAATCTCCCGTTCCACCACATCACCATGAGAATCTCCCGTTCCACCTCATCACCATGAGAATCTCCCGTTCCACCACATCACGATGAGAATCTCCCGTTCCACCTCATCACCATGAGAATCTCCCGTTCCACCACATCATGATGAGAATCTCCCGTTCCACCTCATCATGATGAGAATCTCCTCTTCCACCTCATCATGATGAGAATCTCCCGTTCAACCTCATCACCATGAGAATCTCCCGTTCCACCACATAACGATGAGAATCTCCCGTTCCACCTCATCACCATGAGAATCTCCCGTTCCACCACATCACGATGAGACTCTCCCGTTCTAACTCATCATGATGAGAATCTACTGTTCTACCTCATCATGATGAGAATCTCCCGTTCCACCTCATCACCATGAGAATCTACTGTTCCAACTCATCACGATGAGAATCTCCCGTTCCACCTCATCACCATGATAAACTCCCGGTTCAACCTCATTACCATGAGAATATCCCGTTCCACCTCATCACCATGAGAATCTCCCGTTCCACCTCGTCACCATGAGAATCTCTCATTCCACCTCGTCACCATGAGAATCTCCTCTTCCACCTCATCACGATGAGAATCTCCCGTTCCACCTCATCACCATGAGAATCTCCCGTTCCACCTCATCACCATGAGAATCTCCCGTTCCACCTCGTCGCCATGAGAATCTCCCGTTCCACCTCATCACCATGAGAATCTCCCGTTCCACCTCATCACCATGAGAATCTCCCATTCCACCTCATCACCATGAGAATCCCCCGTTCCACCTCGTCACCATGAGAATCCCCCGTTCCACCTCGTCGCCATGAGAATCTCCCGTTCCACCTCATCACCATGAGAATCTCCCGTTCCACCTCATCACCATGAGAATCTCCCATTCCACCTCATCACCATGAGAATCCCCCGTTCCACCTCGTCACCATGAGAATCCCCCGTTCCACCTCGTCACCATGAGAATCCCCCGTTCCACCTCATCACCATGAGAATCTCCCGTTCCACCTCGTCACCATGAGAATCTCCTCTTCCACCTCGTCACCATGAGAATCTCCCGTTCCACCTCATCATGATGACAATCTCCCGTTCCACCTCATCATGATGACAATCTCCCCTTCCACCTCATCACCATGAGAATCTCCCGTTCCACCTCATCACCATGAGAATCTCCCGTTCCACCTCATCACCATGAGAATCTCCCGTTCCACCTCATCACCATGAGAATCTCCCTTTCCACCTCATCACCATGAGAATCTCCCGTTCCACCACATCATGATGAGTATCTCCCGTTCCACCTCATCATGATGAGAATCTCCCGTTCCACCTAATCATGATGAGAATCTCCCGTTCCACCTCATCACCCTGAGAATCTCCCGTTCCACCACATCACCATGAGAATCTCCCGTTCTACCTCATCACCATGAGAATCTCCCGTTCCACCACATCACGATGAGAATCTCCTGTTCCACCTCATCACCATGAGAATCTCCCGTTCCACCTCATCACCATGAGAATCTCCCGTTCCACCTAATCACCATGAGAATCTCCCGTTCCACCTCATCACCATGAGAATCTCCCGTTCCACCACATCACGATGAGACTCTCCCGTTCCACCTCATCACGATGAGAATCTACTGTTCCAACTCATCACGATGAGAATCTCCCGTTCCACCTCATCACCATGAGAAACTCCTGTTCCACCTCATTACCATGAGAATCTCCCGTTCCACCTCATCACCATGAGAATCTCGCCATTCCACCTCATCACCATGAGAATCTCCCCTTCCACCTCATCATGATGAGAATCTCCCGTTCCACCTCATCATGATGAGAATCTCCCCTTCCACCTCATCACCATGAGAATCTCCCCTTCCACCTCATCATGATGAGAATCTCCCCGTCCACCTCATCACCATGAGAATCTCCCCTTCCACCTCATCACCATGAGAATCTCCCCTTCCACCTCATCACCATGAGAATCTCCCGTTCCACCTCATCACCATGAGAATCTCCCGTTCCACCTCATCACCATGAGAATCTCCCGTTCCACCTCATCACGATGAGAATCTCCTGTTCCACCTCATCACCATGAGAATCTCCCGTTCCACCTCGTCACCATGAGAATCTCCCGTTCCACCTGGTCACCATGAGAATCTCCCGTTCCACCTCGTCACCATGAGAATCTCCCGTTCCACCTCGTCACCATGAGAATCTCCCGTTCCACCCCGTCACCATGAGAATCTCCCGTTCCACCTCGTCACCATGAGAATCTCCCGTTCCACCTCGTCACCATGAGAATCTCCCGTTCCACCTCATCACCATGAGAATCTCCCATTCCACCTCATCACGATGATAATCTCCCGTTCCACCTCATCACCATGAGAATTTCCCATTCCACCTCATCACGATGAGAATCTCCCGTTCCACCTCGTCACCATGAGAATCTCCCGTTCCACCTCGTCACCATGAGAATCTCCCCTTCCACCTCATCACCATGAGAATCTCCCGTTCCACCTCATCATGATGAGAATCTCCCCTTCCACCTCATCACCATGAGAATCTCCCCTTCCACCTCATCACCATGAGAATCTCCCGTTCCACCTCATCACCATGATAATCTCCCGTTCCACCTCATCACCATGAGAATCTCCCGTTCCACCTCATCACCATGAGAATCTCCCGTTCCACCACATCATGATGAGAATCTTCCGTTCCACCACATCATGATGAGAATCTCCCCTTCCACCTCATCATGATGAGAATCTCCCGTTCCACCTCATCACCATGAGAATCTCCCGTTCCACCACATCATGATGAGAATCTCCCGTTCCAACTCATCACAATGACAATCTCCCCTTCCACGTCATCACCATGAGAATCTCCCGTTCCACCTCATCACCATGAGAATCTCCCGTTCCACCTCATCACCATGAGAATCTCCCGTTCCACCACATCACCATGAGAATCTCCCGTTCCACCTCATCACCATGAGAATCTACTGTTCCACCACATCACGATGAGAATCTCCCCTTAAACCTAATCACCATGAGAATCTCCCGTTCCACCACATCATGATGAGAATCTCCCGTTCCACCGCATCATGATGAGAATCTCCCGTTCCACCTCATCACGATGAGAATCTCCCGTTCCACCTCATCACAATGAGAATCTCCCGTTCCACCACATAACGATGAGAATCTCCCGTTCCACCTCATCACCATGAGAATCTCCCGTTCCACCACATCACGAAGAGAATCTCCTGTTCCACCTCATCACCATGAGAATCTCCCGTTCCACCTAATCACCATGAGAATCTCCCGTTCCACCTCATCACCATGAGAATCTCCCGTTCCACCACATCACGATGAGACTCTCCCGTTCCACCTCATCACCATGAGAATCTACTGTTCTACCTCATCATGATGAGAATCTCCCGTTCCACCTCATCACCATGAGAATCTACTGTTCCACCTCATCAGCATGAGAAACTCCCGGTTCCACCTCATTACCATGAGAATCTCCCGTTCCACCTCATCACCATGAGAATCTCCCGTTCCACCTCATCACCATGAGAATCTCCCATTCCACCTCGTCACCATGAGAATCTCCCGTTCCACCTCGTCACCATGAGAATTTCTCATTCCACCTCGTCACCATGAGAATCTCCTCTTCCACCCCATCACGATGAGAATCTCCCGTTCCACCTCATCATGATGAGAATCTCCCCTTCCACCTCATCACCATGAGAATCTC
The DNA here is from genome assembly GCF_933228915.1 of Telmatherina bonti. Lineage (NCBI taxonomy): Eukaryota > Metazoa > Chordata > Actinopteri > Atheriniformes > Telmatherinidae > Telmatherina > Telmatherina bonti. The sequence goes on from NC_136621.1 coordinate 2,439,678, forward strand.
CCGTTCCACCTCATCACCATGAGAAATTCCCGTTCCACCTCATTACCTTGAGAATCTCCCGTTCCACCTCATCACCATGAGAATCTCCCATTCCAAAACATCACCATGAGAATCTCCCGTTCCACCTCGTCACCATGAGAATCTCCCGTTCCACCTCGTCACCATGAGAATCTCCCGTTCCACCTCGTCACCATGAGAATCTCCTCTTCCACCTCATCATGATGAGAATCTCCCGTTCCACCTCATGACCATGAGAATCTCCCGTTCCACCACGTCACCATGAGAATCTCCCGTTCCACCTCGTCACCATGAGAATCTCCCGTTCCACCTCGTCACCATGAGAATCTCCCGTTCCACCTCGTCACCATGAGAATCTCCCGTTCCACCTCGTCACCATGAGAATATCCCGTTCCACCTCATCACCATGAGAATCTCCCGTTCCACCTCATCATGATGAGAATCTCCCCTTCCACCTCATCACCATGAGAATCTCCCGTTCCACCTCATCACCATGAGAATCTCCCGTTCCACCTCATCACCATGATAATCTCCCGTTCCACCTCATCACCATGAGAATTTCCCATTCCACCTCATCACGATGAGAATCTCCCGTTCCACCTCGTCACCATGAGAATCTCCCGTTCCACCTCGTCACCATGAGAATCTCCCCTTCCACCTCATCACCATGAGAATCTCCCGTTCCACCTCATCATGATGAGAATCTCCCCTTCCACCTCATCACCATGAGAATCTCCCCTTCCACCTCATCACCATGAGAATCTCCCGTTCCACCTCATCACCATGATAATCTCCCGTTCCACCTCATCACCATGAGAATCTCCCGTTCCACCTCATCACCATGAGAATCTCCCGTTCCACCACATCATGATGAGAATCTTCCGTTCCACCACATCATGATGAGAATCTCCCCTTCCACCTCATCATGATGAGAATCTCCCGTTCCACCTCATCACCATGAGAATCTCCCGTTCCACCACATCATGATGAGAATCTCCCGTTCCAACTCATCACAATGACAATCTCCCCTTCCACGTCATCACCATGAGAATCTCCCGTTCCACCACATCACCATGAGAATCTCCCGTTCCACCTCATCACCATGAGAATCTCCCGTTCCACCACATCACCATGAGAATCTCCCGTTCCACCTCATCACCATGAGAATCTACTGTTCCACCACATCACCATGAGAATCTCCCCTTAAACCTAATCACCATGAGAATCTCCCGTTCCACCACATCATGATGAGAATCTCCCGTTCCACCGCATCATGATGAGAATCTCCCGTTCCACCTCATCACGATGAGAATCTCCCGTTCCACCTCATCACAATGAGAATCTCCCGTTCCACCACATAACGATGAGAATCTCCCGTTCCACCTCATCACCATGAGAATCTCCCGTTCCACCACATCACGAAGAGAATCTCCTGTTCCACCTCATCACCATGAGAATCTCCCGTTCCACCTCATCACCATGAGAATCTCCCGTTCCACCTAATCACCATGAGAATCTCCCGTTCCACCTCATCACCATGAGAATCTCCCGTTCCACCACATCACGATGAGACTCTCCCGTTCCACCTCATCACCATGAGAATCTACTGTTCTACCTCATCATGATGAGAATCTCCCGTTCCACCTCATCACCATGAGAATCTACTGTTCCACCTCATCAGCATGAGAAACTCCCGGTTCCACCTCATTACCATGAGAATCTCCCGTTCCACCTCATCACCATGAGAATCTCCCGTTCCACCTCATCACCATGAGAATCTCCCATTCCACCTCGTCACCATGAGAATCTCCCGTTCCACCTCGTCACCATGAGAATTTCTCATTCCACCTCGTCACCATGAGAATCTCCTCTTCCACCCCATCACGATGAGAATCTCCCGTTCCACCTCATCATGATGAGAATCTCCCCTTCCACCTCATCACCATGAGAATCTCCCGTTCCACCTCATCACCATGAGAAATTCCCGTTCCACCTCATTACCTTGAGAATCTCCCGTTCCACCTCATCACCATGAGAATCTCCCATTCCAAAACATCACCATGAGAATCTCCCGTTCCACCTCGTCACCATGAGAATCTCCCGTTCCACCTCGTCACCATGAGAATCTCCCGTTCCACCTCGTCACCATGAGAATCTCCTCTTCCACCTCATCATGATGAGAATCTCCCGTTCCACCTCATGACCATGAGAATCTCCCGTTCCACCACGTCACCATGAGAATCTCCCGTTCCACCTCGTCACCATGAGAATCTCCCGTTCCACCTCGTCACCATGAGAATCTCCCGTTCCACCTCGTCACCATGAGAATCTCCCGTTCCACCTCGTCACCATGAGAATATCCCGTTCCACCTCATCACCATGAGAATCTCCCGTTCCACCTCATCATGATGAGAATCTCCCCTTCCACCTCATCACCATGAGAATCTCCCGTTCCACCTCATCACCATGAGAATCTCCCGTTCCACCTCATCACCATGAGAATCTCCCGTTCCATCACATCACGATGAGAGTCTCCCGTTCCACCACATCATGATGAGAATCTCCCCTTCCACCTCATCATGATGAGAATCTCCCCTTCCACCTCATCATGATGAGAATCTCCCGTTCCACCTCATCACCATGAGAATCTCCCGTTCCACCACATAACGATGAGAATCTCCCGTTCCACCTCATCACCATGAGAATCTCCCGTTCCACCACATCACGAAGAGAATCTCCTGTTCCACCTCATCACGATGAGAATCTCCCGTTCCACCTAATCACCATGAGAATCTCCCGTTCCACCTCATCACCATGAGAATCTCCCGTTCCACCACATCACGATGAGACTCTCCCGTTCCACCTCATCACCATGAGAATCTACTGTTCTACCTCATCATGATGAGAATCTCCCGTTCCACCTCATCACCATGAGAATCTACTGTTCCACCTCATCAGCATGAGAAACTCCCGGTTCCACCTCATTACCATGAGAATCTCCCGTTCCACCTCATCACCATGAGAATCTCCCGTTCCACCTCATCACCATGAGAATCTCCCGTTCCACCTCGTCACCATGAGAATCTCCCGTTCCACCTCGTCAACATGAGAATTTCTCATTCCACCTCGTCACCATGAGAATCTCCTCTTCCACCTGATCACGATGAGAATCTCCCGTTCCACCTCATCACCATGAGAATCTCCCGTTCCCCCTCATCACCATGAGAATCTCCCGTTCCACCTCGTCGCCATGAGAATCTCCCGTTCCACCTCATCACCATGACAATCTCCCGTTCCACCTCCTCACCATGAGAATCTCCCGTTCCACCTCGTCACCATGAGAATCTCCTCTTCCACCTCGTCACCATGAGAATCTCCCGTTCCACCTCATCATGATGAGAATCTCCCGTTCCACCTCATCATGATGAGAATCTCCCCTTCCACCTCATCACCATGAGAATCTCCCGTTCCACCACATCACGATGAGAATCTCCCGTTCCAACACATCACCATGAGAATCTCCTGTTCCACCACATCACGATGAGAATCTCCCGTTCCACCTCATCACCATGAGAATCTCCCGTTCCACCACATCACAATGAGAATCTCCTGTTCCAACTCATCACGATGAGAATCTCCCGTTCCACCTCATCACCATGAGAAACTCCCGGTTCCACCTCATTACCATGAGAATCTCCCGTTCCACCTCATCACCATGAGAATCTCCCGTTCCACCTCATCACCATGAGAATCTCCCATTCCACCTCGTCACCATGAGAATCTCCCGTTCCAACTCATCACCATGAGAATCTCCCGTTCCACCACATCACGATGAGACTCTCCCGTTCCACCTCATCACCATGAGAATTTACTGTTCTACCTCATCATGATGAGAATCTCCCGTTCCAACTCATCACCATGAGAATCTACTGTTCCAACTCATCACGATGAGAATCTCCCGTTCCACCTCATCACCATGAGAAACTCCCGTTCCACCTCATTACCATGAGAATCTCCCATTCCAAAACATCACCATGAGAATCTCCCGTTCCACCTCGTCACCATGAGAATCTCCCGTTCCACCTCGTCACCATGAGAATCTCCCGTTCCACCTCGTCACCATGAGAATCTCCCGTTCCACCTCGTCACCATGAGAATGTCCTCTTCCACCTCATCATGATGAGAATCCCCCGTTCCACCTCATCACCATGAGAATCTCCCGTTCCACCTCGTCACCATGAGAATCTCCCGTTCCACCTCGTCACCATGAGAATCTCCCGTTCCACGTCGTCACCATGAGAATCTCCCGTTCCACCTCGTCACCATGAGAAACTCCCGTTCCACCTCATTACCATGAGAATCTCCCGTTCCACCTCATCACCATGAGAATCTCCCGTTCCACCTCATCACCATGAGAATCTCCCGTTCCACCTCATCACCATGAGAATCTCCCGTTCCACCTCATCACCATGAGAATCTCCCGTTCCACCTCATCACGATGAGAATCTCACGTTCCACCTCATCACCATGAGAATCCCCCGATCCACCTAATCACCATGAGAATCTCCCGTTCCAACTCATCACCATGAGAATCTCCCGTTCCACCACATCACGATGAGACTCTCCCGTTCCACCTCATCACCATGAGAATCTACTGTTCTACCTCATCATGATGAGAATCTCCCGTTCCAACTCATCACCATGAGAATCTACTGTTCCAGCTCATCATGATGAGAATCTCCTGTTCCACCTCATCACCATGAGAAACTCCCGGTTCCACCTCATTACCATGAGAATCTCCCGTTCAACCTCATCACCATGAGAATCTCCCGTTCCACCTCATCACCATGAGAATCTCCCATTCCACCTCGTCACCATGAGAATCTCCCGTTCCACCTCGTCACCATGAGAATCTCTCATTCCACCTCGTCACCATGAGAATCTCCTCTTCCACATCATCACGATGAGAATCTCCCGTTCCACCTCATCACCATGAGAATCTACCGTTCCACCTCGTCGCCATGAGAATCTCCAGTTCCACCTCATCACCATGAGAATCTCCCGTTCCACCTCATCACCATGAGAATCTCCCGTTCCACCTCATCACCATGAGAATCTCCCGTTCCACCTCATCACCATGAGAATCTCCCGTTCCACCTCATCACCATGAGAATCTCCCGTTCCACCACATTACCATGAGAATCTCCCGTTCCACCTCATCATGATGAGAATCTCCCGTTCCACCACATATCGATGAGAATCTCCCGTTCCACCTCATCACGATGAGAATCTCCCGTTCACCTCATCACCATGAGAATCTCCCGTTCCACCTAATCACCATGAGAATCTCCCGTTCCACCTCGTCACCATGAGAATCTCCCGTTCCACCTCGTCACCATGAGAATCTCCCGTTCCACCTCGTCACCAGGAGAATCTCCCGTTCCACCTCATCATGATGAGAATCTCCCGTTCCACCTCATCATGATGAGAATCTCCCGTTCCACCTCATCACCATGAGAATCTCCCGTTCCACCACATCACGATGAGAATCTCCCGTTCCACCTCATCACCATGAGAATCTCCCGTTCCACCACATATCGATGAGAATCTCCTGTTCCACCTCATCACGATGAGAATCTCCCGTTCACCTCATCACCATGAGAATCTCCCGTTCCACCTCGTCACCATGAGAATCTCCCGTTCCACCTCGTCACCATGAGAATCTCCCGTTCCACCTCGTCACCATGAGAATCTCCCGTTCCACCTCGTCACAAGGAGAATCTCCCGTTCCACCTCATCACCATGAGAATCTCCCGTTCCACCTCGTCACCATGAGAATCTCCCGTTCCACCTCATCACCATGAGAATCTCCCATTCCACCTCATCACGATGAGAATCTCATGTTCCACCTCATCACCATGAGAATCTCCCGTTCCACCTCATCACCATGAGAATCTCCCGTTCCACCTCATCACCATGAGAATCTCCCGTTCCACCACATTACCATGAGAATCTCCCGTTCCACCTCATCATGATGAGAATCTCCCGTTCCACCACATATCGATGAGAATCTCCTTTTCCACCTCATCACGATGAGAATCTCCCGTTCACCTCATCACCATGAGAATCTCCCGTTCCACCTAATCACCATGAGAATCTCCCGTTCCACCTCGTCACCATGAGAATCTCCCGTTCCACCTCGTCACCATGAGAATCTCCCGTTCCACCTCGTCACCATGAGAATCTCCCGTTCCACCTCGTCACAAGGAGAATCTCCCGTTCCACCTCATCACCATGAGAATCTCCCGTTCCACCTCGTCACCATGAGAATCTCCCGTTCCACCTCATCACCATGAGAATCTCCCATTCCACCTCATCACGATGAGAATCTCATGTTCCACCTCATCACCATGAGAATCTCCCGTTCCACCTCATCACCATCAGAATCTCCCGTTCCACCTCGTCACCACGAGAATCTCCCATTCCACCTCATCACCATGAGAATCTCCCGTTCCACCTCATCATGATGAGAATCTCCCGTTCCACCTCATCATGATGAGAATCTCCCCTTCCACCTCATCACCATGAGAATCTCCCGTTCCACCTCATCACCATGAGAATCTCCCGTTCCACCTCATCACCATGAGAATCTCCCGTTCCACCACATCATGATGAGAATCTCCCGTTCCACCACATCATGATGAGAATCTCCCGTTCCACCTCATCATGATGAGAATCTCCCGTTCCACCTCATCACCATGAGAATCTCCCATTCCACCTCTTCACCATGAGAATCTCCCGTTCCACCTCATCACCATGAGAATCTCCCGTTCCACCTCATCACCATGAGAATCTCCCGTTCCACCACATTACCATGAGAATCTCCCGTTCCACCTCATCATGATGAGAATCTCCCGTTCCACCTCATCATGATGAGAATCTCCCGTTCCACCTCATCACCATGAGAATCTCCCGTTCCACCACATCACGATAAGAATCTCCCGTTCCACCTCATCACCATGAGAATCTCCCGTTCCACCACATATCGATGAGAATCTCCTGTTCCACCTCATCACGATGAGAATCTCCCGTTCACCTCATCACCATGAGAATCTCCCGTTCCACCTCGTCACCATGAGAATCTCCCGTTCCACCTCGTCACCATGAGAATCTCCCGTTCCACCTCGTCACCATGAGAATCTCCCGTTCCACCTCGTCACAAGGAGAATCTCCCGTTCCACCTCATCACCATGAGAATCTCCCGTTCCACCTCGTCACCATGAGAATCTCCCGTTCCACCTCATCACCATGAGAATCTCCCATTCCACCTCATCACGATGAGAATCTCATGTTCCACCTCATCACCATGAGAATCTCCCGTTCCACCTCATCACCATGAGAATCTCCCGTTCCACCTCATCACCATGAGAATCTCCCGTTCCACCACATTACCATGAGAATCTCCCGTTCCACCTCATCATGATGAGAATCTCCCGTTCCACCACATATCGATGAGAATCTCCTTTTCCACCTCATCACGATGAGAATCTCCCGTTCACCTCATCACCATGAGAATCTCCCGTTCCACCTAATCACCATGAGAATCTCCCGTTCCACCTCGTCACCATGAGAATCTCCCGTTCCACCTCGTCACCATGAGAATCTCCCGTTCCACCTCGTCACCATGAGAATCTCCCGTTCCACCTCGTCACAAGGAGAATCTCCCGTTCCACCTCATCACCATGAGAATCTCCCGTTCCACCTCGTCACCATGAGAATCTCCCGTTCCACCTCATCACCATGAGAATCTCCCATTCCACCTCATCACGATGAGAATCTCATGTTCCACCTCATCACCATGAGAATCTCCCGTTCCACCTCATCACCATCAGAATCTCCCGTTCCACCTCGTCACCACGAGAATCTCCCATTCCACCTCATCACCATGAGAATCTCCCGTTCCACCTCATCATGATGAGAATCTCCCGTTCCACCTCATCATGATGAGAATCTCCCCTTCCACCTCATCACCATGAGAATCTCCCGTTCCACCTCATCACCATGAGAATCTCCCGTTCCACCTCATCACCATGAGAATCTCCCGTTCCACCACATCATGATGAGAATCTCCCGTTCCACCACATCATGATGAGAATCTCCCGTTCCACCTCATCATGATGAGAATCTCCCGTTCCACCTCATCACCATGAGAATCTCCCATTCCACCTCTTCACCATGAGAATCTCCCGTTCCACCTCATCACCATGAGAATCTCCCGTTCCACCTCATCACCATGAGAATCTCCCGTTCCACCACATTACCATGAGAATCTCCCGTTCCACCTCATCATGATGAGAATCTCCCGTTCCACCTCATCATGATGAGAATCTCCCGTTCCACCTCATCACCATGAGAATCTCCCGTTCCACCACATCACGATAAGAATCTCCCGTTCCACCTCATCACCATGAGAATCTCCCGTTCCACCACATATCGATGAGAATCTCCTGTTCCACCTCATCACGATGAGAATCTCCCGTTCCACCTCATCACCATGAGAATCTCCCGTTCCACCTAATCACCATGAGAATCTCCCGTTCCACCTCATCACCATGAGAATCTACTGTTCCAACTCATCACGATGAGAATCTCCCGTTCCACCTCATCACCATAAGAAACTCCCATTCCACCTCATTACCATGAGAATCTCCCGTTCCACCTCATCACCATGAGAATCTCCTGTTCCACCTCATCACCATGAGAATCTCCCGTTCCACCTCATCACCATGAGAATCTCCCGTTCCACCTCGTCACCATGAGAATCTCCCGTTCCACCTCGTCACCATGAGAATCTCCTCTTCCACCTCATCTTGATGAGAATCTCCCGTTCCACCTCATCACCATGAGAATCTCCAGTTCCACCTCATCATGATGAGAATCTCCCGTTCCACCTCATCATGATGAGAATCTCCCGTTCCACCTCGTCACCATGAGAATCTCCCCTTCCACCTCATCACCATGAAAATCTCCCGTTCCACCACATATCGATGAGAATCTCCTTTTCCACCTCATCACCATGAGAATCTCCCGTTCCACCTCATCACCATGAGAATCTCCCGTTCCACCTCATCACCATGAGAATCTCCCGTTCCACCTCATCACTATGAGAATCTCCCGTTCCACCTCATCACCATGAGAATCTCCCGTTCCACCACATCATGATGAGAATCTCCCGTTCCACCTCATCATGATGAGAATCTCCCGTTCCACCTCATCATGATGAGAATCTCCCGTTCCACCTCATCACCATGAGAATCTCCCGTTCCACCACATCACGATGAGAATCTCCCGTTCCACCTCATCACCATGAGAATCTCCCGTTCCACCACATATCGATGAGAATCTCCTGTTCCACCTCATCACGATGAGAATCACCCGTTCCACCTCATCACCATGAGAATCTCCCGTTCCACCTAATCACCAAGAGAATCTCCCGTTCCACCTCATCACCATGAGAATCTACTGTTCCAACTCATCACGATGAGAATCTCCCGTTCCACCTCATCACCATAAGAAACTCCCGTTCCACCTCATTACCATGAGAATCTCCCGTTCCACCTCATCACCATGAGAATCTCCTGTTCCACCTCATCACCATGAGAATCTCCCGTTCCACCTCATCACCATGAGAATCTCCCGTTCCACCTCGTCACCATGAGAATCTCCCGTTCCACCTCGTCACCATGAGAATCTCCTCTTACACCTCTTCATGATGAGAATCTCCCGTTCCACCTCATCACCATGAGAATCTCCAGTTCCACCTCATCATGATGAGAATCTCCCGTTCCACCTCATCATGATGAGAATCTCCCGTTCCACCTCGTCACCATGAGAATCTCCCGTTCCACCTCATCACCATGAGAATCTCCCGTTCCACCTCATCACGATGAGAATCTCACGTTCCACCTCATCACCATGAGAATCCCCCGATCCACCTAATCACCATGAGAATCTCCCGTTCCAACTCATCACCATGAGAATCTCCCGTTCCACCACATCACGATGAGACTCTCCCGTTCCACCTCATCACCATGAGAATCTACTGTTCTACCTCATCATGATGAGAATCTCCCGTTCCAACTCATCACCATGAGAATCTACTGTTCCAGCTCATCATGATGAGAATCTCCTGTTCCACCTCATCACCATGAGAAACTCCCGGTTCCACCTCATTACCATGAGAATCTCCCGTTCAACCTCATCACCATGAGAATCTCCCGTTCCACCTCATCACCATGAGAATCTCCCATTCCACCTCGTCACCATGAGAATCTCCCGTTCCACCTCGTCACCATGAGAATCTCTCATTCCACCTCGTCACCATGAGAATCTCCTCTTCCACATCATCACGATGAGAATCTCCCGTTCCACCTCATCACCATGAGAATCTCCCGTTCCACCTCGTCGCCATGAGAATCTCCAGTTCCACCTCATCACCATGAGAATCTCCCGTTCCACCTCATCACCATGAGAATCTCCCGTTCCACCTCATCACCATGAGAATCTCCCGTTCCACCTCATCACCATGAGAATCTCCCGTTCCACCTCATCACCATGAGAATCTCCCGTTCCACCACATTACCATGAGAATCTCCCGTTCCACCTCATCATGATGAGAATCTCCCGTTCCACCACATATCGATGAGAATCTCCTTTTCCACCTCATCACGATGAGAATCTCCCGTTCACCTCATCACCATGAGAATCTCCCGTTCCACCTAATCACCATGAGAATCTCCCGTTCCACATCGTCACCATGAGAATCTCCCGTTCCACCTCGTCACCATGAGAATCTCCCGTTCCACCTCGTCACCAGGAGAATCTCCCGTTCCACCTCATCATGATGAGAATCTCCCGTTCCACCTCATCATGATGAGAATCTCCCGTTCCACCTCATCACCATGAGAATCTCCCGTTCCACCACATCACGATGAGAATCTCCCGTTCCACCTCATCACCATGAGAATCTCCCGTTCCACCACATATCGATGAGAATCTCCTGTTCCACCTCATCACGATGAGAATCTCCCGTTCACCTCATCACCATGAGAATCTCCCGTTCCACCTCGTCACCATGAGAATCTCCCGTTCCACCTCGTCACCATGAGAATCTCCCGTTCCACCTCGTCACCATGAGAATCTCCCGTTCCACCTCGTCACAAGGAGAATCTCCCGTTCCACCTCATCACCATGAGAATCTCCCGTTCCACCTCGTCACCATGAGAATCTCCCGTTCCACCTCATCACCATGAGAATCTCCCATTCCACCTCATCACGATGAGAATCTCATGTTCCACCTCATCACCATGAGAATCTCCAGTTCCACCTCATCATGATGAGAATCTCCCGTTCCACCTCATCATGATGAGAATCTCCCGTTCCACCTCGTCACCATGAGAATCTCCCCTTCCACCTCATCACCATGAAAATCTCCCGTTCCACCACATATCGATGAGAATCTCCTTTTCCACCTCATCACCATGAGAATCTCCCGTTCCACCTCATCACCATGAGAATCTCCCGTTCCACCTCATCACCATGAGAATCTCCCGTTCCACCTCATCACCATGAGAATCTCCCGTTCCACCTCATCACCATGAGAATCTCCCGTTCCACCACATCATGATGAGAATCTCCCGTTCCACCTCATCATGATGAGAATCTCCCGTTCCACCTCATCATGATGAGAATCTCCCGTTCCACCTCATCACCATGAGAATCTCCCGTTCCACCACATCACGATGAGAATCTCCCGTTCCACCTCATCACCATGAGAATCTCCCGTTCCACCACATATCGATGAGAATCTCCTGTTCCACCTCATCACGATGAGAATCACCCGTTCCACCTCATCACCATGAGAATCTCCCGTTCCACCTAATCACCAAGAGAATCTCCCGTTCCACCTCATCACCATGAGAATCTACTGTTCCAACTCATCACGATGAGAATCTCCCGTTCCACCTCATCACCATAAGAAACTCCCGTTCCACCTCATTACCATGAGAATCTCCCGTTCCACCTCATCACCATGAGAATCTCCTGTTCCACCTCATCACCATGAGAATCTCCCGTTCCACCTCATCACCATGAGAATCTCCCGTTCCACCTCGTCACCATGAGAATCTCCCGTTCCACCTCGTCACCATGAGAATCTCCTCTTACACCTCTTCATGATGAGAATCTCCCGTTCCACCTCATCACCATGAGAATCTCCAGTTCCACCTCATCATGATGAGAATCTCCCGTTCCACCTCATCATGATGAGAATCTCCCGTTCCACCTCGTCACCATGAGAATCTCCCCTTCCACCTCATCACCATGAAAATCTCCCGTTCCACCACATATCGATGAGAATCTCCTTTTCCACCTCATCACGATGAGAATCTCCCGTTCACCTCATCACCATGAGAATCTCCCGTTCCACCTAATCACCATGAGAATCTCCCGTTCCACCTCGTCACCATGAGAATCTCCCGTTCCACCTCGTCACCATGAGAATCTCCCGTTCCACCTCGTCACCAGGAGAATCTCCCGTTCCACCTCATCATGATGAGAATCTCCCGTTCCACCTCATCATGATGAGAATCTCCCGTTCCACCTCATCACCATGAGAATCTCCCGTTCCACCACATCACGATGAGAATCTCCCGTTCCACCTCATCACCATGAGAATCTCCCGTTCCACCACATATCAATGAGAATCTCCTGTTCCACCTCATCACGATGAGAATCTCCCGTTCACCTCATCACAATGAGAATCTCCCGTTCCACCTCTTCACCATGAGAATCTCCCGTTCCACCTCATCACCATGAGAATCTCCCGTTCCACCTCATCACCATGAGAATCTCCCGTTCCACCTCATCACCATGAGAATCTCCCATTCCACCTCATCACCATGAGAATCTCCCGTTCCACCACATCACGATGAGAATCTCCCGTTCCACCTCATCACCATGAGAATCTCCCGTTCCACCACATCATGATGAGAATCTCCCGTTCCACCTCATCATGATGAGAATCTCCTGTTCCACCTCATCATGATGAGAATCTCCCGTTCCACCTCATCACCATGAGAATCTCCCGTTCCACCACATAACGATGAGAATCTCCCGTTCCACCTCATCACCATGAGAATCTCCCGTTCCACCTAATCACCATGAGAATCTCCCGTTCCACCTCATCACCATGAGAATCTCCCGTTCCACCACATCACGATGAGACTCTCCCGTTCTACCTCATCATGATGAGAATCTACTGTTCTACCTCATCATGATGAGAATCTCCCGTTCCACCTCATCACCATGAGAATCTACTGTTCCAACTCATCACGATTAGAATCTCCCGTTCCACCTCATCACCATGATAAACTCCCGGTTCCACCTCATTACCATGAGAATATCCCGTTCCACCTCATCACCATGAGAATCTCCCGTTCCACCTCATCACCATGAGAATCTCCCATTCCACCTCGTCACCATGAGAATCTCCCGTTCCACCTCGTCACCATGAGAATCTCTCATTCCACCTCGTCACCATGAGAATCTCCTCTTCCACCTCATCACGATGAGAATCTCCCGTTCCACCTCATCACCATGAGAATCTCCCGTTCCACCTCATCACCATGAGAATCTCCCGTTCCACCTCGTCGCCATGAGAATCTCCCGTTCCACCTCATCACCATGAGAATCTCCCGTTCCACCTCATCACCATGAGAATCTCCCGTTCCACCTCATCACCATGAGAATCCCCCGTTCCACCTCGTCACCATGAGAATCCCCCGTTCCACCTCGTCACCATGAGAATCCCCCGTTCCACCTCGTCACCATGAGAATCTCCCGTTCCACCTCGTCACCATGAGAATCTCCCGTTCCACCTCGTCACCATGAGAATCTCCCGTTCCACCTCGTCACCATGAGAATCTCCCGTTCCACCTCGTCACCATGAGAATCTCCCGTTCCACCTCATCACCATGAGAATCTCCCATTCCACCTCTTCACCATGAGAATCTCCCGTTCCACCTCATCACCATGAGAATCTCCCGTTCCACCTCGTCACCATGAGAATCTCCTCTTCCACCTCATCACCATGAGAATCTCCCGTTCCACCACATCATGATGAGAATCTCCCGTTCCACCACATCATGATGAGAATATCCCGTTCCACCTCATCATGATGAGAATCTCCCGTTCCACCTCATCATGATGAGAATCTCCCCTTCCACCTCATCACCATGAGAATCTCCCGTTCCACCACATCATGATGAGAATCTCCCGTTCCACCTCATCACCATGAGAATCTCCCCTTCCACCTCATCACCATGAGAATCTCCCGTTCCACCTCATCACCATGAGAATCTCCCGTTCCACCACATCACCATGAGAATCTCCCGTTCCACCTCATCACCATGAGAATCTCCCGTTCCACCACATCACGATGAGAATCTCCCGTTCCACCTCATCACCATGAGAATCTCCAGTTCCACCACATCATGATGAGAATCTCCTCTTCCACCTCATCATGATGAGAATCTCCCGTTCCACCTCATCACCATGAGAATCTCCCGTTCCACCACATAACGATGAGAATCTCCCGTTCCACCTCATCACCATGAGAATCTCCCGTTCCACCTAATCACCATGACAATCTCCCGTTCCACCTCATCACCATGAGAATCTCCCGTTCCACCACATCACGATGAGACTCTCCCGTTCTACCTCATCATGATGAGAATCTACTGTTCTACCTCATCATGATGAGAATCTCAAGTTCCACCTCATCACCATGAGAATCTACTGTTCCAACTCATAACGATGAGATTCTCCCGTTCCACCTCATCACCATGATAAACTCCCGGCTCCACCTCATTACCATGAGAATATCCCATTCCACCTCATCACCATGAGAATCTCCCGTTCCACCTCATCACCATGAGAATCTCCCATTCCACCTCGTCACCATGAGAATCTCCCGTTCCACCTCGTCACCATGAGAATCTCTCATTCCACCTCGTCACCATGAGAATCTCCTCTTCCACCTCATCACGATGAGAATCTCCCGTTCCACCTCATAACCATGAGAATCTCTCGTTCCACCTCATCACCATGAGAATCTCCCGTTCCACCTCGTCGCCATGAGAATCTCCCGTTCCACCTCATCACCATGAGAATCTCCCGTTCCACCTCGTCACCATGAGAATCTCCCGTTCCACCTCTTCACCATGAGAATCTCCCGTTCCACCTCATCACCATGAGAATCTCCCGTTCCACCTCATCACCATGAGAATCTCCCGTTCCACCTCGTCACCATGAGAATCTCCTCTTCCACCTCGTCACCATGAGAATCTCCCGTTCCACCTCATCATGATGAGAATCTCCCTTTCCACCTCATCATGATGAGAATCTCCCCTTCCACCTCATCACCATGAGAATCTCCCGTTCCACCTCATCACCATGAGAATCTCCCGTTCCACCTCATCACCATGAGAATCTCCCGTTCCACCTCATCACCATGAGAATCTCCCGTTCCACCTCATCACCATGAGAATCTCCCGTTCCACCACATCATGATGAGTATCTCCCGTTCCACCTCATCATGATGAGAATCTCCCGTTCCACCTAATCATGATGAGAATCTCCCGTTCCACCTCATCACCATGAGAATCTCCCGTTCCACCACATCACGATGAGAATCTCCCGTTCCACCTCATCACCATGAGAATCTCCCGTTCCACCACATCACGATGAGAATCTCCTGTTCCACCTCATCACGATGCGAATCTCCCGTTCCACCTCATCACCATGAGAATCTCCCGTTCCACCTAATCACCATGAGAATCTCCCGTTCCACCTCATCACCATGAGAATCTCCCGTTCCACCACATCACGATGAGACTCTCCCGTTCCACCTCATCACCATGAGAATCTACTGTTCCAACTCATCACGATGAGAATCTCCCGTTCCACCTCATCACCATGAGAATCTCCCATTCCACCTCATCACGATGAGAATCTCATGTTCCACCTCATCACCATGAGAATCTCCCGTTCCACCTCATCACCATCAGAATCTCCCGTTCCACCTCGTCACCACGAGAATCTCCCGTTCCACCTCATCACCATGAGAATCTCCCGTTCCACCTCATCATGATGAGAATCTCCCGTTCCACCTCATCATGATGAGAATCTCCCCTTCCACCTCATCACCATGAGAATCTCCCGTTCCACCTCATCACCATGAGAATCTCCCGTTCCACCTCATCACCATGAGAATCTCCCGTTCCACCACATCATGATGAGAATCTCCCGTTCCACCACATCATGAAGAGAATCTCCCGTTCCACCTCATCACCATGAGAATCTCCCCTTCCACCTCATCACCATGAGAATCTCCCGTTCCACCTCATCACCATGAGAATCTCCCGTTCCACCTCATCACCATGAGAATCTCCCGTTCCACCTCATCACCATGAGAATCTCCTGTTCCACCACATCATGATGAGAATCTCCCGTTCCACCACATCATGATGAGAATATCCCGTTCCACCTCATCATGATGTGAATCTCCCCTTCCACCTCATCATGATGAGAATCTCCCCTTCCACCTCATCACCATGAGAATCTCCCGTTCCACCACATCATGATGAGAATCTCCCGTTCCACCTCATCACCATGAGAATCTCCCCTTCCACCTCATCACCATGAGAATCTCCCGTTCCACCTCATCACCATGAGAATCTCCCGTTCCACCTCGTCACCAGGAGAATCTCCCGTTCCACCTCATCATGATGAGAATCTCCCGTTCCACCTCATCACCATGAGAATCTCCCGTTCCACCACATCACGATGAGAATCTCCCGTTCCACCTCATCACCATGAGAATCTCCCGTTCCACCACATATCGATGAGAATCTCCTGTTCCACCTCATCACGAAGAGAATCTCCCGTTCACCTCATCACCATGAGAATCTCCCGTTCCACCTCGTCACCATGAGAATCTCCCGTTCCACCTCGTCACCATGAGAATCTCCCGTTCCACCTCGTCACCATAAGAATCTCCCGTTCCACCTCGTCACCATGAGAATCTCCCGTTCCACCTCGTCACCATGAGAATCTCCCGTTCCACCTCGTCACCAGGAGAATCTCCCGTTCCACCTCTTCACCATGAGAATCTCCCGTTCCACCTCGTCACCATGAGAATCTCCCGTTCCACCTCATCACCATGAGAATCTCCCATTCCACCTCATCACGATGAGAATCTCATGTTCCACCTCATCACCATGAGAATCTCCCGTTCCACCTCATCACCTTCAGAATCTCCCGTTCCACCTCGTCACCACGAGAATCTCCCATTCCACCTCATCACCATGAGAATCTCCCGTTCCACCTCATCATGATGAGAATCTCCCGTTCCACCTCATCATGATGAGAATCTCCCCTTCCACCTCATCACCATGAGAATCTCCCGTTCCACCTCATCACCATGAGAATCTCCTGTTCCACCACATCATGATGAGAATCTCCCGTTCCACCACATCATGATGAGAATATCCCGTTCCACCTCATCATGATGAGAATCTCCCGTTCCACCTCATCATGATGAGAATCTCCCCTTCCACCTCATCACCATGAGAATCTCCCCTTCCACCTCATCACCATGAGAATCTCCCGTTCCACCTCATCACCATGAGAATCTCCCGTTCCACCTCGTCGCCATGAGAATCTCCCGTTCCACCTCATCACCATGAGAATCTCCCGTTCCACCTCATCACCATGAGAATCTCCCGTTCCACCTCATCACCATGAGAATCTCCCGTTCCAACCTCATCACCATGAGAATCTCCCATTCCACCTCATCACCATGAGAATCTCCCGTTCCACCTCGTCACCATGAGAATCTCCTCTTCCACCTCGTCACCATGAGAATCTCCCGTTCCACCTCATCATGATGACAATCTCCCGTTCCACCTCATCATGATGACAATCTCCCCTTCCACCTCATCACCATGAGAATCTCCCGTTCCACCTCATCACCATGAGAATCTCCCGTTCCACCTCATCACCATGAGAATCTCCCGTTCCACCTCATCACCATGAGAATCTCCCGTTCCACCTCATCACCATGAGAATCTCCCGTTCCACCTCATCACCATGAGAATCTCCCGTTCCACCACATCATGATGAGTATCTCCCGTTCCACCTCATCATGATGAGAATCTCCCGTTCCACCTAATCATGATGAGAATCTCCCGTTCCACCTCATCACCATGAGAGTCTCCCGTTCCACCACATCACCATGAGAATCTCCCGTTCCACCTCATCACCATGAGAATCTCCCGTTCCACCACATCACAATGAGAATCTCCTGTTCCACCACATCACGATGAGAATCTCCCGTTCCACCTCATCACCATGAGAATCTCCCGTTCCACCTAATCACGATGAGAATCTCCCGTTCCACCTCATCACCATGAGAATCTCCCGTTCCACCACATCACGATGAGACTCTCCCGTTCCACCTCATCACCATGAGAATCTACTGTTCCAACTCATCACGATGAGAATCTCCCGTTCCACCTCATCACCATGAGAAACTCCTGTTCCACCTCATTACCATGAGAATCTCCCGTTCCACCTCATCACCATGAGAATCTCCCGTTCCACCTCATCACCATGAGAATCTCCCCTTCCACCTCATCATGATGAGAATCTCCCGTTCCACCTCATCACCATGAGAATCTCCCCTTCCACCTCATCACCATGAGAATCTCCCCTTCCACCTCATCACCATGAGAATCTCCCCTTCCACCTCATCACCATGAGAATCTCCCGTTCCACCTCATCACCATGAGAATCTCCCGTTCCACCTCATCACCATGAGAATCTCCCCTTCCACCTCATCACCATGAGAATCTCCCCTTCCACCTCATCACCATGAGAATATCCCGTTCCACCTCATCACGATGAGAATCTCCCGTTCCACCTCATCACCATGAGAATCTCCCGTTCCACCTCGTCACCATGAGAATCTCCCGTTGCACCTCGTCACCATGAGAATCTCCCGTTCCACCTCGTCATGATGAGAATCTCCCGTTCCACCTCGTCACCATGAGAATCTCCCGTTCCACCCCGTCACCATGAGAATCTCCCGTTCCACCTCGTCACCATGAGAATCTCCCGTTCCACCTCGTCACCATGAGAATCTCCCGTTCCACCTCATCACCATGAGAATCTCCCATTCCACCTCATCACGATGAGAATCTCCTGTTCCACCTCATCACCATGACAATCTCCCGTTCCACCTCGTCACCATGAGAATCTCCCGTTCCACCTCGTCCCCATGAGAATCTCCCGTTCCACCTCGTCACCATGAGAATCTCCCCTTCCACCTCATCACCATGAGAATCTCCCGTTCCACCTCATCATGATGAGAATCTCCCCTTCCACCTCATCACCATGAGAATCTCCCCTTCCACCTCATCACCATGAGAATCTCCCGTTCCACCTCGTCACCATGAGAATCTCCCGTTCCACCTCGTCACCATGAGAATCTCCCGTTCCACCTCGTCACCATGAGAATCTCCCGTTCCACCTCGTCACCATGAGAATCTCCCGTTCCACGACATCACGATGAGACTCTCCCGTTCCACCTCATCACCATGAGAATCTACTGTTCTACCTCATCATGATGAGAATCTCCCGTTCCGACTCATCACCATGAGAATCTACTGTTCCAACTCATCACGATGAGAATCTCCCGTTCCAACTCATCACCATGAGAATCTACTGTTCCAACTCATCACGATGAGAATCTCCCGTTCCACCTCATCACCATGACAAACTCCCGTTCCACCTCATTACCATGAGAATCTCCCATTCCACCACATCACCATGAGAATCTCCCGTTCCACCTCGTCACCATGAGAATCTCCCGTTCCACCTCGTCACCATGAGAATCTCCCGTTCCACCTCGTCACCATGAGAATGTCCTCTTCCACCTCATCATGATGAGAATCCCCCGTTCCACCTCATCACCATGAGAATCTCCCGTTCCACCTCGTCACCATGAGAATCTCCCGTTCCACCTCGTCACCATGAGAATCTCCCGTTCCACGTCGTCACCATGAGAATCTCCCGTTCCACCTCGTCACAATGAGAAACTCCCGTTCCACCTCATTACCATGAGAATCTCCCGTTCCACCTCATCACCATGAGAATCTCCCGTTCCACCTCATCTCCATGAGAATCTCCCGTTCCAACTCGTCACCATGAGAATCTCCCGTTCCACCTCGTCACCATGAGAATCTCCCGTTCCACCTCGTCACCATGAGAATCTCCTCTTCCACCTCATCATGATGAGAATCTCCCGTTCCCCCTCATCACCATGAGAATCTCCCGTTCCACCTCGTCACCATGAGAATCTCCTCTTCCACCTCATCATGATGAGAATCTCCCGTTCCCCCTCATCACCATGAGAATCTCCCGTTCCACCTCATCACCATGAGAATCTCCTCTTCCACATCATCACTATGAGAATCTCCCGTTCCACCTCATCACGATGAGAATCTCCCGTTCCACCTCGTCGCCATGAGAATCTCCCGTTCCACCTCGTCGCCATGAGAATCTCCCGTTCCACCTCGTCACCATGAGAATCTCCTGTTCCACCTCATCACCATGAGAATCTCCCGTTCCACCTCATCACCATGAGAATCTCCCGTTCCACCTCATCACCATGAGAATCTCCCGTTCCACCACATCACGATAAGAATCTCCCGTTCCACCTCATCATGATGAGAATCTCCCGTTCCACCTCATCATGATGAGAATCTCCCGTTCCACCTCATCACCATGAGAATCTCCCGTTCCACCACATCACGATGAGAATCTCCCGTTCCACCTCATCACCATGAGAATCTCCCCTTCCACCTCATCACCATGAGAATATCCCGTTCCACCTCATCACGATGAGAATCTCCCGTTCCACCTCATCACCATGAGAATCTCCCGTTCCACCTCGTCACCATGAGAATCTCCCGTTGCACCTCGTCACCATGAGAATCTCCCGTTCCACCTCGTCATGATGAGAATCTCCCGTTCCACCTCGTCACCATGAGAATCTCCCGTTCCACCCCGTCACCATGAGAATCTCCCGTTCCACCTCGTCACCATGAGAATCTCCCGTTCCACCTCGTCACCATGAGAATCTCCCGTTCCACCTCATCACCATGAGAATCTCCCATTCCACCTCATCACGATGAGAATCTCCTGTTCCACCTCATCACCATGACAATCTCCCGTTCCACCTCGTCACCATGAGAATCTCCCGTTCCACCTTGTCACCATGAGAATCTCCCGTTCCACCTCGTCACCATGAGAATCTCCCCTTCCACCTCATCACCATGAGAATCTCCCGTTCCACCTCATCATGATGAGAATCTCCCCTTCCACCTCATCACCATGAGAATCTCCCCTTCCACCTCATCACCATGAGAATCTCCCGTTCCACCTCGTCACCATGAGAATCTCCCGTTCCACCTCGTCACCATGAGAATCTCCCGTTCCACCTCGTCACCATGAGAATCTCCCGTTCCACCTCGTCACCATGAGAATCTCCCGTTCCACGACATCACGATGAGACTCTCCCGTTCCACCTCATCACCATGAGAATCTACTGTTCTACCTCATCATGATGAGAATCTCCCGTTCCGACTCATCACCATGAGAATCTACTGTTCCAACTCATCACGATGAGAATCTCCCGTTCCAACTCATCACCATGAGAATCTACTGTTCCAACTCATCACGATGAGAATCTCCCGTTCCACCTCATCACCATGACAAACTCCCGTTCCACCTCATTACCATGAGAATCTCCCATTCCACCACATCACCATGAGAATCTCCCGTTCCACCTCGTCACCATGAGAATCTCCCGTTCCACCTCGTCACCATGAGAATCTCCCGTTCCACCTCGTCACCATGAGAATGTCCTCTTCCACCTCATCATGATGAGAATCCCCCGTTCCACCTCATCACCATGAGAATCTCCCGTTCCACCTCGTCACCATGAGAATCTCCCGTTCCACCTCGTCACCATGAGAATCTCCCGTTCCACGTCGTCACCATGAGAATCTCCCGTTCCACCTCGTCACAATGAGAAACTCCCGTTCCACCTCATTACCATGAGAATCTCCCGTTCCACCTCATCACCATGAGAATCTCCCGTTCCACCTCATCTCCATGAGAATCTCCCGTTCCAACTCGTCACCATGAGAATCTCCCGTTCCACCTCGTCACCATGAGAATCTCCCGTTCCACCTCGTCACCATGAGAATCTCCTCTTCCACCTCATCATGATGAGAATCTCCCGTTCCCCCTCATCACCATGAGAATCTCCCGTTCCACCTCGTCACCATGAGAATCTCCTCTTCCACCTCATCATGATGAGAATCTCCCGTTCCCCCTCATCACCATGAGAATCTCCCGTTCCACCTCATCACCATGAGAATCTCCTCTTCCACATCATCACTATGAGAATCTCCCGTTCCACCTCATCACGATGAGAATCTCCCGTTCCACCTCGTCGCCATGAGAATCTCCCGTTCCACCTCGTCGCCATGAGAATCTCCCGTTCCACCTCGTCACCATGAGAATCTCCCGTTCCACCTCATCACCATGAGAATCTCCCGTTCCACCTCATCACCATGAGAATCTCCCGTTCCACCTCATCACCATGAGAATCTCCCGTTCCACCACATCACGATGAGAATCTCCCGTTCCACCTCATCATGATGAGAATCTCCCGTTCCACCTCATCATGATGAGAATCTCCCGTTCCACCTCATCACCATGAGATTCTCCCGTTCCACCACATCACGATGAGAATCTCCCGTTCTACCTCATCACCATGAGAATCTCCCGTTCCACCACATATCGATGAGACTCTCCCGTTCCACCTCATCACCGTGAGAATCTACTGTTCTACCTCATCATGATGAGAATCTCAGTTCCAACTCATCACCATGAGAATCTACTGTTCCAACTCATCATGATGAGAATCTCCTGTTCCACCTCATCACCATGAGAAACTCCCGGTTCCACCTCATTACCATGAGAATCTCCCGTTCAACCTCATCACCATGAGAATCTCCCGTTCCACCTCATCACCATGAGAATCTCCCATTCCACCTCGTCACCATGAGAATCTCCCGTTCCACCTCGTCACCATGAGAATCTCTCATTCCACCTCGTCACCATGAGAATCTCCTCTTCCACATCATCACGATGAGAATCTCCCGTTCCACCTCATCACGATGAGAATCTCCCATTCCACCTCGTCGCCATGAGAATCTCCCGTTCCACCTCATCACCATGAGAATCTCCCGTTCCACCTCATCACCATGAGAATCTCCCGTTCCACCTCATCACCATGAGAATCTCCCGTTCCACCTCATCACCATGAGAATCTCCCGTTCCACCTCATCATGATGAGAATCTCCCGTTCCACCACATCATGATGAGAATCTCCCGTTCCACCTCATCACCATGAGAATCTCCCGTTCCACCACATCACGATGAGAATCTCCCGTTCCACCTCATCACCATGAGAATCTCCCGTTCCACCACATATCGATGAGAATCTCCTGTTCCACCTCATCACGATGAGAGTCTCCCGTTCCACCTCATCACCATGAGAATCTCCCGTTCCACCTAATCACCATGAGAATCTCCCGTTCCACCTCATCACCATGAGAATCTACTGTTCCAACTCATCACGATGAGAATCTCCCGTTCCACCTCATCACCATAAGAAACTCCCGTTCCACCTCATTACCATGAGAATCTCCCGTTCCACCTCATCACCATGAGAATCTCCTGTTCCACCTCATCACCATGAGAATCTCCCGTTCCACCTCATCACCATGAGAATCTCCCGTTCCACCTCGTCACCATGAGAATCTCCAGTTCCACCTCGTCACCATGAGAATCTCCTCTTCCACCTCATCTTGATGAGAATCTCCCGTTCCACCTCATCACCATGAGAATCTCCAGTTCCACCTCATCATGATGAGAATCTCCCGTTCCACCTCATCATGATGAGAATCTCCCGTTCCACCTCGTCACCATGAGAATCTCCCCTTCCACCTCATCACCATGAAAATCTCCCGTTCCACCACATATCGATGAGAATCTCCTTTTCCACCTCATCACCATGAGAATCTCCCGTTCCACCTCATCACCATGAGAATCTCCCGTTCCACCTCATCACCATGAGAATCTCCCGTTCCACCTCATCACCATGAGAATCTCCCGTTCCACCTCATCACCATGAGAATCTCCCGTTCCACCACATCATGATGAGAATCTCCCGTTCCACCTCATCATGATGAGAATCTCCCGTTCCACCTCATCATGATGAGAATCTCCCGTTCCACCTCATCACCATGAGAATCTCCCGTTCCACCACATCACGATGAGAATCTCCCGTTCCACCTCATCACCATGAGAATCTCCCGTTCCACCACATATCGATGAGAATCTCCTGTTCCACCTCATCACGATGAGAATCACCCGTTCCACCTCATCACCATGAGAATCTCCCGTTCCACCTAATCACCAAGAGAATCTCCCGTTCCACCTCATCACCATGAGAATCTACTGTTCCAACTCATCACGATGAGAATCTCCCGTTCCACCTCATCACCATAAGAAACTCCCGTTCCACCTCATTACCATGAGAATCTCCCGTTCCACCTCATCACCATGAGAATCTCCTGTTCCACCTCATCACCATGAGAATCTCCCGTTCCACCTCATCACCATGAGAATCTCCCGTTCCACCTCGTCACCATGAGAATCTCCCGTTCCACCTCGTCACCATGAGAATCTCCTCTTACACCTCTTCATGAACAGAATCTCCCGTTCCACCTCATCACCATGAGAATCTCCAGTTCCACCTCATCATGATGAGAATCTCCCGTTCCACCTCATCATGATGAGAATCTCCCGTTCCACCTCGTCACCATGAGAATCTCCCCTTCCACCTCATCACCATGAAAATCTCCCGTTCCACCACATATCGATGAGAATCTCCTTTTCCACCTCATCACGATGAGAATCTCCCGTTCACCTCATCACCATGAGAATCTCCCGTTCCACCTAATCACCATGAGAATCTCCCGTTCCACCTCGTCACCATGAGAATCTCCCGTTCCACCTCGTCACCATGAGAATCTCCCGTTCCACCTCGTCACCAGGAGAATCTCCCGTTCCACCTCATCATGATGAGAATCTCCCGTTCCACCTCATCATGATGAGAATCTCCCGTTCCACCTCATCACCATGAGAATCTCCCGTTCCACCACATCACGATGAGAATCTCCCGTTCCACCTCATCACCATGAGAATCTCCCGTTCCACCACATATCGATGAGAATCTCCTGTTCCACCTCATCACGATGAGAATCTCCCGTTCACCTCATCACCATGAGAATCTCCCGTTCCACCTCTTCACCATGAGAATCTCCCGTTCCACCTCATCACCATGAGAATCTCCCGTTCCACCTCATCACCATGAGAATCTCCCGTTCCACCTCATCACCATTAGAATCTCCCGTTCCACCTCATCACCATGAGAATCTCCCGTTCCACCACATCACCATGAGAATCTCCCATTCCACCTCATCACCATGAGAATCTCCCGTTCCACCACATCACGATGAGAATCTCCCGTTCCACCTCATCACCATGAGAATCTCCCGTTCCACCACATCATGATGAGAATCTCCCGTTCCACCTCATCATGATGAGAATCTCCTGTTCCACCTCATCATGATGAGAATCTCCCGTTCCACCTCATCACCATGAGAATCTCCCGTTCCACCACATAACGATGAGAATCTCCCGTTCCACCTCATCACCATGAGAATCTCCCGTTCCACCTAATCACCATGAGAATCTCCCGTTCCACCTCATCACCATGAGAATCTCCCGTTCCACCACATCACGATGAGACTCTCCCGTTCTACCTCATCATGATGAGAATCTACTGTTCTACCTCATCATGATGAGAATCTCCCGTTCCACCTCATCACCATGAGAATCTCCCGTTCCACCTCATCACCATGAGAATCTCCCGTTCCACCTCATCACCATGAGAATCCCCCGTTCCACCTCGTCACCATGAGAATCCCCCGTTCCACCTCGTCACCATGAGAATCCCCCGTTCCACCTCGTCACCATGAGAATCTCCCGTTCCACCTCGTCACCATGAGAATCTCCCGTTCCACCTCGTCACCATGAGAATCTCCCGTTCCACCTCGTCACCATGAGAATCTCCCGTTCCACCTCGTCACCATGAGAATCTCCCGTTCCACCTCATCACCATGAGAATCTCCCATTCCACCTCTTCACCATGAGAATCTCCCGTTCCACCTCATCACCATGAGAATCTCCCGTTCCACCTCATCACCATGAGAATCTCCCGTTCCACCTCGTCACCATGAGAATCTCCTCTTCCACCTCATCACCATGAGAATCTCCCGTTCCACCACATCATGATGAGAATCTCCCGTTCCACCACATCATGATGAGAATATCCCGTTCCACCTCATCATGATGAGAATCTCCCGTTCCACCTCATCATGATGAGAATCTCCCCTTCCACCTCATCACCATGAGAATCTCCCGTTCCACCACATCATGATGAGAATCTCCCGTTCCACCTCATCACCATGAGAATCTCCCCTTCCACCTCATCACCATGAGAATCTCCCGTTCCACCTCATCACCATGAGAATCTCCCGTTCCACCACATCACGATGAGACTCTCCCGTTCTACCTCATCATGATGAGAATCTACTGTTCTACCTCATCATGATGAGAATCTCCCGTTCCACCTCATCACCATGAGAATCTACTGTTCCAACTCATCACGATTAGAATCTCCCGTTCCACCTCATCACCATGAGAATCTCCCGTTCCACCTCATCACCATGAGAATCTCCCGTTCCACCTCGTCACCATGAGAATCTCCTCTTCCACCTCATCACCATGAGAATCTCCCGTTCCACCACATCATGATGAGAATCTCCCGTTCCACCACATCATGATGAGAATATCCCGTTCCACCTCATCATGATGAGAATCTCCCGTTCCACCTCATCATGATGAGAATCTCCCCTTCCACCTCATCACCATGAGAATCTCCCGTTCCACCACATCATGATGAGAATCTCCCGTTCCACCTCATCACCATGAGAATCTCCCCTTCCACCTCATCACCATGAGAATCTCCCGTTCCACCTCATCACCATGAGAATCTCCCGTTCCACCTCATCACCATGAGAATCTCCCGTTCCACCACATCACCATGAGAATCTCCCGTTCCACCTCATCACCATGAGAATCTCCCGTTCCACCACATCACGATGAGAATCTCCCGTTCCACCTCATCACCATGAGAATCTCCAGTTCCACCACATCATGATGAGAATCTCCTCTTCCACCTCATCATGATGAGAATCTCCCGTTCCACCTCATCACCATGAGAATCTCCCGTTCCACCACATAACGATGAGAATCTCCCGTTCCACCTCATCACCATGAGAATCTCCCGTTCCACCTAATCACCATGACAATCTCCCGTTCCACCTCATCACCATGAGAATCTCCCGTTCCACCACATCACGATGAGACTCTCCCGTTCTACCTCATCATGATGAGAATCTACTGTTCTACCTCATCATGATGAGAATCTCAAGTTCCACCTCATCACCATGAGAATCTACTGTTCCAACTCATAACGATGAGATTCTCCCGTTCCACCTCATCACCATGATAAACTCCCGGCTCCACCTCATTACCATGAGAATATCCCATTCCACCTCATCACCATGAGAATCTCCCGTTCCACCTCATCACCATGAGAATCTCCCATTCCACCTCGTCACCATGAGAATCTCCCGTTCCACCTCGTCACCATGAGAATCTCTCATTCCACCTCGTCACCATGAGAATCTCCTCTTCCACCTCATCACGATGAGAATCTCCCGTTCCACCTCATAACCATGAGAATCTCTCGTTCCACCTCATCACCATGAGAATCTCCCGTTCCACCTCGTCGCCATGAGAATCTCCCGTTCCACCTCATCACCATGAGAATCTCCCGTTCCACCTCGTCACCATGAGAATCTCCCGTTCCACCTCTTCACCATGAGAATCTCCCGTTCCACCTCATCACCATGAGAATCTCCCGTTCCACCTCATCACCATGAGAATCTCCCGTTCCACCTCGTCACCATGAGAATCTCCTCTTCCACCTCGTCACCATGAGAATCTCCCGTTCCACCTCATCATGATGAGAATCTCCCTTTCCACCTCATCATGATGAGAATCTCCCCTTCCACCTCATCACCATGAGAATCTCCCGTTCCACCTCATCACCATGAGAATCTCCCGTTCCACCTCATCACCATGAGAATCTCCCGTTCCACCTCATCACCATGAGAATCTCCCGTTCCACCTCATCACCATGAGAATCTCCCGTTCCACCTCATCACCATGAGAATCTCCCGTTCCACCACATCATGATGAGTATCTCCCGTTCCACCTCATCATGATGAGAATCTCCCGTTCCACCTAATCATGATGAGAATCTCCCGTTCCACCTCATCACCATGAGAATCTCCCGTTCCACCACATCACGATGAGAATCTCCCGTTCCACCTCATCACCATGAGAATCTCCCGTTCCACCACATCACGATGAGAATCTCCTGTTCCACCTCATCACGATGCGAATCTCCCGTTCCACCTCATCACCATGAGAATCTCCCGTTCCACCTAATCACCATGAGAATCTCCCGTTCCACCTCATCACCATGAGAATCTCCCGTTCCACCACATCACGATGAGACTCTCCCGTTCCACCTCATCACCATGAGAATCTACTGTTCCAACTCATCACGATGAGAATCTCCCGTTCCACCTCATCACCATGAGAATCTCCCATTCCACCTCATCACGATGAGAATCTCATGTTCCACCTCATCACCATGAGAATCTCCCGTTCCACCTCATCACCATCAGAATCTCCCGTTCCACCTCGTCACCACGAGAATCTCCCGTTCCACCTCATCACCATGAGAATCTCCCGTTCCACCTCATCATGATGAGAATCTCCCGTTCCACCTCATCATGATGAGAATCTCCCCTTCCACCTCATCACCATGAGAATCTCCCGTTCCACCTCATCACCATGAGAATCTCCCGTTCCACCTCATCACCATGAGAATCTCCCGTTCCACCACATCATGATGAGAATCTCCCGTTCCACCACATCATGATGAGAATCTCCCGTTCCACCTCATCATGATGAGAATCTCCCGTTCCACCTCATCATGATGAGAATCTCCCCTTCCACCACATCACCATGAGAATCTCCCGTTCCACCACATCATGAAGAGAATCTCCCGTTCCACCTCATCACCATGAGAATCTCCCCTTCCACCTCATCACCATGAGAATCTCCCGTTCCACCTCATCACCATGAGAATCTCCCGTTCCACCTCATCACCATGAGAATCTCCCGTTCCACCTCATCACCATGAGAATCTCCTGTTCCACCACATCATGATGAGAATCTCCCGTTCCACCACATCATGATGAGAATATCCCGTTCGCCCTCATCATGATGTGAATCTCCCCTTCCACCTCATCATGATGAGAATCTCCCCTTCCACCTCATCACCATGAGAATCTCCCGTTCCACCACATCATGATGAGAATCTCCCGTTCCACCTCATCACCATGAGAATCTCCCCTTCCACCTCATCACCATGAGAATCTCCCGTTCCACCTCATCACCATGAGAATCTCCCGTTCCACCTCATCACCATGAGAATCTCCCGTTCCACCACATCACCATGAGAATCTCCCGTTCCACCTCATCATGATGAGAATCTCCCGTTCCACCTCATCACGATGACAATCTCCCCTTCCACCTCATCACCATGAGAATCTCCCATTCCACCTCATCACCATGAGAATCTCCCGTTCCACCTCATCACCATGAGAATCTCCCGTTCCACCTCGTCACCATGAGAATCCCCCGTTCCACCTCGTCACCATGAGAATCCCCCGTTCCATCTCGTCACCATGAGAATCCCCCGTTCCACCTCGTCACCATGAGAATCTCCCGTTCCACCTCATCACCATGAGAATCTCCCGTTCCACCTCATCACCATGAGAATCTCCCGTTCCACCTCATCACCATGAGAATCTCCCGTTCCACCTCATCACCATGAGAATCTCCCGTTCCACCACATCATGATGAGTATCTCCCGTTCCACCTCATCATGATGAGAATCTCCCGTTCCACCTAATCATGATGAGAATCTCCCGTTCCACCTCATCACCATGAGAATCTCCCGTTCCACCACATCACGATGAGAATCTCCCGTTCCACCTCATCACCATGAGAATCTCCCGTTCCACCACATCACGATGAGAATCTCCTGTTCCACCTCATCACGATGCGAATCTCCCGTTCCACCTCATCACCATGAGAATCTCCCGTTCCACCTAATCACCATGAGAATCTCCCGTTCCACCTCATCACCATGAGAATCTCCCGTTCCACCACATCACGATGAGACTCTCCCGTTCCACCTCATCACCATGAGAATCTACTGTTCCAACTCATCACGATGAGAATCTCCCGTTCCACCTCATCACCATGAGAATCTCCCATTCCACCTCATCACGATGAGAATCTCATGTTCCACCTCATCACCATGAGAATCTCCCGTTCCACCTCATCACCATCAGAATCTCCCGTTCCACCTCGTCACCACGAGAATCTCCCGTTCCACCTCATCACCATGAGAATCTCCCGTTCCACCTCATCATGATGAGAATCTCCCGTTCCACCTCATCATGATGAGAATCTCCCCTTCCACCTCATCACCATGAGAATCTCCCGTTCCACCTCATCACCATGAGAATCTCCCGTTCCACCTCATCACCATGAGAATCTCCCGTTCCACCACATCATGATGAGAATCTCCCGTTCCACCACATCATGATGAGAATCTCCCGTTCCACCTCATCATGATGAGAATCTCCCGTTCCACCTCATCATGATGAGAATCTCCCCTTCCACCACATCACCATGAGAATCTCCCGTTCCACCACATCATGAAGAGAATCTCCCGTTCCACCTCATCACCATGAGAATCTCCCCTTCCACCTCATCACCATGAGAATCTCCCGTTCCACCTCATCACCATGAGAATCTCCCGTTCCACCTCATCACCATGAGAATCTCCCGTTCCACCTCATCACCATGAGAATCTCCTGTTCCACCACATCATGATGAGAATCTCCCGTTCCACCACATCATGATGAGAATATCCCGTTCGCCCTCATCATGATGTGAATCTCCCCTTCCACCTCATCATGATGAGAATCTCCCCTTCCACCTCATCACCATGAGAATCTCCCGTTCCACCACATCATGATGAGAATCTCCCGTTCCACCTCATCACCATGAGAATCTCCCCTTCCACCTCATCACCATGAGAATCTCCCGTTCCACCTCATCACCATGAGAATCTCCCGTTCCACCTCATCACCATGAGAATCTCCCGTTCCACCACATCACCATGAGAATCTCCCGTTCCACCTCATCATGATGAGAATCTCCCGTTCCACCTCATCACGATGACAATCTCCCCTTCCACCTCATCACCATGAGAATCTCCCATTCCACCTCATCACCATGAGAATCTCCCGTTCCACCTCATCACCATGAGAATCTCCCGTTCCACCTCGTCACCATGAGAATCCCCCGTTCCACCTCGTCACCATGAGAATCCCCCGTTCCATCTCGTCACCATGAGAATCCCCCGTTCCACCTCGTCACCATGAGAATCTCCCGTTCCACCTCGTCACCATGAGAATCTCCCGTTCCACCTCGTCACCATGAGAATCTCCCGTTCCACCTCTTCACCATGAGAATCTCCCGTTCCACCTCATCACCATGAGAATCTCCCGTTCCACCTCATCACCATGAGAATCTCCCGTTCCACCTCGTCACCATGAGAATCTCCTCTTCCACCTCGTCACCATGAGAATCTCCCGTTCCACCTCATCATGATGAGAATCTCCCGTTCCACCTCATCATGATGACAATCTCCCCTTCCACCTCATCACCATGAGAATCTCCCGTTCCACCTCATCACCATGAGAATCTCCCGTTCCACCTCATCACCATGAGAATCTCCCGTTCCACCTCATCACCATGAGAATCTCCCGTTCCACCTCATCACCATGAGAATCTCCCGTTCCACCTCATCACCATGAGAATCTCCCGTTCCACCACATCATGATGAGTATCTCCCGTTCCACCTCATCATGATGAGAATCTCCCGTTCCACCTAATCATGATGAGAATCTCCCGTTCCACCTCATCACCATGAGAATCTCCCGTTCCACCACATCACGATGAGAATCTCCCGTTCCACCTCATCACCATGAGAATCTCCCGTTCCACCACATCACGATGAGAATCTCCTGTTCCACCTCATCACGATGCGAATCTCCCGTTCCACCTCATCACCATGAGAATCTCCCGTTCCACCTAATCACCATGAGAATCTCCCGTTCCACCTCATCACCATGAGAATCTCCCGTTCCACCACATCACGATGAGACTCTCCCGTTCCACCTCATCACCATGAGAATCTACTGTTCCAACTCATCACGATGAGAATCTCCCGTTCCACCTCATCACCATGAGAATCTCCCATTCCACCTCATCACGATGAGAATCTCATGTTCCACCTCATCACCATGAGAATCTCCCGTTCCACCTCGTCGCCATGAGAATCTCCCGTTCCACCTCGTCACCATGAGAATCTCCCGTTCCACCTCATCACCATGAGAATCTCCCGTTCCACCTCATCACCATGAGAATCTCCCGTTCCACCTCATCACCATGAGAATCTCCCGTTCCACCACATCACGATGAGAATCTCCCGTTCCACCTCATCATGATGAGAATCTCCCGTTCCACCTCATCATGATGAGAATCTCCCGTTCCACCTCATCACCATGAGATTCTCCCGTTCCACCACATCACGATGAGAATCTCCCGTTCTACCTCATCACCATGAGAATCTCCCGTTCCACCACATATCGATGAGACTCTCCCGTTCCACCTCATCACCGTGAGAATCTACTGTTCTACCTCATCATGATGAGAATCTCAGTTCCAACTCATCACCATGAGAATCTACTGTTCCAACTCATCATGATGAGAATCTCCTGTTCCACCTCATCACCATGAGAAACTCCCGGTTCCACCTCATTACCATGAGAATCTCCCGTTCAACCTCATCACCATGAGAATCTCCCGTTCCACCTCATCACCATGAGAATCTCCCATTCCACCTCGTCACCATGAGAATCTCCCGTTCCACCTCGTCACCATGAGAATCTCTCATTCCACCTCGTCACCATGAGAATCTCCTCTTCCACATCATCACGATGAGAATCTCCCGTTCCACCTCATCACGATGAGAATCTCCCATTCCACCTCGTCGCCATGAGAATCTCCCGTTCCACCTCATCACCATGAGAATCTCCCGTTCCACCTCATCACCATGAGAATCTC
Source organism: Telmatherina bonti (assembly GCF_933228915.1). Lineage (NCBI taxonomy): Eukaryota > Metazoa > Chordata > Actinopteri > Atheriniformes > Telmatherinidae > Telmatherina > Telmatherina bonti. Next base: position 2,473,431 of record NC_136621.1, read on the forward strand.
CCGTTCCACCTCATCACCATGAGAATCTCCCGTTCCACCTCATCACCATGAGAATCTCCCGTTCCACCTCATCATGATGAGAATCTCCCGTTCCACCACATCATGATGAGAATCTCCCGTTCCACCTCATCACCATGAGAATCTCCCGTTCCACCACATCACGATGAGAATCTCCCGTTCCACCTCATCACCATGAGAATCTCCCGTTCCACCACATATCGATGAGAATCTCCTGTTCCACCTCATCACGATGAGAGTCTCCCGTTCCACCTCATCACCATGAGAATCTCCCGTTCCACCTAATCACCATGAGAATCTCCCGTTCCACCTCATCACCATGAGAATCTACTGTTCCAACTCATCACGATGAGAATCTCCCGTTCCACCTCATCACCATAAGAAACTCCCGTTCCACCTCATTACCATGAGAATCTCCCGTTCCACCTCATCACCATGAGAATCTCCTGTTCCACCTCATCACCATGAGAATCTCCCGTTCCACCTCATCACCATGAGAATCTCCCGTTCCACCTCGTCACCATGAGAATCTCCAGTTCCACCTCGTCACCATGAGAATCTCCTCTTCCACCTCATCTTGATGAGAATCTCCCGTTCCACCTCATCACCATGAGAATCTCCAGTTCCACCTCATCATGATGAGAATCTCCCGTTCCACCTCATCATGATGAGAATCTCCCGTTCCACCTCGTCACCATGAGAATCTCCCCTTCCACCTCATCACCATGAAAATCTCCCGTTCCACCACATATCGATGAGAATCTCCTTTTCCACCTCATCACCATGAGAATCTCCCGTTCCACCTCATCACCATGAGAATCTCCCGTTCCACCTCATCACCATGAGAATCTCCCGTTCCACCTCATCACCATGAGAATCTCCCGTTCCACCTCATCACCATGAGAATCTCCCGTTCCACCACATCATGATGAGAATCTCCCGTTCCACCTCATCATGATGAGAATCTCCCGTTCCACCTCATCATGATGAGAATCTCCCGTTCCACCTCATCACCATGAGAATCTCCCGTTCCACCACATCACGATGAGAATCTCCCGTTCCACCTCATCACCATGAGAATCTCCCGTTCCACCACATATCGATGAGAATCTCCTGTTCCACCTCATCACGATGAGAATCACCCGTTCCACCTCATCACCATGAGAATCTCCCGTTCCACCTAATCACCAAGAGAATCTCCCGTTCCACCTCATCACCATGAGAATCTACTGTTCCAACTCATCACGATGAGAATCTCCCGTTCCACCTCATCACCATAAGAAACTCCCGTTCCACCTCATTACCATGAGAATCTCCCGTTCCACCTCATCACCATGAGAATCTCCTGTTCCACCTCATCACCATGAGAATCTCCCGTTCCACCTCATCACCATGAGAATCTCCCGTTCCACCTCGTCACCATGAGAATCTCCCGTTCCACCTCGTCACCATGAGAATCTCCTCTTACACCTCTTCATGAACAGAATCTCCCGTTCCACCTCATCACCATGAGAATCTCCAGTTCCACCTCATCATGATGAGAATCTCCCGTTCCACCTCATCATGATGAGAATCTCCCGTTCCACCTCGTCACCATGAGAATCTCCCCTTCCACCTCATCACCATGAAAATCTCCCGTTCCACCACATATCGATGAGAATCTCCTTTTCCACCTCATCACGATGAGAATCTCCCGTTCACCTCATCACCATGAGAATCTCCCGTTCCACCTAATCACCATGAGAATCTCCCGTTCCACCTCGTCACCATGAGAATCTCCCGTTCCACCTCGTCACCATGAGAATCTCCCGTTCCACCTCGTCACCAGGAGAATCTCCCGTTCCACCTCATCATGATGAGAATCTCCCGTTCCACCTCATCATGATGAGAATCTCCCGTTCCACCTCATCACCATGAGAATCTCCCGTTCCACCACATCACGATGAGAATCTCCCGTTCCACCTCATCACCATGAGAATCTCCCGTTCCACCACATATCGATGAGAATCTCCTGTTCCACCTCATCACGATGAGAATCTCCCGTTCACCTCATCACCATGAGAATCTCCCGTTCCACCTCTTCACCATGAGAATCTCCCGTTCCACCTCATCACCATGAGAATCTCCCGTTCCACCTCATCACCATGAGAATCTCCCGTTCCACCTCATCACCATTAGAATCTCCCGTTCCACCTCATCACCATGAGAATCTCCCGTTCCACCACATCACCATGAGAATCTCCCATTCCACCTCATCACCATGAGAATCTCCCGTTCCACCACATCACGATGAGAATCTCCCGTTCCACCTCATCACCATGAGAATCTCCCGTTCCACCACATCATGATGAGAATCTCCCGTTCCACCTCATCATGATGAGAATCTCCTGTTCCACCTCATCATGATGAGAATCTCCCGTTCCACCTCATCACCATGAGAATCTCCCGTTCCACCACATAACGATGAGAATCTCCCGTTCCACCTCATCACCATGAGAATCTCCCGTTCCACCTAATCACCATGAGAATCTCCCGTTCCACCTCATCACCATGAGAATCTCCCGTTCCACCACATCACGATGAGACTCTCCCGTTCTACCTCATCATGATGAGAATCTACTGTTCTACCTCATCATGATGAGAATCTCCCGTTCCACCTCATCACCATGAGAATCTCCCGTTCCACCTCATCACCATGAGAATCTCCCGTTCCACCTCATCACCATGAGAATCCCCCGTTCCACCTCGTCACCATGAGAATCCCCCGTTCCACCTCGTCACCATGAGAATCCCCCGTTCCACCTCGTCACCATGAGAATCTCCCGTTCCACCTCGTCACCATGAGAATCTCCCGTTCCACCTCGTCACCATGAGAATCTCCCGTTCCACCTCGTCACCATGAGAATCTCCCGTTCCACCTCGTCACCATGAGAATCTCCCGTTCCACCTCATCACCATGAGAATCTCCCATTCCACCTCTTCACCATGAGAATCTCCCGTTCCACCTCATCACCATGAGAATCTCCCGTTCCACCTCATCACCATGAGAATCTCCCGTTCCACCTCGTCACCATGAGAATCTCCTCTTCCACCTCATCACCATGAGAATCTCCCGTTCCACCACATCATGATGAGAATCTCCCGTTCCACCACATCATGATGAGAATATCCCGTTCCACCTCATCATGATGAGAATCTCCCGTTCCACCTCATCATGATGAGAATCTCCCCTTCCACCTCATCACCATGAGAATCTCCCGTTCCACCACATCATGATGAGAATCTCCCGTTCCACCTCATCACCATGAGAATCTCCCCTTCCACCTCATCACCATGAGAATCTCCCGTTCCACCTCATCACCATGAGAATCTCCCGTTCCACCACATCACGATGAGACTCTCCCGTTCTACCTCATCATGATGAGAATCTACTGTTCTACCTCATCATGATGAGAATCTCCCGTTCCACCTCATCACCATGAGAATCTACTGTTCCAACTCATCACGATTAGAATCTCCCGTTCCACCTCATCACCATGAGAATCTCCCGTTCCACCTCATCACCATGAGAATCTCCCGTTCCACCTCGTCACCATGAGAATCTCCTCTTCCACCTCATCACCATGAGAATCTCCCGTTCCACCACATCATGATGAGAATCTCCCGTTCCACCACATCATGATGAGAATATCCCGTTCCACCTCATCATGATGAGAATCTCCCGTTCCACCTCATCATGATGAGAATCTCCCCTTCCACCTCATCACCATGAGAATCTCCCGTTCCACCACATCATGATGAGAATCTCCCGTTCCACCTCATCACCATGAGAATCTCCCCTTCCACCTCATCACCATGAGAATCTCCCGTTCCACCTCATCACCATGAGAATCTCCCGTTCCACCTCATCACCATGAGAATCTCCCGTTCCACCACATCACCATGAGAATCTCCCGTTCCACCTCATCACCATGAGAATCTCCCGTTCCACCACATCACGATGAGAATCTCCCGTTCCACCTCATCACCATGAGAATCTCCAGTTCCACCACATCATGATGAGAATCTCCTCTTCCACCTCATCATGATGAGAATCTCCCGTTCCACCTCATCACCATGAGAATCTCCCGTTCCACCACATAACGATGAGAATCTCCCGTTCCACCTCATCACCATGAGAATCTCCCGTTCCACCTAATCACCATGACAATCTCCCGTTCCACCTCATCACCATGAGAATCTCCCGTTCCACCACATCACGATGAGACTCTCCCGTTCTACCTCATCATGATGAGAATCTACTGTTCTACCTCATCATGATGAGAATCTCAAGTTCCACCTCATCACCATGAGAATCTACTGTTCCAACTCATAACGATGAGATTCTCCCGTTCCACCTCATCACCATGATAAACTCCCGGCTCCACCTCATTACCATGAGAATATCCCATTCCACCTCATCACCATGAGAATCTCCCGTTCCACCTCATCACCATGAGAATCTCCCATTCCACCTCGTCACCATGAGAATCTCCCGTTCCACCTCGTCACCATGAGAATCTCTCATTCCACCTCGTCACCATGAGAATCTCCTCTTCCACCTCATCACGATGAGAATCTCCCGTTCCACCTCATAACCATGAGAATCTCTCGTTCCACCTCATCACCATGAGAATCTCCCGTTCCACCTCGTCGCCATGAGAATCTCCCGTTCCACCTCATCACCATGAGAATCTCCCGTTCCACCTCGTCACCATGAGAATCTCCCGTTCCACCTCTTCACCATGAGAATCTCCCGTTCCACCTCATCACCATGAGAATCTCCCGTTCCACCTCATCACCATGAGAATCTCCCGTTCCACCTCGTCACCATGAGAATCTCCTCTTCCACCTCGTCACCATGAGAATCTCCCGTTCCACCTCATCATGATGAGAATCTCCCTTTCCACCTCATCATGATGAGAATCTCCCCTTCCACCTCATCACCATGAGAATCTCCCGTTCCACCTCATCACCATGAGAATCTCCCGTTCCACCTCATCACCATGAGAATCTCCCGTTCCACCTCATCACCATGAGAATCTCCCGTTCCACCTCATCACCATGAGAATCTCCCGTTCCACCTCATCACCATGAGAATCTCCCGTTCCACCACATCATGATGAGTATCTCCCGTTCCACCTCATCATGATGAGAATCTCCCGTTCCACCTAATCATGATGAGAATCTCCCGTTCCACCTCATCACCATGAGAATCTCCCGTTCCACCACATCACGATGAGAATCTCCCGTTCCACCTCATCACCATGAGAATCTCCCGTTCCACCACATCACGATGAGAATCTCCTGTTCCACCTCATCACGATGCGAATCTCCCGTTCCACCTCATCACCATGAGAATCTCCCGTTCCACCTAATCACCATGAGAATCTCCCGTTCCACCTCATCACCATGAGAATCTCCCGTTCCACCACATCACGATGAGACTCTCCCGTTCCACCTCATCACCATGAGAATCTACTGTTCCAACTCATCACGATGAGAATCTCCCGTTCCACCTCATCACCATGAGAATCTCCCATTCCACCTCATCACGATGAGAATCTCATGTTCCACCTCATCACCATGAGAATCTCCCGTTCCACCTCATCACCATCAGAATCTCCCGTTCCACCTCGTCACCACGAGAATCTCCCGTTCCACCTCATCACCATGAGAATCTCCCGTTCCACCTCATCATGATGAGAATCTCCCGTTCCACCTCATCATGATGAGAATCTCCCCTTCCACCTCATCACCATGAGAATCTCCCGTTCCACCTCATCACCATGAGAATCTCCCGTTCCACCTCATCACCATGAGAATCTCCCGTTCCACCACATCATGATGAGAATCTCCCGTTCCACCACATCATGATGAGAATCTCCCGTTCCACCTCATCATGATGAGAATCTCCCGTTCCACCTCATCATGATGAGAATCTCCCCTTCCACCACATCACCATGAGAATCTCCCGTTCCACCACATCATGAAGAGAATCTCCCGTTCCACCTCATCACCATGAGAATCTCCCCTTCCACCTCATCACCATGAGAATCTCCCGTTCCACCTCATCACCATGAGAATCTCCCGTTCCACCTCATCACCATGAGAATCTCCCGTTCCACCTCATCACCATGAGAATCTCCTGTTCCACCACATCATGATGAGAATCTCCCGTTCCACCACATCATGATGAGAATATCCCGTTCGCCCTCATCATGATGTGAATCTCCCCTTCCACCTCATCATGATGAGAATCTCCCCTTCCACCTCATCACCATGAGAATCTCCCGTTCCACCACATCATGATGAGAATCTCCCGTTCCACCTCATCACCATGAGAATCTCCCCTTCCACCTCATCACCATGAGAATCTCCCGTTCCACCTCATCACCATGAGAATCTCCCGTTCCACCTCATCACCATGAGAATCTCCCGTTCCACCACATCACCATGAGAATCTCCCGTTCCACCTCATCATGATGAGAATCTCCCGTTCCACCTCATCACGATGACAATCTCCCCTTCCACCTCATCACCATGAGAATCTCCCATTCCACCTCATCACCATGAGAATCTCCCGTTCCACCTCATCACCATGAGAATCTCCCGTTCCACCTCGTCACCATGAGAATCCCCCGTTCCACCTCGTCACCATGAGAATCCCCCGTTCCATCTCGTCACCATGAGAATCCCCCGTTCCACCTCGTCACCATGAGAATCTCCCGTTCCACCTCATCACCATGAGAATCTCCCGTTCCACCTCATCACCATGAGAATCTCCCGTTCCACCTCATCACCATGAGAATCTCCCGTTCCACCTCATCACCATGAGAATCTCCCGTTCCACCACATCATGATGAGTATCTCCCGTTCCACCTCATCATGATGAGAATCTCCCGTTCCACCTAATCATGATGAGAATCTCCCGTTCCACCTCATCACCATGAGAATCTCCCGTTCCACCACATCACGATGAGAATCTCCCGTTCCACCTCATCACCATGAGAATCTCCCGTTCCACCACATCACGATGAGAATCTCCTGTTCCACCTCATCACGATGCGAATCTCCCGTTCCACCTCATCACCATGAGAATCTCCCGTTCCACCTAATCACCATGAGAATCTCCCGTTCCACCTCATCACCATGAGAATCTCCCGTTCCACCACATCACGATGAGACTCTCCCGTTCCACCTCATCACCATGAGAATCTACTGTTCCAACTCATCACGATGAGAATCTCCCGTTCCACCTCATCACCATGAGAATCTCCCATTCCACCTCATCACGATGAGAATCTCATGTTCCACCTCATCACCATGAGAATCTCCCGTTCCACCTCATCACCATCAGAATCTCCCGTTCCACCTCGTCACCACGAGAATCTCCCGTTCCACCTCATCACCATGAGAATCTCCCGTTCCACCTCATCATGATGAGAATCTCCCGTTCCACCTCATCATGATGAGAATCTCCCCTTCCACCTCATCACCATGAGAATCTCCCGTTCCACCTCATCACCATGAGAATCTCCCGTTCCACCTCATCACCATGAGAATCTCCCGTTCCACCACATCATGATGAGAATCTCCCGTTCCACCACATCATGATGAGAATCTCCCGTTCCACCTCATCATGATGAGAATCTCCCGTTCCACCTCATCATGATGAGAATCTCCCCTTCCACCACATCACCATGAGAATCTCCCGTTCCACCACATCATGAAGAGAATCTCCCGTTCCACCTCATCACCATGAGAATCTCCCCTTCCACCTCATCACCATGAGAATCTCCCGTTCCACCTCATCACCATGAGAATCTCCCGTTCCACCTCATCACCATGAGAATCTCCCGTTCCACCTCATCACCATGAGAATCTCCTGTTCCACCACATCATGATGAGAATCTCCCGTTCCACCACATCATGATGAGAATATCCCGTTCGCCCTCATCATGATGTGAATCTCCCCTTCCACCTCATCATGATGAGAATCTCCCCTTCCACCTCATCACCATGAGAATCTCCCGTTCCACCACATCATGATGAGAATCTCCCGTTCCACCTCATCACCATGAGAATCTCCCCTTCCACCTCATCACCATGAGAATCTCCCGTTCCACCTCATCACCATGAGAATCTCCCGTTCCACCTCATCACCATGAGAATCTCCCGTTCCACCACATCACCATGAGAATCTCCCGTTCCACCTCATCATGATGAGAATCTCCCGTTCCACCTCATCACGATGACAATCTCCCCTTCCACCTCATCACCATGAGAATCTCCCATTCCACCTCATCACCATGAGAATCTCCCGTTCCACCTCATCACCATGAGAATCTCCCGTTCCACCTCGTCACCATGAGAATCCCCCGTTCCACCTCGTCACCATGAGAATCCCCCGTTCCATCTCGTCACCATGAGAATCCCCCGTTCCACCTCGTCACCATGAGAATCTCCCGTTCCACCTCGTCACCATGAGAATCTCCCGTTCCACCTCGTCACCATGAGAATCTCCCGTTCCACCTCTTCACCATGAGAATCTCCCGTTCCACCTCATCACCATGAGAATCTCCCGTTCCACCTCATCACCATGAGAATCTCCCGTTCCACCTCGTCACCATGAGAATCTCCTCTTCCACCTCGTCACCATGAGAATCTCCCGTTCCACCTCATCATGATGAGAATCTCCCGTTCCACCTCATCATGATGACAATCTCCCCTTCCACCTCATCACCATGAGAATCTCCCGTTCCACCTCATCACCATGAGAATCTCCCGTTCCACCTCATCACCATGAGAATCTCCCGTTCCACCTCATCACCATGAGAATCTCCCGTTCCACCTCATCACCATGAGAATCTCCCGTTCCACCTCATCACCATGAGAATCTCCCGTTCCACCACATCATGATGAGTATCTCCCGTTCCACCTCATCATGATGAGAATCTCCCGTTCCACCTAATCATGATGAGAATCTCCCGTTCCACCTCATCACCATGAGAATCTCCCGTTCCACCACATCACGATGAGAATCTCCCGTTCCACCTCATCACCATGAGAATCTCCCGTTCCACCACATCACGATGAGAATCTCCTGTTCCACCTCATCACGATGCGAATCTCCCGTTCCACCTCATCACCATGAGAATCTCCCGTTCCACCTAATCACCATGAGAATCTCCCGTTCCACCTCATCACCATGAGAATCTCCCGTTCCACCACATCACGATGAGACTCTCCCGTTCCACCTCATCACCATGAGAATCTACTGTTCCAACTCATCACGATGAGAATCTCCCGTTCCACCTCATCACCATGAGAATCTCCCATTCCACCTCATCACGATGAGAATCTCATGTTCCACCTCATCACCATGAGAATCTCCCGTTCCACCTCATCACCATCAGAATCTCCCGTTCCACCTCGTCACCACGAGAATCTCCCGTTCCACCTCATCACCATGAGAATCTCCCGTTCCACCTCATCATGATGAGAATCTCCCGTTCCACCTCATCATGATGAGAATCTCCCCTTCCACCTCATCACCATGAGAATCTCCCGTTCCACCTCATCACCATGAGAATCTCCCGTTCCACCTCATCACCATGAGAATCTCCCGTTCCACCACGTCATGATGAGAATCTCCCGTTCCACCTCATCATGATGAGAATCTCCCGTTCCACCTCATCATGATGAGAATCTCCCCTTCCACCACATCACCATGAGAATCTCCCGTTCCAGCACATCATGATGAGAATCTCCCGTTCCACCTCATCACCATGAGAATCTCCCCTTCCACCTCATCACCATGAGAATCTCCCGTTCCACCTCATCACCATGAGAATCTCCCGTTCCACCTCATCACCATGAGAATCTCCCGTTCCACCTCATCACCATGAGAATCTCCTGTTCCACCAGATCATGATGAGAATCTCTCGTTCCACCACATCATGATGAGAATATCCCGTTCCACCTCATCATGATGAGAATCTCCCCTTCCACCTCATCATGATGAGAATCTCCCCTTCCACCTCATCACCATGAGAATCTCCCGTTCCACCACATCATGATGAGAATCTCCCGTTCCACCTCATCACCATGAGAATCTCCCGTTCCACCTCATCACCATGAGAATCTCCCGTTCCACCACATCATGATGAGAATCTCCCGTTCCACCTCATCACCATGAGAATCTCCCGTTCCACCACATCATGATGAGAATCTCCCGTTCCACCTCATCACGATGAGAATCTCCTGTTCCACCTCATCATGATGAGAATCTCCTGTTCCACCTCATCACCATGAGAATCTCCCGTTCCACCACATAACGATGAGAATCTCCCGTTCCACCTCATCACCATGAGAATCTCCCGTTCCACCTCATCACCATGAGAATCTCCCGTTCCACCTAATCACCATGAGAATCTCCCGTTCCACCTCATCACCATGAGAATCTCCCGTTCCACCTCGTCACCATGAGAATCTCCCGTTCCACCTCGTCACCATGAGAATCTCCCGTTCCACCTCGTCACCATGAGAATCTCCCGTTCCACCTCATCATGATGACAATCTCCCGTTCCACCTCATCATGATGACAATCTCCCCTTCCACCTCATCACCATGAGAATCTCCCGTTCCACCTCATCACCATGAGAATCTCCCGTTCCACCTCATCACCATGAGAATCTCCCCTTCCACCTCATCACCATGAGAATCTCCCTTTCCACCTCATCACCATGAGAATCTCCCGTTCCACCACATCATGATGAGTATCTCCCGTTCCACCTCATCATGATGAGAATCTCCCGTTCCACCTAACCATGATGAGAATCTCCCGTTCCACCTCATCACCCTGAGAATCTACTGTTCCAACTCATCACGATGAGAATCTCCCGTTCCACCTCATCACCATGAGAAACTCCTGTTCCACCTCATTACCATGAGAATCTCCCGTTCCACCTCATCACCATGAGAATCTCCCCTTCCACCTCATCACCATGAGAATCTCCCCTTCCACCTCATCATGATGAGAATCTCACGTTCCACCTCATCATGATGAGAATCTCCCCTTACACCTCATCACCATGAGAATCTCCCCTTCCAACTCATCACCATGAGAATCTCCCGTTCCACCTCATCACCATGAGAATCTCCCGTTCCACCTCATCACCATGAGAATCTCCCGTTCCACCTCATCACCATGAGAATCTCCCGTTCCACCTCATCACCATGAGAATATCCCGTTCCACCTCATCACCATGAGAATCTCCCGTTCCACCTCGTCACCATGAGAATCTCCCGTTCCACCTCGTCACCATGAGAATCTCCCGTTCCACCTCGTCACCATGAGAATCTCCCGTTCCACCTCGTCACCATGAGAATCTCCCGTTCCACCTCATCACCATGAGAATCTCCCGTTCCACCACATCACGATGAGACTCTCCCGTTCCACCTCATCACCATGAGAATCTACTGTTCCAACTCATCACGATGAGAATCTCCCGTTCCACCTCATCACCATGAGAATCTCCCGTTCCACCTCGTCACCATGAGAATCTCCCGTTCCACCTCGTCACCATGAGAATCTCCCGTTCCACCTCGTCACCATGAGAATCTCCCGTTCCACCACGTCACCATGAGAATCTCCCGTTCCACCTCATCACCATGAGAATCTCCCGTTCCACCACATCACGATGAGACTCTCCCGTTCCACCTCATCACCATGAGAATCTACTGTTCCAACTCATCACGATGAGAATCTCCCGTTCCACCTCATCACCATGAGAATCTCCCGTTCCACCTCATCACCATGAGAATCTCCCCTACCACCTCATCATGATGAGAATCTCACGTTCCACCTCATCATGATGAGAATCTCCCCTTCCACCTCGTCACCATGAGAATCTCCTCTTCCACCTCATCACGATGAGAATCTCCCGTTCCACCTCATCACCATGAGAATCTCCTGTTCCACCTCATCACCATGAAAATCTCCCGTTCCACCTCGTCGCCATGAGAATCTCCCGTTCCACCTCATCACCATGAGAATCTCCCGTTCCACCTCATCACCATGAGAATCTCCCGTTCCACCTCATCACCATGAGAATCCCCCGTTCCACCTCGTCACCATGAGAATCCGCCGTTCCACCTCGTCACCATGAGAATCCCCCATTCCACCTCGTCACCATGAGAATCCCCCGTTCCACCTCGTCACCATGAGAATCTCCCGTTCCACCTTGTCACCATGAGAATCTCCCGTTCCACCTCGTCACCATGAGAATCTCCCGTTCCACCTCGTCGCCATGATAATCTCCCGTTCCACCTCATCACCATGAGAATCTCCCGTTCCACCTCATCACCATGAGAATCTCCCGTTCCACCTCATCACCATGAGAATCCCCCGTTCCACCTCGTCACCATGAGAATCCGCCGTTCCACCTCGTCACCATGAGAATCCCCCTTTCCACCTCGTCACCATGAGAATCCCCCGATCCACCTCGTCACCATGAGAATCTCCCGTTCCACCTCGTCACCATGAGAATCTCCCGTTCCACCTCGTCACCATGAGAATCTCCCGTTCCACCTCGTCACCATGAGAATCTCCCGTTCCACCTCATCACCATGAGAATCTCCCATTCCACCTCTTCACCATGAGAATCTCCCGTTCCACCTCATCACCATGAGAATATCCCGTTCCACCTCATCACCATGAGAATCTCCCGTTCCACCTCGTCACCATGAGAATCTCCTCTTCCACCTCGTCACCATGAGAATCTCCCGTTCCACCTCATCATGATGACAATCTCCCGTTCCACCTCATCATGATGACAATCTCCCCTTCCACCTCATCACCATGAGAATCTCCCGTTCCACCTCATCACCATGAGAATCTCCCGTTCCACCTCATCACCATGAGAATCTCCCGTTCCACCTCATCACCATGAGAATCTCCCGTTCCACCTCATCACCATGAGAATCTCCCTTTCCACCTCATCACCATGAGAATCTCCCGTTCCACCACATCATGATGAGTATCTCCCGTTCCACCTCATCATGATGAGAATCTCCCGTTCCACCTAATCATGATGAGAATCTCCCGTTCCACCTCATCACCCTGAGAATCTCCCGTTCCACCACATCACCATGAGAATCTCCCGTTCCACCTCATCACCATGAGAATCTCCCGTTCCACCACATCACGATGAGAATCTCCTGTTCCACCTCATCACGATGAGAATCTCCCGTTCCACCTCATCACGATGAGAATCTCCCGTTCCACCTAATCACCATGAGAATCTCCCGTTCCACCTCATCACCATGAGAATCTCCCGTTCCACCACATCACGATGAGACTCTCCCGTTCCACCTCATCACCATGAGAATCTACTGTTCCAACTCATCACGATGAGAATCTCCCGTTCCACCTCATCACCATGAGAAACTCCTGTTCCACCTCATCACCATGAGAATCTACTGTTCCAACTCATCACCATGAGAATCTCCCGTTCCACCTCGTCACCATGAGAATCTCCTCTTCCACCTCGTCACCATGAGAATCTCCCGTTCCACCTCATCATGATGAGAATCTCCCGTTCCACCTCATCATGATGACAATCTCCCCTTCCACCTCATCACCATGAGAATCTCCCGTTCCACCTCATCACCATGAGAATCTCCCGTTCCACCTCATCACCATGAGAATCTCCCGTTCCACCTCATCACCATGAGAATCTCCCGTTCCACCTCATCACCATGAGAATCTCCCGTTCCACCTCATCACCATGAGAATCTCCCGTTCCACCACATCATGATGAGTATCTCCCGTTCCACCTCATCATGATGAGAATCTCCCGTTCCACCACATCATGATGAGAATCTCCCGTTCCACCTCATCACCATGAGAATCTCCCGTTCCACCACATCACGATGAGAATCTCCCGTTCCACCTCATCACCATGAGAATCTCCCGTTCCACCACATCACGATGAGAATCTCCTGTTCCACCTCATCACGATGCGAATCTCCCGTTCCACCTCATCACGATGAGAATCTCCCGTTCCACCTAATCACCATGAGAATCTCCCGTTCCACCTCATCACCATGAGAATCTCCCGTTCCACCACATCACGATGAGACTCTCCAATTCCACCTCATCACCATGAGAATCTACTGTTCCAACTCATCACGATGAGAATCTCCCGTTCCACCTCATCGCCATGAGAATCTCCCATTCCACCTCATCACGATGAGAATCTCATGTTCCACCTCATCACCATGAGAATCTCCCGTTCCACCTCATCACCATCAGAATCTCCCGTTCCACCTCGTCACCACGAGAATCTCCCGTTCCACCTCATCACCATGAGAATCTCCCGTTCCACCTCATCATGATGAGAATCTCCCGTTCCACCTCATCATGATGAGAATCTCCCCTTCCACCTCATCACCATGAGAATCTCCCGTTCCACCTCATCACCATGAGAATCTCCCGTTCCACCTCATCACCATGAGAATCTCCCGTTCCACCACATCATGATGAGAATCTCCCGTTCCACCACATCATGATGAGAATCTCCCGTTCCACCTCATCATGATGAGAATCTCCCCTTCCACCACATCACCATGAGAATCTCCCGTTCCACCAAATCATGATGAGAATCTCCCGTTCCACCTCATCACCATGAGAATCTCCCCTTCCACCTCATCACCATGAGAATCTCCCGTTCCACCTCATCACCATGAGAATCTCCCCTTCCACCTCATCACCATGAGAATCTCCCGTTCCACCTCATCACCATGAGAATCTCCTGTTCCACCACATCATGATGAGAATCTCCCGTTCCACCACATCATGATGAGAATATCCCGTTCCACCTCATCATGATGAGAATCTCCCGTTCCACCTCATCATGATGAGAATCTCCCCTTCCACCTCATCACCATGAGACTCTCCCGTTCCACCACATCATGATGAGAATCTCCCGTTCCACCTCATCACCATGAGAATCTCCCCTTCCACCTCATCACCATGAGAATCTCCCGTTCCACCTCATCACCATGAGAATCTCCCGTTCCACCACATCATGATGAGAATCTCCCGTTCCACCACATCACGATGAGAATGTCCTGTTCCACCTCATCATGATGAGAATCTCCCGTTCCACCTCATCACCATGAGAATCTCCCGTTCCACCACATAACGATGAGAATCTCCCGTTCCACCTCATCACCATGAGAATCTCCCGTTCCACCTCATCACCATGAGAATCTCCCGTTCCACCTAATCACCATGAGAATCTCCCGTTCCACCTCATCACCATGAGAATCTCCCGTTCCACCACATCACGATAAGACTCTCCCGTTCTACCTCATCATGATGAGAATCTACTGTTCTACCTCATCATGATGTTAATCTCCCATTCCACCTCATCACCATGAGAATCTACTGTTCCAACTCATCACGATGAGAATCTCCCGTTCCACCTCATCACCATGATAAACTCCCGGTTCCACCTCATTACCATGAGAATATCCCGTTCCACCTCATCACCATGAGAATCTCCCGTTCCACCTCATCACCATGAGAATCTCCCATTCCACCTCGTCACCATGAGAATCTCCCGTTCCACCTCGTCACCATGAGAATCTCTCATTCCACCTCGTCACCATGAGAATCTCCTCTTCCACCTCATCACGATGAGAATCTCCCGTTCCACCTCATCACCATGAGAATTTCCCGTTCCACCTCATCACCATGAGAATCTCCCATTCCACCTCGTCGCCATGAGAATCTCCCGTTCCACCTCATCACCATGAGAATCTCCCGTTCCACCTCATCGCCATGAGAATCTCCCGTTCCACCTCATCACGATGAGAATCCCCCGTTCCACCTCGTCACCATGAGAATCCCCCGTTCCACCTCGTCACCATGAGAATCCCCCGTTCCACCTCGTCACCATGAGAATCCCCCGTTCCACCTCGTCACCATGAGAATCTCCCGTTCCACCTCGTCACCATGAGAATCTCCCGTTCCACCTCGTCACCATGAGAATCTCCCGTTCCACCTCGTCACCATGAGAATCTCCCGTTCCACCTCATCACCATGAGAATCTCCCATTCCACCTCTTCACCATGAGAATCTCCCGTTCCACCTCCTCACCATGAGAATATCCCGTTCCACCTCATCACCATGAGAATCTCCCGTTCCACCTCGTCACCATGAGAATCTACTCTTCCACCTCGTCACCATGAGAATCTCCCGTTCAACCTCATCATGATGACAATCTCCCGTTCCACCTCATCATGATGACAATCTCCCCTTCCACCTCATCACCATGAGAATCTCCCGTTCCACCTCATCACCATGAGAATCTCTCGTTCCACCTCATCACCATGAGAATCTCCCGTTCCACCTCATCACCATGAGAATCTCCCGTTCCACCTCATCACCATGAGAATCTCCCTTTCCACCTCATCACCATGAGAATCTCCCGTTCCCCCACATCATGATGAGTATCTCCCGTTCCACCTCATCATGATGATAATCTCCCGTTCCACCTAATCATGATGAGAATCTCCCGTTCCACCTCATCATGATGACAATCTCCCCTTCCACCACATCACCATGAGAATCTCCCGTTCCACCTCATCACCATGAGAATCTCCCGTTCCACCACATCACGATGAGAATCTCCTGTTCCACCTCATCACGATGAGAATCTCCCGTTCCACCTCATCACGATGAGAATCTCCCGTTCCACCTAATCACCATGAGAATCTCCCGTTCCACCTCATCACCATGAGAATCTCCCGTTCCACCACATCACGATGAGACTCTCCCGTTCCACCTCATCACCATGAGAATCTACTGTTCCAACTCATCACGATGAGAATCTCCCGTTCCACCTCATCGCCATGAGAATCTCCCGTTCCACCTCATCACGATGAGAATCCCCCGTTCCACCTCGTCACCATGAGAATCCCCCGTTCCACCTCGTCACCATGAGAATCCCCCGTTCCACCTCGTCACCATGAGAATCCCCCGTTCCACCTCGTCACCATGAGCATCTCCCGTTCCACCTCGTCACCATGAGAATCTCCCGTTCCACCTCGTCACCATGAGAATCTCCCGTTCCACCTCGTCACCATGAGAATCTCCCGTTCCACCTCATCACCATGAGAATCTCCCATTCCACCTCTTCACCATGAGAATCTCCCGTTCCACCTCATCACCATGAGAATATCCCGTTCCACGTCTTCACCATGAGAATCTCCCGTTCCACCTCGTCACCATGAGAATCTACTCTTCCACCTCGTCACCATGAGAATCTCCCGTTCCACCTCATCATGATGACAATCTCCCCTTCCACCTCATCACCATGAGAATCTCCCGTTCCACCTCATCACCATGAGAATCTCCCCTTCCACCTCATCACCATGAGAATCTCCCGTTCCACCTCATCACCATGAGAATCTCCTGTTCCACCACATCATGATGAGAATCTCCCGTTCCACCACATCATGATGAGAATATCCCGTTCCACCTCATCATGATGAGAATCTCCCGTTCCACCTCATCATGATGAGAATCTCCCCTTCCACCTCATCACCATGAGACTCTCCCGTTCCACCACATCATGATGAGAATCTCCCGTTCCACCTCATCACCATGAGAATCTCCCCTTCCACCTCATCACCATGAGAATCTCCCGTTCCACCTCATCACCATGAGAATCTCCCGTTCCACCACATCATGATGAGAATCTCCCGTTCCACCACATCACGATGAGAATCTCCTGTTCCACCTCATCATGATGAGAATCTCCCGTTCCACCTCATCACCATGAGAATCTCCCGTTCCACCACATAACGATGAGAATCTCCCGTTCCACCTCATCACCATGAGAATCTCCCGTTCCACCTCATCACCATGAGAATCTCCCGTTCCACCTAATCACCATGAGAATCTCCCGTTCCACCTCATCACCATGAGAATCTCCCGTTCCACCACATCACGATAAGACTCTCCCGTTCTACCTCATCATGATGAGATTCTACTGTTCTACCTCATCATGATGAGAATCTCCCGTTCCACCTCATCACCATGATAAACTCCCGGTTCCACCTCATTACCATGAGAATATCCCGTTCCACCTCATCACCATGAGAATCTCCCGTTCCACCTCATCACCATGAGAATCTCCCATTCCACCTCGTCACCATGAGAATCTCCCGTTCCACCTCGTCACCATGAGAATCTCTCATTCCACCTCGTCACCATGAGAATCTCCTCTTCCACCTCATCACGATGAGAATCTCCCGTTCCACCTCATCACCATGAGAATCTCCCGTTCCACCTCGTCACCATGAGAATCTCCCGTTCCACCTCGTCACCATGAGAATCTCCCGTTCCACCTCGTCACCATGAGAATCTCCCGTTCCACCTCGTCACCATGAGAATCTCCCGTTCCACCTCGTCACCATGAGAATCTCCCGTTCCACCTCATCACCATGAGAATCTCCCATTCCACCTCTTCACCATGAGAATCTCCCGTTCCACCTCATCACCATGAGAATATCCCGTTCCACCTCATCACCATGAGAATCTCCCGTTCCACCTCGTCACCATGAGAATCTACTCTTCCACCTCGTCACCATGAGAATCTCCCGTTCAACCTCATCATGATGACAATCTCCCGTTCCACCTCATCATGATGACAATCTCCCCTTCCACCTCATCACCATGAGAATCTCCCGTTCCACCTCATCACCATGAGAATCTCCCGTTCCACCTCATCACCATGAGAATCTCCCGTTCCACCTCATCACCATGAGAATCTCCCTTTCCACCTCATCACCATGAGAATCTCCCGTTCCACCACATCATGATGAGTATCTCCCGTTCCACCTCATCATGATGAGAATCTCCCGTTCCACCTAATCATGATGAGAATCTCCCGTTCCACCTCATCACCCTGAGAATCTCCCGTTCCACCACATCACCATGAGAATCTCCCGTTCCACCTCATCACCATGAGAATCTCCCGTTCCACCACATCACGATGAGAATCTCCTGTTCCACCTCATCACGATGAGAATCTCCCGTTCCACCTCATCACGATGAGAATCTCCCGTTCCACCTAATCACCATGAGAATCTCCCGTTCCACCTCATCACCATGAGAATCTCCCGTTCCACCACATCACGATGAGACTCTCCCGTTCCACCTCATCACCATGAGAATCTACTGTTCCAACTCATCACGATGAGAATCTCCCGTTCCACCTCATCGCCATGAGAATCTCCCGTTCCACCTCATCACGATGAGAATCCCCCGTTCCACCTCGTCACCATGAGAATCCCCCGTTCCACCTCGTCACCATGAGAATCCCCCGTTCCACCTCGTCACCATGAGAATCCCCCGTTCCACCTCGTCACCATGAGAATCTCCCGTTCCACCTCGTCACCATGAGAATCTCCCGTTCCACCTCGTCACCATGAGAATCTCCCGTTCCACCTCGTCACCATGAGAATCTCCCGTTCCACCTCATCACCATGAGAATCTCCCGTTCCACCTCTTCACCATGAGAATCTCCCGTTCCACCTCATCACCATGAGAATATCCCGTTCCACCTCTTCACCATGAGAATCTCCCGTTCCACCTCGTCACCATGAGAATCTACTCTTCCACCTCGTCACCATGAGAATCTCCCGTTCCACCTCATCATGATGACAATCTCCCGTTCCACCTCATCATGATGACAATCTCCCCTTCCACCTCATCACCATGAGAATCTCCCGCTCCACCTCATTACCATGAGAATCTCCCGTTCCACCTCATCACCATGAGAATCTCCCCTTCCACCTCATCATGATGAGAATCTCACGTTCCACCTCATCATGATGAGAATCTCCCCTTCCACCTCATCACCATGAGAATCTCCCCTTCCACCTCATCACCATGAGAATCTCCCGTTCCACCTCATCACCATGAGAATCTCCCGTTCCACCTCATCACCATGAGAATCTCCCATTCCACCTCATCACCATGAGAATCTCCCGTTCCACCTCATCACCATGAGAATATCCCGTTCCACCTCATCACCATGAGAATCTCCCGTTCCACCTCATCACCATGAGAATCTCCCGTTCCACCTCGTCACCATGAGAATCTCCCGTTCCACCTCGTCACCATGAGAATCTCCCGTTCCACCTCGTCACCATGAGAATCTCCCGTTCCACCTCATCACCATGAGAATCTCCCGTTCCACCACATCACGATGAGACTCTCCCGTTCCACCTCATCACCATGAGAATCTACTGTTCCAACTCATCACGATGAGAATCTCCTGTTCCACCTCATCACCATGAGAATCTCCCGTTCCACCTCATCACCATGAGAATCTCCCCTTCCACCTCATCATGATGAGAATCTCACGTTCCACCTCATCATGATGAGAATCTCCCCTTCCACCTCGTCACCATGAGAATCTCCTCTTCCACCTCATCACGATGAGAATCTCCCGTTCCACCTCATCACCATGAGAATCTCCCGTTCCACCTCATCACCACCAGAATCTCCCGTTCCACCTCGTCACCATGAGAATCTCCCGTTCCACCTCATCACCATGAGAATCCCCCGTTCCACCTCATCACCATGAGAATCCCCCGTTCCACCTCGTCACCATGAGAATCTCCCGTTCCACCTCGTCACCATGAGAATCTCCCGTTCCACCTCGTCACCATGAGAATCTCCCGTTCCACCTCATCATGATGACAATCTCCCGTTCCACCTCATCATGATGACAATCTCCCCTTCCACCTCATCACCATGAGAATCTCCCGTTCCACCTCATCACCATGAGAATCTCCCGTTCCACCTCATCACCATGAGAATCTCCCGTTCCACCACATCATGATGAGTATCTCCCGTTCCACCTCATCATGATGAGAATCTCCCGTTCCACCTAATCATGATGAGAATCTCCCGTTCCACCTCATCACCCTGAGAATCTCCCGTTCCACCACATCACCATGAGAATCTCCCGTTCCACCTCATCACCATGAGAATCTCCCGTTCCACCACATTACGATGAGAATCTCCTGTTCCACCTCATCACGATGAGAATCTCCCGTTCCACCTCATCACGATGAGAATCTCCCGTTCCACCTAATCACCATGAGAATCTCCCGTTCCACCTCATCACCATGAGAATCTCCCGTTCCACCACATCACGATGAGACTCTCCCGTTCCACCTCATCACCATGAGAATCTACTGTTCCAACTCATCACGATGAGAATCTCCCGTTCCACCTCATCACCATGAGAAACTCCTGTTCCACCTCATCACCATGAGAATCTCCCGTTCCAACTCATCACCATGAGAATCTCCCGTTCCACCTCATCACCATGAGAAACTCCTGTTCCACCTCATCATGATGAGAATCTCCCGTTCCACCTCGTCACCATGAGAATCTCCTCTTCCACCTCGTCACCATGAGAATCTCCCGTTCCACCTCATCATGATGAGAATCTCCCGTTCCACCTCATCATGATGACAATCTTCCCTTCCACCTCATCACCATGAGAATCTCCCGTTCCACCTCATCACCATGAGAATCTCCCGTTCCACCTCATCACCATGAGAATCTCCCGTTCCACCTCATCACCATGAGAATCTCCCGTTCCACCTCATCACCATGAGAATCTCTCGTTCCACCTCATCACCATGAGAATCTCCCGTTCCAACACATCATGATGAGTATCTCCCGTTCCACCTCATCATGATGAGAATCTCCCGTTCCACCTAATCATGATGAGAATCTCCCGTTCCACCTCATCACCATGAGAATCTCCCGTTCCACCACATCACGATGAGAATCTCCCGTTCCACCTCATCACCATGAGAATCTCCCGTTCCACCACATCACGATGAGAATCTCCTGTTCCACCTCATCACGATGCGAATCTCCCGTTCCACCTCATCACGATGAGAATCTCCCGTTCCACCTAATCACCATGAGAATCTCCCGTTCCACCTCATCACCATGAGAATCTCCCGTTCCACCACATCACGATGAGACTCTCCCGTTCCACCTCATCACCATGAGAATCTACTGTTCCAACTCATCACGATGAGAATCTCCCGTTCCACCTCATCACCATGAGAATCTCCCATTCCACCTCATCACGATGAGAATCTCATGTTCCACCTCATCACCATGAGAATCTCCCGTTCCACCTCATCACCATCAGAATCTCCCGTTCCACCTCGTCACCACGAGAATCTCCCGTTCCACCTCATCACCATGAGAATCTCCCGTTCCACCTCATCATGATGAGAATCTCCCGTTCCACCTCATCATGATGAGAATCTCCCCTTCCACCTCATCACCATGAGAATCTCCCGTTCCACCTCATCACCATGAGAATCTCCCGTTCCACCTCATCACCATGAGAATCTCCCGTTCCACCACATCATGATGAGAATCTCCCGTTCCACCTCATCATGATGAGAATCTCCCGTTCCACCTCATCATGATGAGAATCTCCCCTTCCACCACATCACCATGAGAATCTCCCGTTCCACCTCATCATGATGAGAATCTCCCGTTCCACCTCATCATGATGAGAATCTCCCCTTCCACCTCATCACCATGAGAATCTCCCGTTCCACCTCATCACCATGAGAATCTCCCGTTCCACCTCATCACCATGAGAATCTCCCGTTCCACCACATCACGATGAGAATCTCCCGTTCCACCACATCATGATGAGAATCTCCCGTTCCACCTCATCATGATGAGAATCTCCCGTTCCACCTCATCATGATGAGAATCTCCCGTTCCACCTCATCATGATGAGAATCTCCCCTTCCACCACATCACCATGAGAATCTCCCGTTCCACCACATCATGATGAGAATCTCCCGTTCCACCTCATCACCATGAGAATCTCCCATTCCACCTCATCACCATGAGAATCTCCCGTTCCACCTCATCACCATGAGAATCTCCCGTTCCACCTCATCACCATGAGAATCTCCCGTTCCACCTCATCACCATGAGAATCTCCTGTTCCACCACATCATGATGAGAATCTCCCGTTCCACCACATCATGATGAGAATATCCCGTTCCACCTCATCATGATGAGAATCTCCCGTTCCACCTCATCATGATGAGAATCTCCCCTTCCACCTCATCACCATGAGAATCTCCCGTTCCACCACATCATGATGAGAATCTCCCGTTCCACCTCATCACCATGAGAATCTCCCCTTCCACCTCATCACCATGAGAATCTCCCGTTCCACCTCATCACCATGAGAATCTCCCGTTCCACCTCATCACCATGAGAATCTCCAGTTCCACCACATCACCATGAGAATCTCCCGTTCCACCTCATCACCATGAGAATCTCCCGTTCCACCACATCACGATGAGAATCTCCCGTTCCACCTCATCACCATGAGAATCTCCCGTTCCACCACATCATGATGAGAATCTCCCGTTCCACCTCATCACGATGAGAATCTCCTGTTCCACCTCATCATGATGAGAATCTCCCGTTCCACCTCATCACCATGAGAATCTCCCGTTCCACCACATAACGATGAGAATCTCCCGTTCCACCTCATCACCATGAGAATCTCCCGTTCCACCTCATCACCATGAGAATCTCCCGTTCCACCTA
Source organism: Telmatherina bonti (assembly GCF_933228915.1). Lineage (NCBI taxonomy): Eukaryota > Metazoa > Chordata > Actinopteri > Atheriniformes > Telmatherinidae > Telmatherina > Telmatherina bonti. Next base: position 2,497,195 of record NC_136621.1, read on the forward strand.
ATCACCATGAGAATCTCCCGTTCCACCTCATCACCATGAGAATCTCCCGTTCCACCACATCACGATGAGACTCTCCCGTTCTACCTCATCATGAAGAGAATCTACTGTTCTACCTCATCATGATGAGAATCTCCCGTTCCACCTCATCACCATGAGAATCTACTGTTCCAACTCATCACGATGAGAATCTCCCGTTCCACCTCATCACCATGATAAACTCCCGGTTCCACCTCATTACCATGAGAATATCCCGTTCCACCTCATCACCATGAGAATCTCCCGTTCCACCTCATCACCATGAGAATCTCCCATTCCACCTCGTCACCATGAGAATCTCCCGTTCCACCTCGTCACCATGAGAATCTCTCATTCCACCTCGTCACCATGAGCATCTCCTCTTCCACCTCATCACGATGAGAATCTCCCGTTCCACCTCATCACCATGAGAATCTCCCGTTCCACCTCATCACCATGAGAATCTCCCGTTCCACCTCGTCGCCATGAGAATCTCCCGTTCCACCTCATCACTATGAGAATCTCCCTTTCCACCTCATCACCATGAGAATCTCCCGTTCCACCACATCATGATGAGTATCTCCCGTTCCACCTCATCATAATGAGAATCTCCCGTTCCACCTAATCATGATGAGAATCTCCCGTTCCACCTCATCACCCTGAGAATCTCCCGTTCCACCACATCACCATGAGAATCTCCCGTTCCACCTCATCACCATGAGAATCTCCCGTTCCACCTCATCACCATGAGAATCTCCCATTCCACCTCTTCACCATGAGAATCTCCCGTTCCACCTCATCACCATGAGAATATCCCGTTCCACCTCATCACCATGAGAATCTCCCGTTCCACCTCGTCACCATGAGAATCTCCCGTTCCACCTCATCACCATGAGAATATCCCGTTCCACCTCATCACCATGAGAATCTCCCGTTCCACCTCATCATGATGACAATCTCCCGTTCCACCTCATCATGATGACAATCTCCCCTTCCACCTCATCACCATGAGAATCTCCCGTTCCACCTCATCACCATGAGAATCTCCCGTTCCACCTCATCACCATGAGAATCTCCCGTTCCACCTCATCACCATGAGAATCTCCCTTTCCACCTCATCACCATGAGAATCTCCCGTTCCACCTCATCATGATGAGAATCTCCCGTTCCACCTAATCATGATGAGAATCTCCCGTTCCACCTCATCACCCTGAGAATCTCCCGTTCCACCACATCACCATGAGAATCTCCCGTTCCACCTCATCACCATGAGAATCTCCCGTTCCACCTCATCACGATGAGAATCTCCCGTTCCACCTAATCACCATGAGAATCTCCCGTTCCACCTCATAACCATGAGAATCTCCCGTTCCACCACATCACGATGAGACTCTCCCGTTCCACCTCATCACCATGAGAATATACTGTTCCAACTCATCACGATGAGAATCTCCCGTTCCACCTCATCACCATGAGAAACTCCTGTTCCACCTCATCACCATGAGAATCTACTGTTCCAACTCATCACCATGAGAATCTCCCGTTCCACCTCATCACCATGAGAAACTCCTGTTCCACCTCATCATGATGAAAATCTCCCGTTCCACCTCGTCACCATGAGAATCTCCTCTTCCACCTCGTCACCATGAGAATCTCCCGTTCCACCACATCACGATGAGAATCTCCCGTTCCACCTCATCACCATGAGAATCTCCCGTTCCACCACATCATGATGAGAATCTCCCGTTCCACCTCATCACGATGAGAATCTCCTGTTCCACCTCATCATGATGAGAATCTCCCGTTCCACCTCATCACCATGAGAATCTCCCGTTCCACCACATAACGATGAGAATCTCCCGTTCCACCTCATCACCATGAGAATCTCCCGTTCCACCTCATCACCATGAGAATCTCCCGTTCCACCTAATCACCATGAGAATCTCCCGTTCCACCTCATCACCATGAGAATCTCCCGTTCCACCACATCACGATGAGACTCTCCCGTTCTACCTCATCATGAAGAGAATCTACTGTTCTACCTCATCATGATGAGAATCTCCCGTTCCACCTCATCACCATGAGAATCTACTGTTCCAACTCATCACGATGAGAATCTCCCGTTCCACCTCATCACCATGATAAACTCCCGGTTCCACCTCATTACCATGAGAATATCCCGTTCCACCTCATCACCATGAGAATCTCCCGTTCCACCTCATCACCATGAGAATCTCCCATTCCACCTCGTCACCATGAGAATCTCCCGTTCCACCTCGTCACCATGAGAATCTCTCATTCCACCTCGTCACCATGAGCATCTCCTCTTCCACCTCATCACGATGAGAATCTCCCGTTCCACCTCATCACCATGAGAATCTCCCGTTCCACCTCATCACCATGAGAATCTCCCGTTCCACCTCGTCGCCATGAGAATCTCCCGTTCCACCTCATCACTATGAGAATCTCCCTTTCCACCTCATCACCATGAGAATCTCCCGTTCCACCACATCATGATGAGTATCTCCCGTTCCACCTCATCATAATGAGAATCTCCCGTTCCACCTAATCATGATGAGAATCTCCCGTTCCACCTCATCACCCTGAGAATCTCCCGTTCCACCACATCACCATGAGAATCTCCCGTTCCACCTCATCACCATGAGAATCTCCCGTTCCACCTCATCACCATGAGAATCTCCCATTCCACCTCTTCACCATGAGAATCTCCCGTTCCACCTCATCACCATGAGAATATCCCGTTCCACCTCATCACCATGAGAATCTCCCGTTCCACCTCGTCACCATGAGAATCTCCCGTTCCACCTCATCACCATGAGAATATCCCGTTCCACCTCATCACCATGAGAATCTCCCGTTCCACCTCATCATGATGACAATCTCCCGTTCCACCACATCACCATGAGAATCTCCCGTTCCACCTCATCACCATGAGAATCTCCCGTTCCACCTCATCACCATGAGAATCTCCCATTCCACCTCTTCACCATGAGAATCTCCCGTTCCACCTCATCACCATGAGAATATCCCGTTCCACCTCATCACCATGAGAATCTCCCGTTCCACCTCGTCACCATGAGAATCTCCCGTTCCACCTCATCACCATGAGAATATCCCGTTCCACCTCATCACCATGAGAATCTCCCGTTCCACCTCATCATGATGACAATCTCCCGTTCCACCTCATCATGATGACAATCTCCCCTTCCACCTCATCACCATGAGAATCTCCCGTTCCACCTCATCACCATGAGAATCTCCCGTTCCACCTCATCACCATGAGAATCTCCCGTTCCACCTCATCACCATGAGAATCTCCCTTTCCACCTCATCACCATGAGAATCTCCCGTTCCACCTCATCATGATGAGAATCTCCCGTTCCACCTAATCATGATGAGAATCTCCCGTTCCACCTCATCACCCTGAGAATCTCCCGTTCCACCACATCACCATGAGAATCTCCCGTTCCACCTCATCACCATGAGAATCTCCCGTTCCACCACATCACGATGAGAATCTCCTGTTCCACCTCATCACGATGAGAATCTCCCGTTCCACCTCATCACGATGAGAATCTCCCGTTCCACCTAATCACCATGAGAATCTCCCGTTCCACCTCATAACCATGAGAATCTCCCGTTCCACCACATCACGATGAGACTCTCCCGTTCCACCTCATCACCATGAGAATATACTGTTCCAACTCATCACGATGAGAATCTCCCGTTCCACCTCATCACCATGAGAAACTCCTGTTCCACCTCATCACCATGAGAATCTACTGTTCCAACTCATCACCATGAGAATCTCCCGTTCCACCTCATCACCATGAGAAACTCCTGTTCCACCTCATCATGATGACAATCTCCCGTTCCACCTCGTCACCATGAGAATCTCCCGTTCCACCTCATCACCATGAGAATCTCCCGTTCCACCTAATCACCATGAGAATCTCCCGTTCCACCTCATCACCATGAGAATCTCCCGTTCCACCACATCACGATGAGACTCTCCCGTTCTACCTCATCATGAAGAGAATCTACTGTTCTACCTCATCATGATGAGAATCTCCCGTTCCACCTCATCACCATGAGAATCTACTGTTCCAACTCATCACGATGAGAATCTCCCGTTCCACCTCATCACCATGATAAACTCCCGTTCCACCTCATCACCATGAGAATCTCCCGTTCCACCACATAACGATGAGAATCTCCCGTTCCACCTCATCACCATGAGAATCTCCCGTTCCACCTCATCACCATGAGAATCTCCCGTTCCACCTAATCACCATGAGAATCTCCCGTTCCACCTCATCACCATGAGAATCTCCCGTTCCACCACATCACGATGAGACTCTCCCGTTCTACCTCATCATGAAGAGAATCTACTGTTCTACCTCATCATGATGAGAATCTCCCGTTCCACCTCATCACCATGAGAATCTACTGTTCCAACTCATCACGATGAGAATCTCCCGTTCCACCTCATCACCATGATAAACTCCCGGTTCCACCTCATTACCATGAGAATATCCCGTTCCACCTCATCACCATGAGAATCTCCCGTTCCACCTCATCACCATGAGAATCTCCCATTCCACCTCGTCACCATGAGAATCTCCCGTTCCACCTCGTCACCATGAGAATCTCTCATTCCACCTCGTCACCATGAGCATCTCCTCTTCCACCTCATCACGATGAGAATCTCCCGTTCCACCTCATCACCATGAGAATCTCCCGTTCCACCTCATCACCATGAGAATCTCCCGTTCCACCTCGTCGCCATGAGAATCTCCCGTTCCACCTCATCACTATGAGAATCTCCCTTTCCACCTCATCACCATGAGAATCTCCCGTTCCACCACATCATGATGAGTATCTCCCGTTCCACCTCATCATAATGAGAATCTCCCGTTCCACCTAATCATGATGAGAATCTCCCGTTCCACCTCATCACCCTGAGAATCTCCCGTTCCACCACATCACCATGAGAATCTCCCGTTCCACCTCATCACCATGAGAATCTCCCGTTCCACCTCATCACCATGAGAATCTCCCATTCCACCTCTTCACCATGAGAATCTCCCGTTCCACCTCATCACCATGAGAATATCCCGTTCCACCTCATCACCATGAGAATCTCCCGTTCCACCTCGTCACCATGAGAATCTCCCGTTCCACCTCATCACCATGAGAATATCCCGTTCCACCTCATCACCATGAGAATCTCCCGTTCCACCTCATCATGATGACAATCTCCCGTTCCACCTCATCATGATGACAATCTCCCCTTCCACCTCATCACCATGAGAATCTCCCGTTCCACCTCATCACCATGAGAATCTCCCGTTCCACCTCATCACCATGAGAATCTCCCGTTCCACCTCATCACCATGAGAATCTCCCTTTCCACCTCATCACCATGAGAATCTCCCGTTCCACCTCATCATGATGAGAATCTCCCGTTCCACCTAATCATGATGAGAATCTCCCGTTCCACCTCATCACCCTGAGAATCTCCCGTTCCACCACATCACCATGAGAATCTCCCGTTCCACCTCATCACCATGAGAATCTCCCGTTCCACCACATCACGATGAGAATCTCCTGTTCCACCTCATCACGATGAGAATCTCCCGTTCCACCTCATCACGATGAGAATCTCCCGTTCCACCTAATCACCATGAGAATCTCCCGTTCCACCTCATAACCATGAGAATCTCCCGTTCCACCACATCACGATGAGACTCTCCCGTTCCACCTCATCACCATGAGAATATACTGTTCCAACTCATCACGATGAGAATCTCCCGTTCCACCTCATCACCATGAGAAACTCCTGTTCCACCTCATCACCATGAGAATCTACTGTTCCAACTCATCACCATGAGAATCTCCCGTTCCACCTCATCACCATGAGAAACTCCTGTTCCACCTCATCATGATGAAAATCTCCCGTTCCACCTCGTCACCATGAGAATCTCCTCTTCCACCTCGTCACCATGAGAATCTCCCGTTCCACCTCATCATGATGAGAATCTCCCGTTCCACCTCATCATGATGAGAATCTCCCCTTCCACCTCATCACCATGAGAATCTCCCGTTCCACCTCATCACCATGAGAATCTCCCGTTCCACCTCATCACCATGAGAATCTCCCGTTCCACCTCATCACCATGAGAATCTCCCGTTCCACCACATCATGATGAGTATCTCCCGTTCCACCTCATCATGATGAGAATCTCCCGTTCCACCTAATCATGATGAGAATCTCCCGTTCCACCTCATCACCATGAGAATCTCCCGTTCCACCACATCACGATGAGAATCTCCCGTTCCACCTCATCACCATGAGAATCTCCCGTTCCACCACATCACGATGAGAATCTCCTGTTCCACCTCATCACGATGCGAATCTCCCGTTCCACCTCATCACGATGAGAATCTCCCATTCCACCTAATCACCATGAGAATCTCCCGTTCCACCTCATCACCATGAGAATCTCCCGTTCCACCACATCACGATGAGACTCTCCCGTTCCACCTCATCACCATGAGAATCTACTGTTCCACCTCATCACCATGAGAATCTCCCGTTCCACCTCATCACCATGAGAATCTCCCGTTCCACCTCATCACCATGAGACTCTCCCGTTCCACCTCATCACCATGAGAATCTCCCGTTCCACCTAATCATGATGAGAATCTCCCGTTCCACCTCATCACCCTGAGAATCTCCCGTTCCACCACATCACCATGAGAATCTCCCGTTCCACCTCATCACCATGAGAATCTCCCGTTCCACCACATCACGATGAGAATCTCCTGTTCCACCTCATCACGATGAGAATCTCCCGTTCCACCTCATCACGATGAGAATCTCCCGTTCCACCTAATCACCATGAGAATCTCCCGTTCCACCTCATAACCATGAGAATCTCCCGTTCCACCACATCACGATGAGACTCTCCCGTTCCACCTCATCACCATGAGAATATACTGTTCCAACTCATCACGATGAGAATCTCCCGTTCCACCTCATCACCATGAGAAACTCCTGTTCCACCTCATCACCATGAGAATCTACTGTTCCAACTCATCACCATGAGAATCTCCCGTTCCACCTCATCACCATGAGAAACTCCTGTTCCACCTCATCATGATGAAAATCTCCCGTTCCACCTCGTCACCATGAGAATCTCCTCTTCCACCTCGTCACCATGAGAATCTCCCGTTCCACCTCATCATGATGAGAATCTCCCGTTCCACCTCATCATGATGAGAATCTCCCCTTCCACCTCATCACCATGAGAATCTCCCGTTCCACCTCATCACCATGAGAATCTCCCGTTCCACCTCATCACCATGAGAATCTCCCGTTCCACCTCATCACCATGAGAATCTCCCGTTCCACCACATCATGATGAGTATCTCCCGTTCCACCTCATCATGATGAGAATCTCCCGTTCCACCTAATCATGATGAGAATCTCCCGTTCCACCTCATCACCATGAGAATCTCCCGTTCCACCACATCACGATGAGAATCTCCCGTTCCACCTCATCACCATGAGAATCTCCCGTTCCACCACATCACGATGAGAATCTCCTGTTCCACCTCATCACGATGCGAATCTCCCGTTCCACCTCATCACGATGAGAATCTCCCATTCCACCTAATCACCATGAGAATCTCCCGTTCCACCTCATCACCATGAGAATCTCCCGTTCCACCACATCACGATGAGACTCTCCCGTTCCACCTCATCACCATGAGAATCTACTGTTCCACCTCATCACCATGAGAATCTCCCGTTCCACCTCATCACCATGAGAATCTCCCGTTCCACCTCATCACCATGAGACTCTCCCGTTCCACCTCATCACCATGAGAATCTACTGTTCCAACTCATCACGATGAGAATCTCCCGTTCCACCTCATCACCATGAGAAACTCCTGTTCCACCTCATCACCATGAGAATCTACTGTTCCAACTCATCACCATGAGAATCTCCCGTTCCACCTCATCACCATGAGAAACTCCTGTTCCACCTCATCATGATGAGAATCTCCCGTTCCACCTCGTCACCATGAGAATCTCCTCTTCCACCTCGTCACCATGGGAATCTCCCGTTCCACCTCATCATGATGAGAATCTCCCGTTCCACCTCATCATGATGAGAATCTCCCCTTCCACCTCATCACCATGAGAATCTCCCGTTCCACCTCATCACCATGAGAATCTCCCGTTCCACCTCATCACCATGAGAATCTCCCGTTCCACCTCATCACCATGAGAATCTCCCGTTCCACCTCATCACCATGAGAATCTCCCATTCCACCACATCATGATGAGTATCTCCCGTTCCACCTCATCATGATGAGAATCTCCCGTTCCACCTAATCATGATGAGAATCTCCCGTTCCACCTCATCACCATGAGAATCTCCCGTTCCACCACATCACGATGAGAATCTCCCGTTCCACCTCATCACCATGAGAATCTCCCGTTCCACGACATCACGATGAGAATCTCCTGTTCCACCTCATCACGATGCGAATCTCCCGTTCCACCTCATCACGATGAGAATCTCCCGTTCCACCTAATCACCATGAGAATCTCCCGTTCCACCTCATCACCATGAGAATCTCCCGTTCCACCACATCACGATGAGACTCTCCCGTTCCACCTCATCACCATGAGAATCTACTGTTCCAACTCATCACGATGAGAATCTCCCGTTCCACCTCATCACCATGAGAATCTCCCATTCCACCTCATCACGATGAGAATCTCATGTTCCACCTCATCACCATGAGAATCTCCCGTTCCACCTCATCACCATCAGAATCTCCCGTTCCACCTCGTCACCACGAGAATCTCCCGTTCCACCTCATCACCATGAGAATCTCCCATTCCACCTCATCATGATGAGAATCTCCCGTTCCACCTCATCATGATGAGAATCTCCCCTTCCACCTCATCACCATGAGAATCTCCCCTTCCACCTCATCACCATGAGAATCTCCCGTTCCACCTCATCACCATGAGAATCTCCCGTTCCACCACATCATGATGAGAATCTCCCGTTCCACCACATCATGATGAGAATCTCCCGTTCCACCTCATCATGATGAGAATCTCCCGTTCCACCTCATCATGATGAGAATCTCCCCTTCCACCACATCACCATGAGAATCTCCCGTTCCACCACATCATGATGAGAATCTCCCGTTCCACCTCATCACCATGAGAATCTCCCCTTCCACCTCATCACCATGAGAATCTCCCGTTCCACCTCATCACCATGAGAATCTCCCGTTCCACCTCATCACCATGAGAATCTCCCGTTCCACCTCATCACCATGAGAATCTCCTGTTCCACCACATCATGATGAGAATCTCCCGTTCCACCACATCATGATGAGAATATCCCGTTCCACCTCATCATGATGAGAATCTCCCGTTCCACCTCATCATGATGAGAATCTCCCCTTCCACCTCATCACCATGAGAATCTCCCGTTCCACCACATCATGATGAGAATCTCCCGTTCCACCTCATCACCATGAGAATCTCCCCTTCCACCTCATCACCATGAGAATCTCCCGTTCCACCTCATCACCATGAGAATCTCCCGTTCCACCTCATCACCATGAGAATCTCCAGTTCCACCACATCACCATGAGAATCTCCCGTTCCACCTCATCACCATGAGAATCTCCCGTTCCACCACATCACGATGAGAATCTCCCGTTCCACCTCATCACCATGAGAATCTCCCGTTCCACCACATCATGATGAGAATCTCCCGTTCCACCTCATCACGATGAGAATCTCCTGTTCCACCTCATCATGATGAGAATCTCCCGTTCCACCTCATCACCATGAGAATCTCCCGTTCCACCACATAACGATGAGAATCTCCCGTTCCACCTCATCACCATGAGAATCTCCCGTTCCACCTCATCACCATGAGAATCTCCCGTTCCACCTAATCACCATGAGAATCTCCCGTTCCACCTCGTCACCATGAGAATCTCCTCTTCCACCTCATCACGATGAGAATCTCCCGTTCCACCTCATCACCATGAGAATCTCCCGTTCCACCTCATCACCATGAGAATCTCCCGTTCCACCTCGTCGCCATGAGAATCTCCCTTTCCACCTCGTCGCCATGAGAATCTCCCTTTCCACCTCATCACCATGAGAATCTCCCGTTCCACCTCATCGCCATGAGAATCTCCCGTTCCACCTCATCACGATGAGAATCCCCCGTTCCACCTAGTCACCATGAGAATCCCCCGTTCCACCTCGTCACCATGAGAATCCCCCGTTCCACCTCGTCACCATGAGAATCCCCCGTTCCACCTCGTCACCATGAGAATCTCCCGTTCCACCTCGTCACCATGAGAATCTCCCGTTCCACCTCGTCACCATGAGAATCTCCCGTTCCACCTCGTCACCATGACAATCTCCCGTTCCACCTCATCACCATGAGAATCTCCCATTCCACCTCTTCACCATGAGAATATCCCGTTCCACCTCATCACCATGAGAATATCCCGTTCCACCTCGTCACCATGAGAATCTACTCTTCCACCTCGTCACCATGAGAATCTCCCGTTCCACCTCATCATGATGACAATCTCCCGTTCCACCTCATCATGATGACAATCTCCCCTTCCACCTCATCACCATGAGAATCTCCCGTTCCACCTCATCACCATGAGAATCTCCCGTTCCACCTCGTCACCATGAGAATCTACTCTTCCACCTCATCACCCTGAGAATCTCCCGTTCCACCACATCACCATGAGAATCTCCCGTTCCACCTCATCACCATGAGAATCTCCCGTTCCACCACATCACGATGAGAATCTCCTGTTCCACCTCATCACGATGAGAATCTCCCGTTCCACCTCATCACGATGAGAATCTCCCGTTCCACCTAATCACCATGAGAATCTCCCGTTCCACCTCATCACCATGAGAATCTCCCGTTCCACCACATCACGATGAGACTCTCCCGTTCCACCTCATCACCATGAGAATCTACTGTTCCAACTCATCACGATGAGAATCTCCCGTTCCACCTCATCATGATGAGAATCTCCCGTTCCACCTAATCATGATGAGAATCTCCCGTTCCACCTCATCACCCTGAGAATCTCCCGTTCCACCACATCACCATGAGAATCTCCAGTTCCACCTCATCACCATGAGAATCTCCCGTTCCACCACATCACGATGAGAATCTCCTGTTCCACCTCATCACGATGAGAATCTCCCGTTCCACCTCATCACGATGAGAATCTCCCGTTCCACCTAATCACCATGAGAATCTCCCGTTCCACCTCATCACCATGAGAATCTCCCGTTCCACCACATCACGATGAGACTCTCCCGTTCCACCTCATCACCATGAGAATCTACTGTTCCAACTCATCACGATGAGAATCTCCCGTTCCACCTCATCACCATGAGAAACTCCTGTTACACCTAATTACCATGAGAATCTCCCGTTCCACCTCATCACCATGAGAATCTCCCCTTCCACCTCATCACCATGAGAATCTCCCCTTCCACCTCATCATGATGAGAATCTCACGTTCCACCTCATCATGATGAGAATCTCCCCTTCCACCTCATCACCATGAGAATCTCCCCTTCCACCTCATCACCATGAGAATCTCCCCTTCCACCTCATCACCATGAGAATCTCCCGTTCCACCTCATCACCATGAGAATCTCCCGTTCCACCTCATCACCATGAGAATCTCCCGTTCCACCTCATCACCATGAGAATATCCCGTTCCACCTCATCACCATGAGAATCTCCCGTTCCACCTCATCACCATGAGAATCTCCCGTTCCACCTAATCACCATGAGAATCTCCCGTTCCACCTCGTCACCATGAGAATCTCCTCTTCCACCTCATCACGATGAGAATCTCCCGTTCCACCTCATCACCATGAGAATCTCCCGTTCCACCTCATCACCATGAGAATCTCCCGTTCCACCTCGTCGCCATGAGAATCTCCCTTTCCACCTCGTCGCCATGAGAATCTCCCTTTCCACCTCATCACCATGAGAATCTCCCGTTCCACCTCATCGCCATGAGAATCTCCCGTTCCACCTCATCACGATGAGAATCCCCCGTTCCACCTAGTCACCATGAGAATCCCCCGTTCCACCTCGTCACCATGAGAATCCCCCGTTCCACCTCGTCACCATGAGAATCCCCCGTTCCACCTCGTCACCATGAGAATCTCCCGTTCCACCTCGTCACCATGAGAATCTCCCGTTCCACCTCGTCACCATGAGAATCTCCCGTTCCACCTCGTCACCATGACAATCTCCCGTTCCACCTCATCACCATGAGAATCTCCCATTCCACCTCTTCACCATGAGAATATCCCGTTCCACCTCATCACCATGAGAATATCCCGTTCCACCTCGTCACCATGAGAATCTACTCTTCCACCTCGTCACCATGAGAATCTCCCGTTCCACCTCATCATGATGACAATCTCCCGTTCCACCTCATCATGATGACAATCTCCCCTTCCACCTCATCACCATGAGAATCTCCCGTTCCACCTCATCACCATGAGAATCTCCCGTTCCACCTCGTCACCATGAGAATCTACTCTTCCACCTCATCACCCTGAGAATCTCCCGTTCCACCACATCACCATGAGAATCTCCCGTTCCACCTCATCACCATGAGAATCTCCCGTTCCACCACATCACGATGAGAATCTCCTGTTCCACCTCATCACGATGAGAATCTCCCGTTCCACCTCATCACGATGAGAATCTCCCGTTCCACCTAATCACCATGAGAATCTCCCGTTCCACCTCATCACCATGAGAATCTCCCGTTCCACCACATCACGATGAGACTCTCCCGTTCCACCTCATCACCATGAGAATCTACTGTTCCAACTCATCACGATGAGAATCTCCCGTTCCACCTCATCATGATGAGAATCTCCCGTTCCACCTAATCATGATGAGAATCTCCCGTTCCACCTCATCACCCTGAGAATCTCCCGTTCCACCACATCACCATGAGAATCTCCAGTTCCACCTCATCACCATGAGAATCTCCCGTTCCACCACATCACGATGAGAATCTCCTGTTCCACCTCATCACGATGAGAATCTCCCGTTCCACCTCATCACGATGAGAATCTCCCGTTCCACCTAATCACCATGAGAATCTCCCGTTCCACCTCATCACCATGAGAATCTCCCGTTCCACCACATCACGATGAGACTCTCCCGTTCCACCTCATCACCATGAGAATCTACTGTTCCAACTCATCACGATGAGAATCTCCCGTTCCACCTCATCACCATGAGAAACTCCTGTTACACCTAATTACCATGAGAATCTCCCGTTCCACCTCATCACCATGAGAATCTCCCCTTCCACCTCATCACCATGAGAATCTCCCCTTCCACCTCATCATGATGAGAATCTCACGTTCCACCTCATCATGATGAGAATCTCCCCTTCCACCTCATCACCATGAGAATCTCCCCTTCCACCTCATCACCATGAGAATCTCCCCTTCCACCTCATCACCATGAGAATCTCCCGTTCCACCTCATCACCATGAGAATCTCCCGTTCCACCTCATCACCATGAGAATCTCCCGTTCCACCTCATCACCATGAGAATATCCCGTTCCACCTCATCACCATGAGAAACTCCTGTTACACCTAATTACCATGAGAATCTCCCGTTCCACCTCATCACCATGAGAATCTCCCCTTCCACCTCATCACCATGAGAATCTCCCCTTCCACCTCATCATGATGAGAATCTCACGTTCCACCTCATCATGATGAGAATCTCCCCTTCCACCTCATCACCATGAGAATCTCCCCTTCCACCTCATCACCATGAGAATCTCCCCTTCCACCTCATCACCATGAGAATCTCCCGTTCCACCTCATCACCATGAGAATCTCCCGTTCCACCTCATCACCATGAGAATCTCCCGTTCCACCTCATCACCATGAGAATATCCCGTTCCACCTCATCACCATGAGAATCTCCTGTTCCACCTCATCACCATGAGAATCTCCCGTTCCACCTCGTCACCATGAGAATCTCCCGTTCCACCTCGTCACCATGAGAATCTCCCGTTCCACCTCGTCACCATGAGAATCTCCCGTTCCACCTCATCACCATGAGAATCTCCCGTTCCACCACATCACGATGAGACTCTCCCGTTCCACCTCATCACCATGAGAATCTACTGTTCCAACTCATCACGATGAGAATCTCCCGTTCCACCTCATCACCATGAGAATCTCCCGTTCCACCTCATCACCATGAGAATCTCCCCTTCCACCTCATCATGATGAGAATCTCACGTTCCACCTCATCATGATGAGAATCTCCCCTTCCATCTCGTCACCATGAGAATCTCCTCTTCCACCTCATCACGATGAGAATCTCCCGTTCCACCTCATCACGATGAGAATCTCCCGTTCCACCTCATCACGATGAGAATCTCCCGTTCCACCTCGTCGCCATGAGAATCTCCCGTTCCACCTCATCACCATGAGAATCTCCCGTTCCACCTCATCACCATGAGAATCTCCCGTTCCACCTCATCACCATGAGAATCCCCCGTTCCACCTCGTCACCATGAGAATCCCCCGTTCCACCTCGTCACCATGAGAATCCCCCATTCCACCTCGTCACCATGAGAATCCCCCGTTCCACCTCGTCACCATGAGAATCTCCCGTTCCACCTCCTCACCATGAGAATCTCCCGTTCCACCTCGTCACCATGAGAATCTCCCGTTCCACCTCGTCACCATGAGAATCTCCCGTTCCACCTCGTCACCATGAGAATCTCCCATTCCACCTCTTCACCATGAGAATCTCCCGTTCCACCTCATCACCATGAGAATATCCCGTTCCACCTCATCACCATGAGAATCTCCCGTTCCACCTCGTCACCATGAGAATCTCCTCTTCCACCTCGTCACCATGAGAATCTCCCGTTCCACCTCATCATGATGACAATCTCCCGTTCCACCTCATCATGATGACAATCTCCCCTTCCACCTCATCACCATGAGAATCTCCCGTTCCACCTCATCACCATGAGAATCTCCCGTTCCACCTCATCACCATGAGAATCTCCCGTTCCACCTCATCACCATGAGAATCTCCCGTTCCACCTCATCACCATGAGAATCTCCCTTTCCACCTCATCACCATGAGAATCTCCCGTTCCACCACATCATGATGAGTATCTCCCGTTCCACCTCATCATGATGAGAATCTCCCGTTCCACCTAATCATGATGAGAATCTCCCGTTCCACCTCATCACCCTGAGAATCTCCCGTTCCACCACAACACCATGAGAATCTCCCGTTCCACCTCATCACCATGAGAATCTCCCGTTCCACCACATCACGATGAGAATCTCCTGTTCCACCTCATCACGATGAGAAACTCCCGTTCCACCTCATCACGATGAGAATCTCCCGTTCCACCTAATCACCATGAGAATCTCCCGTTCCACCTCATCACCATGAGAATCTCCCGTTCCACCACATCCCGATGAGACTCTCCCGTTCCACCTCATCACCATGAGAATCTACTGTTCCAACTCATCACGATGAGAATCTCCCGTTCCACCTCGTCACCATGAGAATCTCCCGTTCCACCTCATCACCATGAGAATCTCCCATTTCACCTCATCACGATGAGAATCTCCTGTTCCACCTCATCACCATAAGAATCTCCCCTTCCACCTCATCACCATGAGAATCTCCCGTTCCACCTCATCATGATGAGAATCTCCCCTTCCACCTCATCACCATGAGAATCTCCCCTTCCACCTCATCACCATGAGAATCTCCCGTTCCACCTCATCACCATGAGAATCTCCCGTTCCACCTCATCACCATGAGAATCTCCCGTTCCACCTCATCACCATGAGAATCTCCCGTTCCACCACATCATGATGAGAATCTCCCGTTCCAACACATCATGATGAGAATCTCCCCTTCCACCTCATCATGATGAGAATCTCCCGTTCCACCTCATTATGATGAGAATCTCCCCTTCCACCTCATCACCATGAGAATCTCCCGTTCCACCACATCATGATGAGAATCTCCCGTTCCACCTCATCACCATGAGAATCTCCCCTTCCACCTCATCACCATGAGAATCTCCCGTTCCACCTCATCACCATGAGAATCTCCCGTTCCACCACATCACCATGAGAATCTCCCGTTCCACCTCATCACCATGAGAATCTACTGTTCCACCACATCACAATGAGAATCTCCCCTTAAACCTCATCACCATGAGAATCTCCCGTTCCACCACATCATGATGAGAATCTCCCGTTCCACCGCATCATGATGAGAATCTCCCGTTCCACCTCATCACGATGAGAATCTCCCGTTCCACCTCATCACCATGAGAATCTCCCGTTCCACCACATAACGATGAGAATCTCCCGTTCCACCTCATCACCATGAGAATCTCCCGTTCCACCACATCACGAAGAGAATCTCCTGTTCCACCTCATCACCATGAGAATCTCCCGTTCCACCTCATCACCATGAGAATCTCCCGTTCCACCTAATCACCATGAGAATCTCCCGTTCCACCTCATCACCATGAGAATCTCCCGTTCCACCACATCACGATGAGACTCTCCCGTTCCACCTCATCACCATGAGAATCTACTGTTCTACCTCATCATGATGAGAATCTCCCGTTCCACCTCATCACCATGAGAATCTACTGTTCCACCTCATCAGCATGAGAAACTCCCGGTTCCACCTCATTACCATGAGAATCTCCCGTTCCACCTCATCACCATGAGAATCTCCCGTTCCACCTCATCACCATGAGAATCTCCCATTCTACCACGTCACCATGAGAATCTCCCGTTCCACCTAATCACCATGAGAATCTCCCGTTCCACCTCATCACCATGAGAATCTCCCGTTCCACCACATCACGATGAGACTCTCCCGTTCCACCTCATCACCATGAGAATCTACTGTTCTACCTCATCATGATGAGAATCTCCCGTTCCACCTCATCACCATGAGAATCTACTGTTCCACCTCATCAGCATGAGAAACTCCCGGTTCCACCTCATTACCATGAGAATCTCCCGTTCCACCTCATCACCATGAGAATCTCCCGTTCCACCTCATCACCATGAGAATCTCCCATTCTACCACGTCACCATGAGAATCTCCCGTTCCACCTCGTCACCATGAGAATTTCTCATTCCACCTCGTCACCATGAGAATCTCCTCTTCCACCTCATCACGATGAGAATCTCCCGTTCCACCTCATCACCATGAGAATCTCCCGTTCCCCCTCATCACCATGAGAATCTCCCGTTCCACCTCGTCGCCATGAGAATCTCCCGTTCCACCTCATCGCCATGAGAATCTCCCGTTCCACCTCATCACCATGAGAATCTCCCGTTCCACCTCGTCACCATGAGAATCTCCTCTTCCACCTCGTCACCATGAGAATCTCCCGTTCCACCTCATCATGATGAGAATCTCCCGTTCCACCTCATCATGATGAGAATCTCCCCTTCCACCCCATCACCATGAGAATCTCCCGTTCCACCTCATCACCATGAGAATCTCCCGTACCACCTCATCACCATGAGAATCTCCCGTTCCACCACATCATGATGAGAGTCTCCCGTTCCACCACATCATGATGAGAATCTCCCCTTCCACCTCATCATGATGAGAATCTCCCCTTCCACCTCATCATGATGAGAATCTCCCCTTCCACCTCATCACCATGAGAATCTCCCCTTCCACCTCATCACCATGAGAATCTCCCCTTCCACCTCATCACCATGAGATTCTCCCGTTCCACCTCATCACCATGAGAATCTCCCGTTCCACCTCATCACCATGAGAATCTCCCGTTCCACCTCATCACCATGAGAATCTCCCGTTCCACCTCATCACCATGAGAATCTCCCGTTCCACCTCATAACCATGACAATCTCCCGTTCCACCACATCACGATGAGACTCTCCTGTTCCACCTCATCACCATGAGAATCTACTGTTCCAACTCATCACGATGAGAATCTCCCGTTCCACCTCATCACCATGAGAAATTCCCGTTCCACCTCATTACCATGAGAATCTCCCGTTCCACCTCATCACCATGAGAATCTCCCGTTCCACCTCATCACCATGAGAATCTCCCGTTCCACCTCGTCACCATGAGAATCTCCCGTTCCACCTCATCACCATGAGAATCTCCCGTTCCACCTCGTCACCATGAGAATCTCCTCTTCCACCTCATCATAATGAGAATCTCCCGTTCCACCTCATCACCATGAGAATCTCCCGTTCCACCTCGTCACCATGAGAATCTCCCGTTCCACCTCGTCACCATGAGAGTCTCCCGTTCCAACTCATCACCATGAGAGTCTCCCGTTCCACCTCGTCACCATGAGAATCTCCCGTTCCACCTTGTCACCATGAGAATATCCCGTTCCACCTCATCACCATGAGAATCTCCCGTTCCACCTCATCATGATGAGAATCTCCCCTTCCACCTCATCACCATGAGAATCTCCCGTTCCACCTCATCACCATGAGAATCTCCCGTTCCACCTCATCACCATGAGAATCTCCCGTTCCACCTCATCACCATGAGAATCTCCCGTTCCACCTCATCACCATGAGAATCTCCCGTTCCACCTCATCACCATGAGAATCTCCCGTTCCACCACATCACGATGAGAGTCTCCCGTTCCACCACATCATGATGAGAATCTCCCCTTCCACCTCATCATGATGAGAATCTCCCCTTCCACCTCATCACGATGAGAATCTCCCTCATTACCATGAGAATCTCCTGTTCCACCTCATCACGATGAGAATCTCCCGTTCCACCTAATCACCATGAGAATCTCCCGTTCCACCTCATCACCATGAGAATCTCCCGTTCCACCACATCACGATGAGACTCTCCCGTTCCACCTCATCACCATGAGAATCTACTGTTCTACCTCATCATGATGAGAATCTCCCGTTCCACCTCATCACCATGAGAATCTACTGTTCCACCTCATCAGCATGAGAAACTCCCGGTTCCACCTCATTACCATGAGAATCTCCCGTTCCACCTAATCACCATGAGAATCTCCCGTTCCACCTCATCACCATGAGAATCTCCCATTCCACCTCGTCACCATGAGAATCTCCCGTTCCACCTCGTCACCATGAGAATTTCTCATTCCACCTCGTCACCATGAGAATCTCCTCTTCCACCTCATCACGATGAGAATCTCCCGTTCCACCTCATCACCATGAGAATCTCCCGTTCCCCCTCATCACCATGAGAATCTCCCGTTCCACCTCGTCGCCATGAGAATCTCCCGTTCCACCTCATCACCATGAGAATCTCCCGTTCCACCTCATCACCATGAGAATCTCCGGTTCCACCTCGTCACCATGAGAATCTCCTCTTCCACCTCGTCACCATGAGAATCTCCCGTTCCACCTCATCATGATGAGAATCTCCCGTTCCACCTCATCATGATGAGAATATCCCCTTCCACCTCATCACCATGAGAATCTCCCGTTCCACCACATCACGATGAGAATCTCCCGTTCCACCTCATCACCATGAGAATCTCCCGTTCCACCACATCACGATGAGAATCTCCTGTTCCACCTCATCACGATGAGAATCTCCTGTTCCACCTCATCACGATGAGAATCTCCCGTTCCACCTCATCACGATGAGAATCTCCCGTTCCACCTAATCACCATGAGAATCTCCCGTTCCACCTCATCACCATGAGAATCTCCCGTTCCACCACATCACGATGAGACTCTCCCGTTCCACCTCATCACCATGAGAATCTACTGTTCCAACTCATCACGATGAGAATCTCCCGTTCCACCTCGTCACCATGAGAATCTCCCGTTCCACCTCATCACCATGAGAATCTCCCATTTCACCTCATCACGATGAGAATCTCCTGTTCCACCTCATCACCATAGGAATCTCCCCTTCCACCTCATCACCATGAGAATCTCCCGTTCCACCTCATCATGATGAGAATCTCCCCTTCCACCTCATCACCATGAGAATCTCCCCTTCCACCTCATCACCATGAGAATCTCCCGTTCCACCTCATCACCATGAGAATCTCCCGTTCCACCTCATCACCATGAGAATCTCCCGTTCCACCTCATCACCATGAGAATCTCCCGTTCCACCACATCATGATGAGAATCTCCCGTTCCACCACATCATGATGAGAATCTCCCCTTCCACCTCATCATGATGAGAATGTCCCGTTCCACCTCATTATGATGAGAATCTCCCCTTCCACCTCATCACCATGAGAATCTCCCGTTCCACCACATCATGATGAGAATCTCCCGTTCCACCTCATCACCATGAGAATCTCCCCTTCCACCTCATCACCATGAGAATCTCCCGTTCCACCTCATCACCATGAGAATCTCCCGTTCCACCTCATCACCATGAGAATCTCCCGTTCCACCACATCACCATGAGAATCTCCCGTTCCACCTCATCACCATGAGAATCTACTGTTCCACCACATCACGATGAGAATCTCCCCTTAAACCTCATCACCATGAGAATCTCCCGTTCCACCACATCATGATGAGAATCTCCCGTTCCACCGCATCATGATGAGAATCTCCCGTTCCACCTCATCACGATGAGAATCTCCCTTTCCACCTCATCACCATGAGAATCTCCCGTTCCACCACATAACGATGAGAATCTCCCGTTCCACCTCATCACCATGAGAATCTCCCGTTCCACCAGATCACGAAGAGAATCTCCTGTTCCACCTAATCACCATGAGAATCTCCCGTTCCACCTCATCACCATGAGAATCTCCCGTTCCACCTAATCACCATGAGAATCTCCCGTTCCACCTCATCACCATGAGAATCTCCCGTTCCACCACATCACGATGAGACTCTCCCGTTCCACCTCATCACCATGAGAATCTACTGTTCTACCTCATCATGATGAGAATCTCCCGTTCCACCTCATCACGATGAGAATCTCCCGTTCCACCTCATCACCATGAGAATCTCCCGTTCCCCCTCATCACCATGAGAATCTCCCGTTCCACCTCGTCGCCATGAGAATCTCCCGTTCCACCTCATCACCATGAGAATCTCCCGTTCCACCTCATCACCATGAGAATGTCCCGTTCCACCTCGTCACCATGAGAATCTCCTCTTCCACCTCGTCACCATGAGAATCTCCCGTTCCACCTTATCATGATGAGAATCTCCCGTTCCACCTCATCATGATGAGAATCTCCCCTTCCACCCCATCACCATGAGAATCTCCCGTTCCACCTCATCACCATGAGAATCTCCCGTACCACCTCATCACCATGAGAATCTCCCGTTCCACCACATCATGATGAGAGTCTCCCGTTCCACCACATCATGATGAGAATCTCCCCTTCCACCTCATCATGATGAGAATCTCCCCTTCCACCTCATCATGATGAGAATCTCCCCTTCCACCTCATCACGATGAAAATCTCCCCTTCCACCTCATCACCATGAGAAATTCCCGTTCCACCTCATTACCATGAGAATCTCCCGTTCCACCTCGTCACCATGAGAATCTCCTCTTCCACCTCATCATGATGAGAATCTCCCGTTCCACCTCATCACCATGAGAATCTCCCGTTCCACCTCGTCACCATGAGAATCTCCCGTTCCACCTCGTCACCATGAGAATCTCCCGTTCCAACTCATCACCATGAGAGTCTCCCGTTCCACCTCGTCACCATGAGAATCTCCCGTTCCACCTTGTCACCATGAGAATATCCCGTTCCACCTCATCACCATGAGAATCTCCCGTTCCACAGCATCATGATGAGAATCTCCCCTTCCACCTCATCACCATGAGAATCTCCCGTTCCACCTCATCACCATGAGAATCTCCCGTTCCACCTCATCACCATGAGAATCTCCCGTTCCACCACATCACGATGAGAGTCTCCCGTTCCACCACATCATGATGAGAATCTCCCCTTCCACCTCATCATGATGAGAATCTCCCCTTCCACCTCATCATGATGAGAATCTCCCGTTCCACCTCATCACCATGAGAATCTCCCGTTCCACCACATAACGATGAGAATCTCCCGTTCCACCTCATCACCATGAGAATCTCCCGTTCCACCACATCACGAAGAGAATCTCCCGTTCCACCACATCACGAAGAGAATCTCCTGTTCCACCTCATCACCATGAGAATCTCCCGTTCCACCTCATCACCATGAGAATCTCCCGTTCCACCACATCACGATGAGACTCTCCCGTTCCACCTCATCACCATGAGAATCTACTGTTCTACCTCATCATGATGAGAATCTCCCGTTCCACCTCATCACCATGAGAATCTACTGTTCCACCTCATCAGCATGAGAAACTCCCGGTTCCACCTCATTACCATGAGAATCTCCCGTTCCACCTAATCACCATGAGAATCTCCCGTTCCACCTCATCACCATGAGAATCTCCCATTCCACCTCGTCACCATGAGAATCTCCCGTTCCACCTCGTCACCATGAGAATTTCTCATTCCACCTCGTCACCATGAGAATCTCCTCTTCCACCTCATCACGATGAGAATCTCCCGTTCCACCTCATCACCATGAGAATCTCCCGTTCCCCCTCATCACCATGAGAATCTCCCGTTCCACCTCGTCGCCATGAGAATTTCCCGTTCCACCTCATCACCATGAGAATCTCCCGTTCCACCTCATCACCATGAGAATCTCCGGTTCCACCTCGTCACCATGAGAATCTCCTCTTCCACCTCGTCACCATGAGAATCTCCCGTTCCACCTCATCATGATGAGAATCTCCCGTTCCACCTCATCATGATGAGAATATCCCCTTCCACCTCATCACCATGAGAATCTCCCGTTCCACCACATCACGATGAGAATCTCCCGTTCCACCTCATCACCATGAGAATGTCCTGTTCCACCACATCACGATGAGAATCTCCCGTTCCACCTCATCACCATGAGAATCTCCCGTTCCACCACATCACGATGAGAATCTCCTGTTCCACCTCATCACGATGAGAATCTCCCGTTCCACCTCATCACCATGAGAATCTCCCGTTCCACCTCATCACCATGAGAATCTCCCGTTCCACCTCATCACCATGAGAATCTCCCGTTCCACCACATCACGATGAGACTCTCCCGTTCCACCTCATCACCATGAGAATCTACTGTTCTACCTCATCATGATGAGAATCTCCCGTTCCACCTCATCACCATGAGAATCTACTGTTCCAACTCATCACGATGAGAATCTCCTGTTCCACCTCATCACCATGAGAAACTCCCGGTTCCACCTCATTACCATGAGAATCTCCCGTTCCACCTCATCACCATGAGAATCTCCCGTTCCACCTCATCACCATGAGAATCTCCCGTTCCACCTCATCACCATGAGAATCTCCCGTTCCACCTTGTCACCATGAGAATATCCCGTTCCACCTCATCACCATGAGAATCTCCCGTTCCACCTCATCATGATGAGAATCTCCCCTTCCACCTCATCACCATGAGAATCTCCCGTTCCACCTCATCACCATGAGAATCTCCCGTTCCACCTCATCACCATGAGAATCTCCCGTTCCACCTCATCACCATGAGAATCTCCCGTTCCACCTCATCACCATGAGAATCTCCCGTTCCACCTCATCACCATGAGAATCTCCCGTTCCACCACATCACGATGAGAGTCTCCCGTTCCACCACATCATGATGAGAATCTCCCCTTCCACCTCATCATGATGAGAATCTCCCCTTCCACCTCATCACGATGAGAATCTCCCTCATTACCATGAGAATCTCCTGTTCCACCTCATCACGATGAGAATCTCCCGTTCCACCTAATCACCATGAGAATCTCCCGTTCCACCTCATCACCATGAGAATCTCCCGTTCCACCACATCACGATGAGACTCTCCCGTTCCACCTCATCACCATGAGAATCTACTGTTCTACCTCATCATGATGAGAATCTCCCGTTCCACCTCATCACCATGAGAATCTACTGTTCCACCTCATCAGCATGAGAAACTCCCGGTTCCACCTCATTACCATGAGAATCTCCCGTTCCACCTAATCACCATGAGAATCTCCCGTTCCACCTCATCACCATGAGAATCTCCCATTCCACCTCGTCACCATGAGAATCTCCCGTTCCACCTCGTCACCATGAGAATTTCTCATTCCACCTCGTCACCATGAGAATCTCCTCTTCCACCTCATCACGATGAGAATCTCCCGTTCCACCTCATCACCATGAGAATCTCCCGTTCCCCCTCATCACCATGAGAATCTCCCGTTCCACCTCGTCGCCATGAGAATCTCCCGTTCCACCTCATCACCATGAGAATCTCCCGTTCCACCTCATCACCATGAGAATCTCCGGTTCCACCTCGTCACCATGAGAATCTCCTCTTCCACCTCGTCACCATGAGAATCTCCCGTTCCACCTCATCATGATGAGAATCTCCCGTTCCACCTCATCATGATGAGAATATCCCCTTCCACCTCATCACCATGAGAATCTCCCGTTCCACCACATCACGATGAGAATCTCCCGTTCCACCTCATCACCATGAGAATCTCCCGTTCCACCACATCACGATGAGAATCTCCTGTTCCACCTCATCACGATGAGAATCTCCTGTTCCACCTCATCACGATGAGAATCTCCCGTTCCACCTCATCACGATGAGAATCTCCCGTTCCACCTAATCACCATGAGAATCTCCCGTTCCACCTCATCACCATGAGAATCTCCCGTTCCACCACATCACGATGAGACTCTCCCGTTCCACCTCATCACCATGAGAATCTACTGTTCCAACTCATCACGATGAGAATCTCCCGTTCCACCTCGTCACCATGAGAATCTCCCGTTCCACCTCATCACCATGAGAATCTCCCATTTCACCTCATCACGATGAGAATCTCCTGTTCCACCTCATCACCATAGGAATCTCCCCTTCCACCTCATCACCATGAGAATCTCCCGTTCCACCTCATCATGATGAGAATCTCCCCTTCCACCTCATCACCATGAGAATCTCCCCTTCCACCTCATCACCATGAGAATCTCCCGTTCCACCTCATCACCATGAGAATCTCCCGTTCCACCTCATCACCATGAGAATCTCCCGTTCCACCTCATCACCATGAGAATCTCCCGTTCCACCACATCATGATGAGAATCTCCCGTTCCACCACATCATGATGAGAATCTCCCCTTCCACCTCATCATGATGAGAATGTCCCGTTCCACCTCATTATGATGAGAATCTCCCCTTCCACCTCATCACCATGAGAATCTCCCGTTCCACCACATCATGATGAGAATCTCCCGTTCCACCTCATCACCATGAGAATCTCCCCTTCCACCTCATCACCATGAGAATCTCCCGTTCCACCTCATCACCATGAGAATCTCCCGTTCCACCTCATCACCATGAGAATCTCCCGTTCCACCACATCACCATGAGAATCTCCCGTTCCACCTCATCACCATGAGAATCTACTGTTCCACCACATCACGATGAGAATCTCCCCTTAAACCTCATCACCATGAGAATCTCCCGTTCCACCACATCATGATGAGAATCTCCCGTTCCACCGCATCATGATGAGAATCTCCCGTTCCACCTCATCACGATGAGAATCTCCCTTTCCACCTCATCACCATGAGAATCTCCCGTTCCACCACATAACGATGAGAATCTCCCGTTCCACCTCATCACCATGAGAATCTCCCGTTCCACCAGATCACGAAGAGAATCTCCTGTTCCACCTAATCACCATGAGAATCTCCCGTTCCACCTCATCACCATGAGAATCTCCCGTTCCACCTAATCACCATGAGAATCTCCCGTTCCACCTCATCACCATGAGAATCTCCCGTTCCACCACATCACGATGAGACTCTCCCGTTCCACCTCATCACCATGAGAATCTACTGTTCTACCTCATCATGATGAGAATCTCCCGTTCCACCTCATCACGATGAGAATCTCCCGTTCCACCTCATCACCATGAGAATCTCCCGTTCCCCCTCATCACCATGAGAATCTCCCGTTCCACCTCGTCGCCATGAGAATCTCCCGTTCCACCTCATCACCATGAGAATCTCCCGTTCCACCTCATCACCATGAGAATGTCCCGTTCCACCTCGTCACCATGAGAATCTCCTCTTCCACCTCGTCACCATGAGAATCTCCCGTTCCACCTTATCATGATGAGAATCTCCCGTTCCACCTCATCATGATGAGAATCTCCCCTTCCACCCCATCACCATGAGAATCTCCCGTTCCACCTCATCACCATGAGAATCTCCCGTACCACCTCATCACCATGAGAATCTCCCGTTCCACCACATCATGATGAGAGTCTCCCGTTCCACCACATCATGATGAGAATCTCCCCTTCCACCTCATCATGATGAGAATCTCCCCTTCCACCTCATCATGATGAGAATCTCCCCTTCCACCTCATCACGATGAAAATCTCCCCTTCCACCTCATCACCATGAGAAATTCCCGTTCCACCTCATTACCATGAGAATCTCCCGTTCCACCTCGTCACCATGAGAATCTCCTCTTCCACCTCATCATGATGAGAATCTCCCGTTCCACCTCATCACCATGAGAATCTCCCGTTCCACCTCGTCACCATGAGAATCTCCCGTTCCACCTCGTCACCATGAGAATCTCCCGTTCCAACTCATCACCATGAGAGTCTCCCGTTCCACCTCGTCACCATGAGAATCTCCCGTTCCACCTTGTCACCATGAGAATATCCCGTTCCACCTCATCACCATGAGAATCTCCCGTTCCACAGCATCATGATGAGAATCTCCCCTTCCACCTCATCACCATGAGAATCTCCCGTTCCACCTCATCACCATGAGAATCTCCCGTTCCACCTCATCACCATGAGAATCTCCCGTTCCACCACATCACGATGAGAGTCTCCCGTTCCACCACATCATGATGAGAATCTCCCCTTCCACCTCATCATGATGAGAATCTCCCCTTCCACCTCATCATGATGAGAATCTCCCGTTCCACCTCATCACCATGAGAATCTCCCGTTCCACCACATAACGATGAGAATCTCCCGTTCCACCTCATCACCATGAGAATCTCCCGTTCCACCACATCACGAAGAGAATCTCCCGTTCCACCACATCACGAAGAGAATCTCCTGTTCCACCTCATCACCATGAGAATCTCCCGTTCCACCTCATCACCATGAGAATCTCCCGTTCCACCACATCACGATGAGACTCTCCCGTTCCACCTCATCACCATGAGAATCTACTGTTCTACCTCATCATGATGAGAATCTCCCGTTCCACCTCATCACCATGAGAATCTACTGTTCCACCTCATCAGCATGAGAAACTCCCGGTTCCACCTCATTACCATGAGAATCTCCCGTTCCACCTAATCACCATGAGAATCTCCCGTTCCACCTCATCACCATGAGAATCTCCCATTCCACCTCGTCACCATGAGAATCTCCCGTTCCACCTCGTCACCATGAGAATTTCTCATTCCACCTCGTCACCATGAGAATCTCCTCTTCCACCTCATCACGATGAGAATCTCCCGTTCCACCTCATCACCATGAGAATCTCCCGTTCCCCCTCATCACCATGAGAATCTCCCGTTCCACCTCGTCGCCATGAGAATTTCCCGTTCCACCTCATCACCATGAGAATCTCCCGTTCCACCTCATCACCATGAGAATCTCCGGTTCCACCTCGTCACCATGAGAATCTCCTCTTCCACCTCGTCACCATGAGAATCTCCCGTTCCACCTCATCATGATGAGAATCTCCCGTTCCACCTCATCATGATGAGAATATCCCCTTCCACCTCATCACCATGAGAATCTCCCGTTCCACCACATCACGATGAGAATCTCCCGTTCCACCTCATCACCATGAGAATGTCCTGTTCCACCACATCACGATGAGAATCTCCCGTTCCACCTCATCACCATGAGAATCTCCCGTTCCACCACATCACGATGAGAATCTCCTGTTCCACCTCATCACGATGAGAATCTCCCGTTCCACCTCATCACCATGAGAATCTCCCGTTCCACCTCATCACCATGAGAATCTCCCGTTCCACCTCATCACCATGAGAATCTCCCGTTCCACCACATCACGATGAGACTCTCCCGTTCCACCTCATCACCATGAGAATCTACTGTTCTACCTCATCATGATGAGAATCTCCCGTTCCACCTCATCACCATGAGAATCTACTGTTCCAACTCATCACGATGAGAATCTCCTGTTCCACCTCATCACCATGAGAAACTCCCGGTTCCACCTCATTACCATGAGAATCTCCCGTTCCACCTCATCACCATGAGAATCTCCCGTTCCACCTCATCACCATGAGAATCTCCCGTTCCACCTCATCACCATGAGAATCTCCCGTTCCACCTCGTCACCATGAGAATCTCCCGTTCCACCTCGTCACCATGAAAATCTCCCGTTCAAACTCATCACCATGAGAGTCTCCCGTTCCACCTCGTCACCATGAGAATCTCCCGTTCCACCTTGTCACCATGAGAATATCCCGTTCCACCTCATCACCATGAGAATCTCCCGTTCCACCTCATCATGATGAGAATCTCCCCTTCCACCTCATCACCATGAGAATCTCCAGTTCCACCTCATCACCATGAGAATCTCCCGTTCCACCTCATCACCATGAGAATCTCCCGTTCCACCACATCACGATGAGAGTCTCCCGTTCCACCACATTATGATGAGAATCTCCCCTTCCACCTCATCATGATGAGAATCTCCCCTTCCACCTCATCATGATGAGAATCTCCCGTTCCACCTCATCACCATGAGAATCTCCCGTTCCACCACATAACGATGAGAATCTCCCGTTCCACCTCATCACCATGAGAATCTCCCGTTCCACCACATCACGAAGAGAATCTCCCGTTCCACCACATCACGAAGAGAATCTCCTGTTCCACCTCATCACCATGAGAATCTCCCGTTCCACCTCATCACCATGAGAATCTCCCGTTCCACCACATCACGATGAGACTCTCCCGTTCCACCTCATCACCATGAGAATCTACTGTTCTACCTCATCATGATGAGAATCTCCCGTTCCACCTCATCACCATGAGAATCTACTGTTCCACCTCATCAGCATGAGAAACTCCCGGTTCCACCTCATTACCATGAGAATCTCCCGTTCCACCTAATCACCATGAGAATCTCCCGTTCCACCTCATCACCATGAGAATCTCCCATTCCACCTCGTCACCATGAGAATCTCCCGTTCCACCTCGTCACCATGAGAATTTCTCATTCCACCTCGTCACCATGAGAATCTCCTCTTCCACCTCATCACGATGAGAATGTCCCGTTCCACCTCATCACCATGAGAATCTCCCGTTCCCCCTCATCACCATGAGAATCTCCCGTTCCACCTCGTCGCCATGAGAATCTCCCGTTCCACCTCATCACCATGAGAATCTCCCGTTCCACCTCATCACCATGAGAATCTCCGGTTCCACCTCGTCACCATGAGAATCTCCTCTTCCAACTCGTCACCATGAGAATCTCCCGTTCCACCTCATCATGATGAGAATCTCCCGTTCCACCTCATCATGATGAGAATATCCCCTTCCACCTCATCACCATGAGAATCTCCCGTTCCACCACATCACGATGAGAATCTCCCGTTCCACCTCATCACCATGAGAATCTCCTGTTCCACCACATCACGATGAGAATCTCCCGTTCCACCTCATCACCATGAGAATCTCCCGTTCCACCACATCACGATGAGAATCTCCCGTTCCACCTCATCACCATGAGAATCTCCCGTTCCACCACATCACGATGAGAATCTCCTGTTCCACCTCATCACCATGAGAATCTCCCGTTCCACCACATCACGATGAGAATCTCCCGTTCCACCTCATCACCATGAGAATCTCCCGTTCCACCTCATCACCATGAGAATCTCCCGTTCCACCTCATCACCATGAGAATCTCCCGTTCCACCACATCACGATGAGACTCTCCCGTTCCACCTCATCACCATGAGAATCTACTGTTCTACCTCATCATGATGAGAATCTCCCGTTCCACCTCATCACCATGAGAATCTACTGTTCCAACTCATCACGATGAGAATCTCCTGTTCCACCTCATCACCATGAGAAACTCCCGGTTCCACCTCATTACCATGAGAATCTCCCGTTCCACCTCATCACCATGAGAATCTCCCGTTCCACCTCATCACCATGAGAATCTCCCATTCCACCTCGTCACCATGAGAATCTCCCGTTCCACCTCGTCACCATGAGAATCTATCATTCCACCTCGTCACCATGACAATCTCCTCTTCCACCTCATCACAATGAGAATCTCCCGTTCCACCTCATCACCATGAGAATCTCCCGTTCCACCTCATCACCATGAGAATCTCCCGTTCCACCTCATCACCATGAGAATCCCCCGTTCCACCTCATCACCATGAGAATCCCCCGTTCCACCTCGTCGCCATGAGAATCTCCCGTTCCACCTCATCACCATGAGAATCTCCCGTTCCACCTCATCACCATGAGAATCTCCCGTTCCACCTCGTCACCATGAGAATCTCCTCTTCCACCTCGTCACCATGAGAATCTCCCGTTCCACCTCATCATGATGAGAATCTCCCGTTCCACCTCATCATGATGAGAATCTCCCCTTCCACCTCATCACCATGAGAATCTCCCGTTCCACCACATCACGATGAGAATCTCCCGTTCCACCTCATCACCATGAGAATCTCCTGTTCCACCACATCACGATGAGAATCTCCCGTTCCACCTCATCACCATGAGAATCTCCCGTTCCACCACATCACGATGAGAATCTCCTGTTCCACCTCATCACGATGAGAATCTCCCGTTCCACCTCATCACCATGAGAATCTCCCGTTCCACCTCATCACCATGAGAATCTCCCGTTCCACCTCATCACCATGAGAATCTCCCGTTCCACCACATCACGATGAGACTCTCCCGTTCCACCTCATCACCATGAGAATCTACTGTTCTATCTCATCATGATGAGAATCTCCCGTTCCACCTCATCACCATGAGAATCTACTGTTCCAACTCATCACGATGAGAATCTCCTGTTCCACCTCATCACCATGAGAAACTCCCGGTTCCACCTCATTACCATGAGAATCTCCCGTTCCACCTCATCACCATGAGAATCTCCCGTTCCACCTCATCACCATGAGAATCTCCCATTCCACCTCGTCACCATGAGAATCTCCCGTTCCACCTCGTCACCATGAGAATCTCTCATTCCACCTCGTCACCATGACAATCTCCTCTACCACCTCATCACAATGAGAATCTCCCGTTCCACCTCATCACCATGAGAATCTCCCGTTCCACCTCATCACCATGAGAATCTCCCGTTCCACCTCATCACCATGAGAATCTCCCGTTCCACCTCATCACCATGAGAATCCCCCGTTCCACCTCATCACCATGAGAATCCCCCGTTCCACCTCGTCACCATGAGAATCCCCCGTTCCACCTCGTCACCATGAGAATCTCCCGTTCCACCTCGTCACCATGAGAATCTCCCGTTCCACCTCGTCACCATGAGAATCTCCCGTTCCACCTCGTCACCATGAGAATCTCCCGTTCCACCTCATCACCATGAGAATCTCCCGTTCCACCTCATCACCATGAGAATCTCCCGTTCCACCACATCACGATGAGACTCTCCCGTTCCACCTCATCACCATGAGAATCTACTGTTCTATCTCATCATGATGAGAATCTCCCGTTCCACCTCATCACCATGAGAATCTACTGTTCCAACTCATCACGATGAGAATCTCCTGTTCCACCTCATCACCATGAGAAACTCCCGGTTCCACCTCATTACCATGAGAATCTCCCGTTCCACCTCATCACCATGAGAATCTCCCGTTCCACCTCATCACCATGAGAATCTCCCATTCCACCTCGTCACCATGA
The DNA here is from genome assembly GCF_933228915.1 of Telmatherina bonti. Lineage (NCBI taxonomy): Eukaryota > Metazoa > Chordata > Actinopteri > Atheriniformes > Telmatherinidae > Telmatherina > Telmatherina bonti. Next base: position 2,529,423 of record NC_136621.1, read on the forward strand.
GAATCTCCCGTTCCACCTCGTCACCATGAGAATCTCTCATTCCACCTCGTCACCATGACAATCTCCTCTTCCACCTCATCACAATGAGAATCTCCCGTTCCACCTCATCACCATGAGAATCTCCCGTTCCACCTCATCACCATGAGAATCTCCCGTTCCACCTCATCACCATGAGAATCTCCCGTTCCACCTCATCACCATGAGAATCCCCCGTTCCACCTCATCACCATGAGAATCCCCCGTTCCACCTCGTCACCATGAGAATCCCCCGTTCCACCTCGTCACCATGAGAATCTCCCGTTCCACCTCGTCACCATGAGAATCTCCCGTTCCACCTCGTCACCATGAGAATCTCCCGTTCCACCTCGTCACCATGAGAATCTCCCGTTCCACCTCATCACCATGAGAATCTCCCATTCCAACTCATCACCATGAGAATCTCCCGTTCCACCTCATCACCATGAGAATCTCCCGTTCCACCTCATCACCATGAGAATCTCCCGTTCCACCTCATCACCATGAGAATCTCCCGTTCCACCTCGTCACCATGAGAATCTCCTCTTCCACCTCGTCACCATGATAATCTCCTCTTCCACCTCGTCACCATGAGAATCTCCCGTTCCACCTCATCATGATGAGAATCTCCCGTTCCACCTCATCATGATGAGAATCTCCCCTTCCACCTCATCACCATGAGAATCTCCCGTTCCACTTCATCACCATGAGAATCTCCCGTTCCACCTCATCACCATGAGAATCTCCCGTTCCACCTCATCACCATGAGAATCTCCCGATCCACCTAATCACCATGAGAATCTCCCGTTCCAACTCATCACCATGAGAATCTCCCGTTCCACCACATCACGATGAGAATCTCCCGTTCCACCTCATCACCATGAGAATCTACTGTTCTACCTCATCATGATGAGAATCTCCCGTTCCAACTCATCACCATGAGAATCTACTGTTCCAACTCATCACGATGAGAATCTCCCGTTCCACCTCATCACCATGAGAAACTCCCGTTCCACCTCATTACCTTGAGAATCTCCCATTCCACCACATCACCATGAGAATCTCCCGTTCCACCTCGTCACCATGAGAATCTCCCATTCCACCTCGTCACCATGAGAATCTCCCGTTCCACCTCATCACCATGAGAATCTCCCGTTCCACCTCATCACGATGAGAATCTCACGTTCCACCTCATCACCATGAGAATCTCCCGATCCACCTAATCACCATGTGAATCTCCCGTTCCAACTCATCACCATGAGAATCTCCCGTTCCACCACATCACGATGAGACTCTCCCGTTCCACCTCATCACCATGAGAATCTACTGTTCTACCTCATCATGATGAGAATCTCCCGTTCCAACTCATCACCATGAGAATCTACTGTTCCAACTCATCATGATGAGAATCTCCTGTTCCACCTCATCACCATGAGAAACTCCCGGTTCCACCTCATTACCATGAGAATCTCCCGTTCAACCTCATCACCATGAGAATCTCCCGTTCCACCTCATCACCATGAGAATCTCCCATTCCACCTCGTCACCATGAGAATCTCCCGTTCCACCTCGTCACCATGAGAATCTCCTCTTCCACATCATCACGATGAGAATCTCCCGTTCCACCTCATCACGATGAGAATCTCACGTTCCACCTCGTCGCCATGAGAATCTCCCGTTCCACCTCATCACCATGAGAATCTCCCGTTCCACCTCATCACCATGAGAATCTCCCGTTCCACCTCATCACCATGAGAATCTCCCGTTCCACCTCATCACCATGAGAATCTCCCGTTCCACCTCATCACCATGAGAATCTCCCGTTCCACCACATTACCATGAGAATCTCCCGTTCCACCTCATCATGATGAGAATCTCCCGTTCCACCTCATCATGATGAGAATCTCCCGTTCCACCTCATCACCATGAGAATCTCCCGTTCCACCTCATCACCATGAGAATCTCCCATTCCACCTCGTCACCATGAGAATCTCCCGTTCCACCTCGTCACCATGAGAATCTCCTCTTCCACATCATCACGATGAGAATCTCCCGTTCCACCTCATCACGATGAGAATCTCACGTTCCACCTCGTCGCCATGAGAATCTCCCGTTCCACCTCATCACCATGAGAATCTCCCGTTCCACCTCATCACCATGAGAATATCCCGTTCCACCTCATCACCATGAGAATCTCCCGTTCCACCTCATCACCATGAGAATCTCCCGTTCCACCTCATCACCATGAGAATCTCCCGTTCCACCACATTACCATGAGAATCTCCCGTTCCACCTCATCATGATGAGAATCTCCCGTTCCACCTCATCATGATGAGAATCTCCCGTTCCACCTCATCACCATGAGAATCTCCCGTTCCACCACATCACCATGAGAATCTCCCGTTCCACCTTATCACCATGGGAATCTCCCGTTCCACCACATATCGATGAGAATCTCCTGTTCCACCTCATCACGATGAGAATCTCCCGTTCCACCTCATCACCATGAGAATCTCCCGTTCCACCTAATCACCATGAGAATCTCCCGTTCCACCTCATCACCATGAGAATCTACTGTTCCAACTCATCACGATGAGAATCTCCCGTTCCACCTCATCACCATAAGAAACTCCCGTTCCACCTCATTACCATGAGAATCTCCCGTTCCACCTCATCACCATGAGAATCTCCTGTTCCACCTCATCACCATGAGAATCTCCCGTTCCACCTCGTCACCATGAGAATCTCCCGTTCCACTTCGTCACCATGAGAATCTCCCGTTCCACCTCGTCACCATGAGAATCTCCTCTTCCACCTCATCATGATGAGAATCTCCCGTTCCACCTCATCACCATGAGAATCTCCCGTTCCACCTCATCATGATGACAATCTCCCGTTCCACCTCATCATGATGACAATCTCCCGTTCCACCTCATCATGATGAGAATCTCCCGTTCCACCTCGTCACCATGAGAATCTCCCCTTCCACCTCATCACCATGAGAATCTCCCGTTCCACCACATATCGATGAGAATCTCCTTTTCCACCTCATCACGATGAGAATCTCCCGTTCACCTCATCACCATGAGAATCTCCCGTTCCACCTAATCACCATGAGAATCTCCCGTTCCACCTCGTCACCATGAGAATCTCCCGTTCCACCTCGTCACCATGAGAATCTCCCGTTCCACCTCATCACCATGAGAATCTCCCATTCCAACTCATCACCATGAGAATCTCCCGTTCCACCTCATCACCATGAGAATCTCCCGTTCCACCTCATCACCATGAGAATCTCCCGTTCCACCTCATCACCATGAGAATCTCCCGTTCCACCACATCACGATGAGACTCTCCCGTTCCACCTCATCACCATGAGAATCTCCCGTTCCACCACATCACGATGAGACTCTCCCGTTCCACCTCATCACCATGAGAATCTACTGTTCTATCTCATCATGATGAGAATCTCCCGTTCCACCTCATCACCATGAGAATCTACTGTTCCAACTCATCACGATGAGAATCTCCTGTTCCACCTCATCACCATGAGAAACTCCCGGTTCCACCTCATTACCATGAGAATCTCCCGTTCCACCTCATCACCATGAGAATCTCCCGTTCCACCTCATCACCATGAGAATCTCCCATTCCACCTCGTCACCATGAGAATCTCCCGTTCCACCTCGTCACCATGAGAATCTCTCATTCCACCTCGTCACCATGACAATCTCCTCTACCACCTCATCACAATGAGAATCTCCCGTTCCACCTCATCACCATGAGAATCTCCCGTTCCACCTCATCACCATGAGAATCTCCCGTTCCACCTCATCACCATGAGAATCTCCCGTTCCACCTCATCACCATGAGAATCCCCCGTTCCACCTCATCACCATGAGAATCCCCCGTTCCACCTCGTCACCATGAGAATCCCCCGTTCCACCTCGTCACCATGAGAATCTCCCGTTCCACCTCGTCACCATGAGAATCTCCCGTTCCACCTCGTCACCATGAGAATCTCCCGTTCCACCTCGTCACCATGAGAATCTCCCGTTCCACCTCATCACCATGAGAATCTCCCGTTCCACCTCATCACCATGAGAATCTCCCGTTCCACCACATCACGATGAGACTCTCCCGTTCCACCTCATCACCATGAGAATCTACTGTTCTATCTCATCATGATGAGAATCTCCCGTTCCACCTCATCACCATGAGAATCTACTGTTCCAACTCATCACGATGAGAATCTCCTGTTCCACCTCATCACCATGAGAAACTCCCGGTTCCACCTCATTACCATGAGAATCTCCCGTTCCACCTCATCACCATGAGAATCTCCCGTTCCACCTCATCACCATGAGAATCTCCCATTCCACCTCGTCACCATGAGAATCTCCCGTTCCACCTCGTCACCATGAGAATCTCTCATTCCACCTCGTCACCATGACAATCTCCTCTTCCACCTCATCACAATGAGAATCTCCCGTTCCACCTCATCACCATGAGAATCTCCCGTTCCACCTCATCACCATGAGAATCTCCCGTTCCACCTCATCACCATGAGAATCTCCCGTTCCACCTCATCACCATGAGAATCCCCCGTTCCACCTCATCACCATGAGAATCCCCCGTTCCACCTCGTCACCATGAGAATCCCCCGTTCCACCTCGTCACCATGAGAATCTCCCGTTCCACCTCGTCACCATGAGAATCTCCCGTTCCACCTCGTCACCATGAGAATCTCCCGTTCCACCTCGTCACCATGAGAATCTCCCGTTCCACCTCGTCACCATGAGAATCTCCCATTCCAACTCATCACCATGAGAATCTCCCGTTCCACCTCATCACCATGAGAATCTCCCGTTCCACCTCATCACCATGAGAATCTCCCGTTCCACCTCATCACCATGAGAATCTCCCGTTCCACCTCGTCACCATGAGAATCTCCTCTTCCACCTCGTCACCATGATAATCTCCTCTTCCACCTCGTCACCATGAGAATCTCCCGTTCCACCTCATCATGATGAGAATCTCCCGTTCCACCTCATCATGATGAGAATCTCCCCTTCCACCTCATCACCATGAGAATCTCCCGTTCCACTTCATCACCATGAGAATCTCCCGTTCCACCTCATCACCATGAGAATCTCCCGTTCCACCTCATCACCATGAGAATCTCCCGATCCACCTAATCACCATGAGAATCTCCCGTTCCAACTCATCACCATGAGAATCTCCCGTTCCACCACATCACGATGAGACTCTCCCGTTCCACCTCATCACCATGAGAATCTACTGTTCTACCTCATCATGATGAGAATCTCCCGTTCCAACTCATCACCATGAGAATCTACTGTTCCAACTCATCACGATGAGAATCTCCCGTTCCACCTCATCACCATGAGAAACTCCCGTTCCACCTCATTACCTTGAGAATCTCCCATTCCACCACATCACCATGAGAATCTCCCGTTCCACCTCGTCACCATGAGAATCTCCCATTCCACCTCGTCACCATGAGAATCTCCCGTTCCACCTCATCACCATGAGAATCTCCCGTTCCACCTCATCACGATGAGAATCTCACGTTCCACCTCATCACCATGAGAATCTCCCGATCCACCTAATCACCATGTGAATCTCCCGTTCCAACTCATCACCATGAGAATCTCCCGTTCCACCACATCACGATGAGACTCTCCCGTTCCACCTCATCACCATGAGAATCTACTGTTCTACCTCATCATGATGAGAATCTCCCGTTCCAACTCATCACCATGAGAATCTACTGTTCCAACTCATCATGATGAGAATCTCCTGTTCCACCTCATCACCATGAGAAACTCCCGGTTCCACCTCATTACCATGAGAATCTCCCGTTCAACCTCATCACCATGAGAATCTCCCGTTCCACCTCATCACCATGAGAATCTCCCATTCCACCTCATCACCATGAGAATCTCCCGTTCCACCTCGTCACCATGAGAATCTCCTCTTCCACATCATCACGATGAGAATCTCCCGTTCCACCTCATCACGATGAGAATCTCACGTTCCACCTCGTCGCCATGAGAATCTCCCGTTCCACCTCATCACCATGAGAATCTCCCGTTCCACCTCATCACCATGAGAATCTCCCGTTCCACCTCATCACCATGAGAATCTCCCGTTCCACCTCATCACCATGAGAATCTCCCGTTCCACCTCATCACCATGAGAATCTCCCGTTCCACCACATTACCATGAGAATCTCCCGTTCCACCTCATCATGATGAGAATCTCCCGTTCCACCTCATCATGATGAGAATCTCCCGTTCCACCTCATCACCATGAGAATCTCCCGTTCCACCTCATCACCATGAGAATCTCCCATTCCACCTCGTCACCATGAGAATCTCCCGTTCCACCTCGTCACCATGAGAATCTCCTCTTCCACATCATCACGATGAGAATCTCCCGTTCCACCTCATCACGATGAGAATCTCACGTTCCACCTCGTCGCCATGAGAATCTCCCGTTCCACCTCATCACCATGAGAATCTCCCGTTCCACCTCATCACCATGAGAATCTCCCGTTCCACCTCATCACCATGAGAATCTCCCGTTCCACCTCATCACCATGAGAATCTCCCGTTCCACCTCATCACCATGAGAATCTCCCGTTCCACCACATTACCATGAGAATCTCCCGTTCCACCTCATCATGATGAGAATCTCCCGTTCCACCTCATCATGATGAGAATCTCCCGTTCCACCTCATCACCATGAGAATCTCCCGTTCCACCACATCACCATGAGAATCTCCCGTTCCACCTTATCACCATGGGAATCTCCCGTTCCACCACATATCGATGAGAATCTCCTGTTCCACCTCATCACGATGAGAATCTCCCGTTCCACCTCATCACCATGAGAATCTCCCGTTCCACCTAATCACCATGAGAATCTCCCGTTCCACCTCATCACCATGAGAATCTACTGTTCCAACTCATCACGATGAGAATCTCCCGTTCCACCTCATCACCATAAGAAACTCCCGTTCCACCTCATTACCATGAGAATCTCCCGTTCCACCTCATCACCATGAGAATCTCCTGTTCCACCTCATCACCATGAGAATCTCCCGTTCCACCTCGTCACCATGAGAATCTCCCGTTCCACTTCGTCACCATGAGAATCTCCCGTTCCACCTCGTCACCATGAGAATCTCCTCTTCCACCTCATCATGATGAGAATCTCCCGTTCCACCTCATCACCATGAGAATCTCCCGTTCCACCTCATCATGATGACAATCTCCCGTTCCACCTCATCATGATGACAATCTCCCGTTCCACCTCATCATGATGAGAATCTCCCGTTCCACCTCGTCACCATGAGAATCTCCCCTTCCACCTCATCACCATGAGAATCTCCCGTTCCACCACATATCGATGAGAATCTCCTTTTCCACCTCATCACGATGAGAATCTCCCGTTCACCTCATCACCATGAGAATCTCCCGTTCCACCTAATCACCATGAGAATCTCCCGTTCCACCTCGTCACCATGAGAATCTCCCGTTCCACCTCGTCACCATGAGAATCTCCCGTTCCACCTCATCACCATGAGAATCTCCCATTCCAACTCATCACCATGAGAATCTCCCGTTCCACCTCATCACCATGAGAATCTCCCGTTCCACCTCATCACCATGAGAATCTCCCGTTCCACCTCATCACCATGAGAATCTCCCGTTCAACCTCGTCACCATGAGAATCTCCTCTTCCACCTCGTCACCATGATAATCTCCTCTTCCACCTCGTCACCATGAGAATCTCCCGTTCCACCTCATCATGATGAGAATCTCCCGTTCCACCTCATCATGATGAGAATCTCCCCTTCCACCTCATCACCATGAGAATCTCCCGTTCCACTTCATCACCATGAGAATCTCCCGTTCCACCTCATCACCATGAGAATCTCCCGTTCCACCTCATCACCATGAGAATCTCCCCGATCCACCTAATCACCATGAGAATCTCCCGTTCCAACTCATCACCATGAGAATCTCCCGTTCCACCACATCACGATGAGACTCTCCCGTTCCACCTCATCACCATGAGAATCTACTGTTCTACCTCATCATGATGAGAATCTCCCGTTCCAACTCATCACCATGAGAATCTACTGTTCCAACTCATCATGATGAGAATCTCCTGTTCCCCCTCATCACCATGAGAAACTCCCGGTTCCACCTCATTACCATGAGAATCTCCCGTTCAACCTCATCACCATGAGAATCTCCCGTTCCACCTCATCACCATGAGAATCTCCCATTCCACCTCGTCACCATGAGAATCTCCCGTTCCACCTCATCACCATGAGAATCTCCCGTTCCACCTCATCACCATGAGAATCTCCCGTTCCACCTCATCACCATGAGAATCTCCCGTTCCACCTCGTCACCATGAGAATCTCCCGTTCCACCTCGTCACCAGGAGAATCTCCCGTTCCACCTCATCATGATGAGAATCTCCCGTTCCACCTCATCATGATGAGAATCTCCCGTTCCACCTCATCACCATGAGAATCTCCCGTTCCACCACATCACGATGAGAATCTCCCGTTCCACCTCATCACCATGAGAATCTCCCGTTCCACCACATATCGATGAGAATCTCCTGTTCCGCCTCATCACGATGAGAATCTCCCGTTCACCTCATCACCATGAGAATCTCCCGTTCACCTCGTCACCATGAGAATCTCCCGTTCCACCTCGTCACCATGAGAATCTCCCGTTCCACCTCGTCACCATGAGAATCTCCTGTTCCACCTCGTCACCAGGAGAATCTCCCGTTCCACCTCGTCACCATGAGAATCTCCCGTTCCACCTCGTCACCATGAGAATCTCCCGTTCCACCTCGTCACCATGAGAATCTCCCGTTCCACCTCGTCACCATGAGAATCTCCTCTTCCACCTTATCATGATGAGAATCTCCCGTTCCACCTCATCACCATGAGAATCTCCCGTTCCACCTCATCATGATGACAATCTCCCGTTCCACCTCATCATGATGAGAATCTCCCGTTCCACCTCGTCACCATGAGAATCTCCCCTTCCACCTCATCACCATGAGAATCTCCCGTTCCACCAGATATCGATGAGAATCTCCTTTTCCACCTCATCACGATGAGAATCTCCCGTTCACCTCATCACCATGAGAATCTCCCGTTCCACCTAATCACCATGAGAATCTCCCGTTCCACCTCGTCACCATGAGAATCTCCCGTTCCACCTCATCACCATGAGAATCTCCCGTTCCACCTCGTCACCAGGAGAATCTCCCGTTCCACCTCATCATGATGAGAATCTCCCGTTCCACCTCATCATGATGAGAATCTCCCGTTCCACCTCATCACCATGAGAATCTCCCGTTCCACCACATCACGATGAGAATCTCCCGTTCCACCTCATCACCATGAGAATCTCCCGTTCCACCACATATCGATGAGAATCTCCCGTTCCACCTCATCACGATGAGAATCTCCCGTTCACCTCATCACCATGAGAATCTCCCGTTCCACCTCGTCACCATGAGAATCTCCCGTTCCACCTCGTCACCATGAGAATCTCCCGTTCCACCTCGTCACCATGAGAATCTCCCGTTCCACCTCGTCACCAGGAGAATCTCCCGTTCCACCTCATCACCATGAGAATCTCCCGTTCCACCTCGTCACCATGAGAATCTCCCGTTCCACCTCATCACCATGAGAATCTCCCATTCCACCTCATCACGATGAGAATCTCATGTTCCACCTCATCACCATGAGAATCTCCCCTTCCACCTGATCACCATCAGAATCTCCCGTTCCACCTCGTCACCACGAGAATCTCCCATTCCACCTCATCACCATGAGAATCTCCCGTTCCACCTCATCATGATGAGAATCTCCCGTTCCACCTCATCACCATGAGAATCTCCCGTTCCACCACATCATGATGAGAATCTCCCGTTCCACCACATATCGATGAGAATCTCCTGTTCCACCTCATCACGATGAGAATCTCCCGTTCACCTCATCACCATGAGAATCTCCCGTTCCACCTCGTCACCATGAGAATCTCCCGTTCCACCTCGTCACCATGAGAATCTCCCGTTCCACCTCGTCACCATGAGAATCTCCCGTTCCACCTCGTCACCAGGAGAATCTCCCGTTCCACCTCATCATGATGAGAATCTCCCGTTCCACCTCATCATGATGAGAATCTCCCGTTCCACCTCGTCACCATGAGAATCTCCCCTTCCACCTCATCACCATGAGAATCTCCCGTTCCACCACATATCGATGAGAATCTCCTTTTCCACCTCATCACGATGAGAATCTCCCGTTCACCTCATCACCATGAGAATCTCCCGTTCCACCTAATCACCATGAGAATCTCCCGTTCCACCTCGTCACCATGAGAATCTCCCGTTCCACCTCGTCACCATGAGAATCTCCCGTTCCACCTCGTCACCAGGAGAATCTCCCGTTCCACATCATCATGATGAGAATCTCCCGTTCCACCTCATCATGATGAGAATCTCCCGTTCCACCTCATCACCATGAGAATCTCCCGTTCCACCACATCACGATGAGAATCTCCCGTTCCACCTCATCACCATGAGAATCTCCCGTTCCACCACATATCGATGAGAATCTCCTGTTCCACCTCATCACGATGAGAATCTCCCGTTCACCTCATCACCATGAGAATCTCCCGTTCCACCTCGTCACCATGAGAATCTCCCGTTCCACCTCGTCACCATGAGAATCTCCCGTTCCACCTCGTCACCATGAGAATCTCCCGTTCCACCTCGTCACCAGGAGAATCTCCCGTTCCACCTCATCACCATGAGAATCTCCCGTTCCACCTCGTCACCATGAGAATCTCCCGTTCCACCTCATCACCATGAGAATCTCCCATTCCACCTCATCACGATGAGAATCTCATGTTCCACCTCATCACCATGAGAATCTCCCGTTCCACCTCATCATGATGAGAATCTCCCGTTCCACCTCATCATGATGAGAATCTCCCCTTCCACCTCATCACCATGAGAATCTCCCGTTCCACCTCATCACCATGAGAATCTCCCGTTCCACCTCATCACCATGAGAATCTCCCGTTCCACCACATCATGATGAGAATCTCCCGTTCCACCACATCATGATGAGAATCTCCCGTTCCACCTCATCACCATGAGAATCTCCCATTCCACCTCTTCACCATGAGAATCTCCCGTTCCATCTCATCACCATGAGAATCTCCCGTTCCACCTCATCACCATGAGAATCTCCCGTTCCACCACATTACCATGAGAATCTCCCGTTCCACCTCATCATGATGAGAATCTCCCGTTCCACCTCATCATGATGAGAATCTCCCGTTCCACCTCATCACCATGAGAATCTCCCGTTCCACCACATCACGATGAGAATCTCCCGTTCCACCTCATCACCATGAGATTCTCCCGTTCCACCACATATCGATGAGAATCTCCTGTTCCACCTCATCACGATGAGAATCTCCCGTTCCACCTCATCACCATGAGAATCTCCCGTTCCACCTAATCACCATGAGAATCTCCCGTTCCACCTCATCACCATGAGAATCTACTGTTCCAACTCATCACGATGAGAATCTCCCGTTCCACCTCATCACCATAAGAAACTCCCCTTCCACCTCATTACCATGAGAATCTCCCGTTCCACCTAATCACCATGAGAATCTCCTGTTCCACCTCATCACCATGAGAATCTCCCGTTCCACCTCATCACCATGAGAATCTCCCGTTCCACCTTGTCACCATGAGAATCTCCCGTTCCACCTCGTCACCATGAGAATCTCCTCTTCCACCTCATCTTGATGAGAATCTCCCGTTCCACCTCATCACCATGAGAATCTCCCGTTCCACCTCATCATGATGAGAATCTCCCGTTCCACCTCATCATGATGAGAATCTCCCGTTCCACCTCGTCACCATGAGAATCTCCCCTTCCACCTCATCACCATGAAAATCTCCCGTTCCACCACATATCGATCAGAATCTCCTTTTCCACCTCATCACGATGAGAATCTCCCGTTCACCTCATCACCATGAGAATCTCCCGTTCCACCTAATCACCATGAGAATCTCCCGTTCCACCTCGTAACAATGAGAATCTCCCGTTCCACCTCGTCACCATGAGAATCTCCCGTTCCACCTCGTCACCAGGAGAATCTCCCGTTCCACCTCATCATGATGAGAATCTCCCGTTCCACCTCGTCACCATGAGAATCTCCCGTTCCACCTCATCACCAATGAGAATCTCCCATTCCACCTCATCACGATGAGAATCTCATGTTCCACCTCATCACCATGAGAATCTCCAGTTCCACCTCATCACCATCAGAATCTCCCGTTCCACCTCGTCACCACGAGAATCTCCCATTCCACCTCATCACCATGAGAATCTCCCGTTCCACCTCATCATGATGAGAATCTCCCATTCCCCCTCATCACGATGAGAATCTCCCCATCCACCTCATCACCATGAGAATCTCCCGTTCCACCTCATCACCATGAGAATCTCCCGTTCCACCTCATCACCATGAGAATCTCCCGTTCCACCACATCATGATGAGAATCTCCCGTTCCACCACATCATGATGAGAATCTCCCGTTCCACCTCATCATGATGAGAATCTCCCGTTCCACCTCATCATGATGAGAATCTCCCCTTCCACCACATCACCATGAGAATCTCCCGTTCCACCACATCACCATGAGAATCTCCCGTTCCACCTCATCACCATGAGAATCTCCCCTTCCACCTCATCACCATGAGAATATCCCGTTCCACCTCATCATGATGAGAATCTCCCGTTCCACCTCATCACCATGAGAATCTCCCGTTCCACCACATCATGATTAGAATCTCACGTTCCACCTCATCATGATGAGAATCTACTGTTCTACCTCATCATGATGAGAATCTCCCGTTCCACCTCATCACCATGAGAATCTACTGTTCCAACTCATCACGATGAGAATCTCCCATTCCACCTCATCACCATGATAAACTCCCGGTTCCACGTCATAACCATGAGAATCTCCCGTTCCACCTCATCACCATGAGAATCTCCCATTCCACCTCGTCACCATGAGAATCTCCCGTTCCACCTCATCACCATGAGATTCTCCCGTTCCACCACATATCGATGAGAATCTCCTGTTCCACCTCATCACGATGAGAATCTCCCGTTCCACCTCATCACCATGAGAATCTCCCGTTCCACCTAATCACCATGAGAATCTCCCGTTCCACCTCATCACCATGAGAATCTACTGTTCCAACTCATCACGATGAGAATCTCCCGTTCCACCTCATCACCATAAGAAACTCCCCTTCCACCTCATTACCATGAGAATCTCCCGTTCCACCTAATCACCATGAGAATCTCCTGTTCCACCTCGTCACCATGAGAATCTCCTCTTCCACCTCATCATGATGAGAATCTCCCGTTCCACCTCATCACCATGAGAATCTCCCGTTCCACCTCATCATGATGAGAATCTCCCGTTCCACCTCATCATGATGAGAATCTCCCGTTCCACCTCGTCACCATGAGAATCTCCCCTTCCACCTCATCACCATGAAAATCTCCCGTTCCACCACATATCGATCAGAATCTCCTTTTCCACCTCATCACGATGAGAATCTCCCGTTCACCTCATCACCATGAGAATCTCCCGTTCCACCTAATCACCATGAGAATCTCCCGTTCCACCTCGTAACAATGAGAATCTCCCGTTCCACCTCGTCACCATGAGAATCTCCCGTTCCACCTCGTCACCAGGAGAATCTCCCGTTCCACCTCATCATGATGAGAATCTCCCGTTCCACCTCGTCACCATGAGAATCTCCCGTTCCACCTCATCACCAATGAGAATCTCCCATTCCACCTCATCACGATGAGAATCTCATGTTCCACCTCATCACCATGAGAATCTCCAGTTCCACCTCATCACCATCAGAATCTCCCGTTCCACCTCGTCACCACGAGAATCTCCCATTCCACCTCATCACCATGAGAATCTCCCGTTCCACCTCATCATGATGAGAATCTCCCATTCCCCCTCATCACGATGAGAATCTCCCCATCCACCTCATCACCATGAGAATCTCCCGTTCCACCTCATCACCATGAGAATCTCCCGTTCCACCTCATCACCATGAGAATCTCCCGTTCCACCACATCATGATGAGAATCTCCCGTTCCACCACATCATGATGAGAATCTCCCGTTCCACCTCATCATGATGAGAATCTCCCGTTCCACCTCATCATGATGAGAATCTCCCCTTCCACCACATCACCATGAGAATCTCCCGTTCCACCACATCACCATGAGAATCTCCCGTTCCACCTCATCACCATGAGAATCTCCCCTTCCACCTCATCACCATGAGAATATCCCGTTCCACCTCATCATGATGAGAATCTCCCGTTCCACCTCATCACCATGAGAATCTCCCGTTCCACCACATCATGATTAGAATCTCACGTTCCACCTCATCATGATGAGAATCTACTGTTCTACCTCATCATGATGAGAATCTCCCGTTCCACCTCATCACCATGAGAATCTACTGTTCCAACTCATCACGATGAGAATCTCCCATTCCACCTCATCACCATGATAAACTCCCGGTTCCACGTCATAACCATGAGAATCTCCCGTTCCACCTCATCACCATGAGAATCTCCCATTCCACCTCGTCACCATGAGAATCTCCCGTTCCACCTCGTCACCATGAGAATCTCTCATTCCACCTCGTCACCATGAGAATCTCCTCTTCCACCTCATCACGATGAGAATCTCCCGTTCCACCTCATCACCATAAGAATCTCCCGTTCCACCTCATCACCATGAGAATCTCCCGTTCCACCTCGTCGCCATGAGAATCTCCCGTTCCACCTCATCACCATGAGAATCTCCCGTTCCACCTCATCACCATGAGAATCTCCCGTTCCACCTCGTCACCATGAGAATCTCCCGTTCCACCTCATCACCATGAGAATCTCCCGTTCCACCTCGTCACCATGAGAATCTCCTCTTCCACCTCGTCACCATGAGAATCTCCCGTTCCACCTCATCATGATGAGAATCTCCCGTTCCACCTCATTATGATGAGAATCTCCCCTTCCACCTCATCACCATGAGAATCTCCCGTTCCACCACATCATGATGAGAATCTCCCGTTCCACCTCATCACCATGAGAATCTCCCCTTCCACCTCATCACCATGAGAATCTCCTGTTCCACCTCATCACCATGAGAATCTCCCATTCCACCTCATCACCATGAGAATCTCCCGTTCCACCTCATAACCATGAGAATCTCCCGTTCCACCTCATCACCATGAGAATCTCCCGTTCCACCTCATCACCATGAGAATCTCCCGTTCCACCTCATCACCATGAGAATCTCCCGTTCCACCTCATCACCATGAGAATCTCCCGTTCCACCACATCATGATGAGTATCTCCCGTTCCACCTCATCATGATGAGAATCTCCCGTTCCACCTCATCACCATGAGAATCTCCCGTTCCACCTCATCACCATGAGAATCTCCCGTTCCACCACATCACGATGAGAATCTCCCGTTCCACCTCATCACCATGAGAATCTCCCGTTCCACCACATCACGATGAGAATCTCCTGTTCCACCTCATCACGATGAGAATCTCCCGTTCCACCTCATCACGATGAGAATCTCCCGTTCCACCTAATCACCATGAGAATCTCCCGTTCCACCTCATCACCATGAGAATCTCCCGTTCCACCACATCACGATGAGACTCTCCCGTTCCACCTCATCACCATGAGAATCTACTGTTCCAACTCATCACGATGAGAATCTCCCGTTCCACCTCATCACCATGAGAATCTCCCATTCCACCTCATCACGATGAGAATCTCATGTTCCACCTCATCACGATGAGAATCTCCCGTTCCACCTCATCACCATGAGAATCTCCCGTTCCACCTCGTCACCACGAGGATCTCCCGTTCCACCTCATCACCATGAGAATCTCCCATTCCACCTCATCACCATGAGAATCTCCCGTTCCACCTCATCACCATGAGAATCTCCCGTTCCACCACATCACGATGAGACTCTCCCGTTCTACCTCATCATGATGAGAATCTTCTGTTCTACCTCATCATGATGAGAATCTCCCGTTCCACCTCATCACCATGAGAATCTACTGTTCCAACTCATCACGATGAGAATCTCCCGTTCCACCTCATCACCATGATAAACTCCCGGTTCCACCTCATTACCATGAGAATATCCCGTTCCACCTCATCACCATGAGAATCTCCCGTTCCACCTCATCACCATGAGAATCTACTGTTCCAACTCATCACGATGAGAATCTCCCGTTCCACCTCATCACCATGATAAACTCCCGGTTCCACCTCATTACCATGAGAATATCCCGTTCCACCTCATCACCATGAGAATCTCCCGTTCCACCTCATCACCATGAGAATCTCCCATTCCACCTCGTCACCATGAGAATCTCCCGTTCCACCTCGTCACCATGAGAATCTCTCATTCCACCTCGTCACCATGAGAATCTCCTCTTCCACCTCATCACCATGAGAATCTCCCGTTCCACCTCATCACCATTAGAATCTCCCGTTCCACCTCATCACCATGAGAATCTCCCGTTCCACCTCATCACCATGAGAATCTCCCGTTCCACCTCATCACCATGAGAATCTCCCCTTCCACCTCATCACCATGAGAATCTCCCATTCCACCACATCATGATGAGAATCTCCCGTTCCACCTCATCACCATGAGAATCTCCCCTTCCACCTCATCACCATGAGAATCTCCCGTTCCACCTCATCACCATGAGAATCTCCCATTCCACCTCATCACCATGAGAATCTCCCGTTCCACCTCATAACCATGAGAATCTCCCGTTCCACCTCATCACCATGAGAATCTCCCGTTCCACCTCATCACCATGAGAATCTCCCGTTCCACCTCATCACCATGAGAATCTCCCGTTCCACCTCATCACCATGAGAATCTCCCGTTCCACCACATCATGATGAGTATCTCCCGTTCCACCTCATCATGATGAGAATCTCCCGTTCCACCTAATCATGATGAGAATCTCCCGTTCCACCTCATCACCATGAGAATCTCCCGTTCCACCACATCACGATGAGAATCTCCCGTTCCACCTCATCACCATGAGAATCTCCCGTTCCACCACATCACGATGAGAATCTCCTGTTCCACCTCATCACGATGAGAATCTCCCGTTCCACCTCATCACGATGAGAATCTCCCGTTCCACCTAATCACCATGAGAATCTCCCATTCCACCTCATCACCATGAGAATCTCCCGTTCCACCACAGCACGATGAGACTCTCCCGTTCCACCTCATCACCATGAGAATCTACTGTTCCAACTCATCACGATGAGAATCTCCCGTTCCACCTCATCACCATGAGAATCTCCCATTCCACCTCATCACGATGAGAATCTCATGTTCCACCTCATCACCATGAGAATCTCCCGTTCCACCTCATCACCATCAGAATCTCCCGTTCCACCTCGTCACCACGAGAATCTCCCGTTCCACCTCATCACCATGAGAATCTCCCGTTCCACCTCATCATGATGAGAATCTCCCGTTCCACCTCATCATGATGAGAATCTCCCCTTCCACCTCATCACCATGAGAATCTCCCGTTCCACCTCATCACCATGAGAATCTCCCGTTTCACCTCATCACCATGAGAATCTCCCGTTCCACCGCATCATGATGAGAATATCCCGTTCCACCACATCATGATGAGAATCTCCCGTTCCACCTCATCATGATGAGAATCTCCCGTTCCACCTCATCATGATGAGAATCTCCCCTTCCACCACATCACCATGATAATCTCCAGTTCCACCACATCATGATGAGAATCTCCCGTTCCACCTCATCACCATGAGTATCTCCCCTTCCACCTCATCACCATGAGAATCTCCCGTTCCACCTCATCACCATGAGAATCTCCCGTTCCACCTCATCACCATGAGAATCTCCTGTTCCACCACATCATGATGAGAATCTCCCGTTCCACCACATCATGATGAGAATATCCCGTTCCACCTCATCATGATGAGAATCTCCCGTTCCACCTCATCATGATGAGAATCTCCCCTTCCACCTCATCACCATGAGAATCTCCCGTTCCACCACATCATGATGAGAATCTCCCGTTCCACCTCATCACCATGAGAATCTCCCGTTCCACCTCATCACCATGAGAATCTCCCGTTCCACCTCATCACCATGAGAATCTCCCGTTCCACCTCATCACCATGAGAATCTCCCGTTCCACCACATCACCATGAGAATCTCCCGTTCCACCTCATCACCATGATGATCTCCCGTTCCACCACATCACGATGAGAATCTCCCGTTCCACCTCATCACCATGAGAATCTCCCGTTCCACCACATCATGATGAGAATCTCCCGTTCCACCACATCATGATGAGAATCTCCCGTTCCACCTCATCACCATGAGAATCTCCCGTTCCACCACATCATGATGAGAATGTCCCGTTCCACCTCATCATGATGAGAATCTCCTGTTCCACCTCATCTTGATGAGAATCTCCCATTCCACCTCATCACCATGAGAATCTCCCGTTCCACCACATAACGATGAGAATCTCCCGTTCCACCTCATCACCATGAGAATCTCCCGTTCCACCTCATCACCATGAGAATCTCCCGTTCCACCTAATCACCATGAGAATCTCCCGTTCCACCTCATCACCATGAGAATCTCCCGTTCCACCACATCACGATGAGACTCTCCCGTTCTACCTCATCATGATGAGAATCTACTGTTCTACCTCATCATGATGAGAATCTCCCATTCCACCTCATCACCATGAGAATCTACTGTTCCAACTCATCACGATGAGAATCTCCCGTTCCACCTCATCACCATAATAAACTCCCGGTTCCACCTCATTACCATGAGAATATCCCGTTCCACCTCATCACCATGAGAATCTCCCGTTCCACCTCATCACCATGAGAATCTCCCATTCCACCTCGTCACCATGAGAATCTCCCGTTCCACCTCGTCACCATGAGAATCTCTCATTCCACCTCGTCACCATGAGAATCTCCTCTTCCACCTCATCACGATGAGAATCTCCCGTTCCACCTCATCACCATGAGAATCTCCCGTTCCACCTCATCACCATGAGAATCTCCCGTTCCACCTCATCACCATGAGAATCTCCCGTTCCACCTCATCACCATGAGAATCTCCCGTTCCACCTCATCACCATGAGAATCCCCCGTTCCACCTCGTCACCATGAGAATCCCCCGTCCCACCTCGTCACCATGAGAATCCCCCGTTCCACCTCGTCACCATGAGAATCTCCCGTTCCACCTCATCACCATGAGAATCTCCCGTTCCACCTCGTCACCATGAGAATCTCCCGTTCCACCTCGTCACCATGAGAATCTCCTCTTCCACCTCGTCACCATGAGAATCTCCCGTTCCACCTCATCATGATGACAATCTCCCGTTCCACCTCATCATGATGACAATCTCCCGTTCCACCTCATCACCATGAGAATCTCCCGTTCCACCTCATCACCATGAGAATCTCCCGTTCCACCTCATCACCATGAGAATCTCCCGTTCCACCTCATCACCATGAGAATCCCCCGTTCCACCTCGTCACCATGAGAATCCCCCGTTCCACCTCGTCACCATGAGAATCCCCCGTTCCACCTCGTCACCATGAGAATCTCCCGTTCCACCTCGTCACCATGAGAATCTCCCGTTCCACCTCATCACCATGAGAATCTCCCGTTCCACCTCATCACCATGAGAATCTCCTCTTCCACCTTGTCACCATGAGAATCTCCCGTTCCACCTCATCATGATGACAATCTCCCGTTCCACCTCATCATGATGACAATCTCCCCTTCCACCTCATCACCATGAGAATCTCCCGTTCCACCTCATCACCATGAGAATCTCCCGTTCCACCTCATCACCATGAGAATCTCCCGTTCCACCTCATAACCATGAGAATCTCCCGTTCCACCTCATCACCATGAGAATCTCCCGTTCCACCTAATCACCATGAGAATCTCCCGTTCCACCTCATCACCATGAGAATCTCCCGTTCCACCACATCACGATGAGACTCTCCCGTTCTACCTCATCATGATGAGAATCAACTTTTCTACCTCATCATGATGAGAATCTCCCGTTCCACCTCATCACCATGAGAATCTACTGTTCCAACTCATCACAATGAGAATCTCCCGTTCCACCTCATCACCATGATAAATTCCCGGTTCCACCTCATTACCATGAGAATATCCCGTTCCACCTCATCACCATGAGAATCTCCCGTTCCACCTCATCACCATGAGAATCTCCCATTCCACCTCGTCACCATGAGAATCTCCCGTTCCACCTCGTCACCATGAGAATCTCTCATTCCACCTCGTCACCATGAGAATCTCCTCTTCCACCTCATCACGATGAGAATCTCCCGTTCCACCTCATCACCATGAGAATCTCCCGTTCCACCTCATCACCATGAGAATCTCCCGTTCCACCTTGTCGGCATGAGAATCTCCCGTTCCACCTCATCACCATGAGAATCTCCCGTTCCACTTCATCACCATGAGAATCTCCCGTTCCACCTCGTCGCCATGAGAATCTCCCGTTCCACCTCATCACCATGAGAATCTCCCGTTCCACCTCATCACCGTGAGAATCTCCCGTTCCACCTCATCACCGTGAGAATCCCCCGTTCCACCTCGTCACCATGAGAATCCCCCGTTCCACCTCGTCACCATGAGAATCCCCCGTTCCACCTCGTCACCATGAGAATCTCCCGTTCCACCTCGTCACCATGAGAATCTCCCGTTCCACCTCGTCACCATGAGAATCTCCCGTTCCACCTCGTCACCATGAGAATCTCCCGTTCCACCTCGTCACCATGAGAATCTCCCGTTCCACCTCATCACCATGAGAATCCCACGTTCCACCTCATCACCATGAGAATCTCCCGTTCCACCTCATCACCATGAGAATCTCCCGTTCCACCTCATCACCATGAGAATCTCCCGTTCCACCACATCATGATGAGTATCTCCCGTTCCACCTCATCATGATGAGAATCTCCCGTTCCACCTAATCATGATGAGAATCTCCCGTTCCACCTCATCACCATGAGAATCTCCCGTTCCACCACATCACCATGAGAATCTCCCGTTCCACCTCATCACCATGAGAATCTCCCATTCCACCACATCTCGATGAGAATCTCCTGTTCCACCTCATCACGATGAGAATCTCCCGTTCCACCTCATCATGATGAGAATCTCCCGTTCCACCTCATCACCATGAGAATCTCCCGTTCCACCTCGTCACCATGAGAATCTCCCGTTCCACCTCGTCACCATGAGAATCTCCCGTTCCACCTCGTCACCATGAGAATCTCCCCTTCCACCTCATCACCATGAGAATCTCCCGTTCCACCTCATCATGATGAGAATCTCCCCTTCCACCTCATCACCATGAGAATCTCCCCTTCCACCTCATCACCATGAGAATCTCCCCTTCCACCTCATCACCATGAGAATCTCCCGTTCCACCTCATCACCATGAGAAACTCCCGTTCCACCTCATCACCATGAGAATCTCCCGTTCCACCTCATCACCATGAGAATCTCCCCTTCCACCTCATCATGATGAGAATCTCCCGTTCCACCTCATCATGATGAGAATCTCCCCTTCCACCTCATCACCATGAGAATCTCCCGTTCCACCTCATCACCATGAGAATCTCCACTTCCACCTCATCACCATGAGAATCTCCCGTTCCACCTCATCACCATGAGAATCTCCCGTTCCACCTCATCACCGTGAGAATCTCCCGTTCCACCTCATCACCATGAGAATCTCCCGTTCCACCTCATCACCGTGAGAATATCCCGTTCCACCTCATCACGATGAGAATCTCCCGTTCCACCTCATCACCATGAGAATCTCCCGTTCCACCCCGTCACCATGAGAATCTCCCGTTCCACCTTGTCACCATGAGAATCTCCCGTTCCACCTCGTCACCATGCGAATCTCCGGTTCCATCTCATCACCATGAGAATCTCCCATTCCACCTCATCACGATGAGAATCTCCTGTTCCACCTCATCACCATGAGAATCTCCCGTTCCAACTCGTCACCATGAGAATCTCCCGTTCCACCTCGTCACCATGAGAATCTCCCGTTCCACCTCGTCACCATGAGAATCTCCCCTTCCACCTCATCACCATGAGAATCTCCCGTTCCACCTCATGATGATGAGAATCTCCCGTTCCACCTCATCACCATGAGAATCTCCCCTTCCACCTCATCACCATGAGAATCTCCCGTTCCACCTCATCACCATGAGAATCTCCCGTTCCACCTCATCACCATGAGAATCTCCCGTTTCCACCTCATCACCATGAGAATCTCCCGTTCCACCACATCATGATGAGAATCTCCCGTTCCACCACATCATGATGAGAATCTCCCCTTCCACCTCATCATGATGAGAATCTCCCGTTCCACCTCATTATGATGAGAATCTCCCCTTCCACCTCATCACCATGAGAATCTCCCGTTCCACCACATCATGATGAGAATCTCCCGTTCCACCTCATCACCATGAGAATCTCCCCTTCCACCTCATCACCATGAGAATCTCCCGTTCCACCTCATCACCATGAGAATCTCCCGTTCCACCTCATCACCATGAGAATCTCCCGTTCCACCACATCACCATGAGAATCTCCCGTTCCACCTCATCACCATGAGAATCTACTGTTCCACCACATCACGATGAGAATCTCCCCTTCCACCTCATCACCATGAGAATCTCCCGTTCCACCACATCATGATGAGAATCTCCCGTTCCACCTCATCATGATGAGAATCTCCCGTTCCACCTCATCATGATGAGAATCTCCCGTTCCACCTCATCACCATGAGAATCTCCCGTTCCACCACATAACGATGAGAATCTCCCGTTCCACCTCATCACCATGAGAATCTCCCGTTCCACCACATCACGAAGTGAATCTCCCGTTCCACCTCATCACCATGAGAATCTCCCGTTCCACCTAATCACCATGAGAATCTCCCGTTCCACCTCTTCACCATGAGAATCTCCCGTTCCACCACATCACGATGAGACTCTCCCGTTCCACCTCGTCACCATGAGAATCTCCCGTTCCACCTCGTCACAATGAGAATCTCCCGTTCCAACTCATCACCATGAGAATCTCCCGTTCCACCTCGTCACCATGAGAATCTCCCGTTCCACCTCGTCACCATGATAATCTCCCGTTCCACCTCATCACCATGAGAATCTACTGTTCCACCACATCACGATGAGAATCTCCCCTTCCACCTCATCACCATGAGAATCTCCCGTTCCACCACATCATGATGAGAATCTCCCGTTCCACCTCATCATGATGAGAATCTCCCGTTCCACCTCATCATGATGAGAATCTCCCGTTCCACCTCATCACCATGAGAATCTCCCGTTCCACCACATAACGATGAGAATCTCCCGTTCCACCTCATCACCATGAGAATCTCCCGTTCCACCACATCACGAAGTGAATCTCCCGTTCCACCTCATCACCATGAGAATCTCCCGTTCCACCTAATCACCATGAGAATCTCCCGTTCCACCTCTTCACCATGAGAATCTCCCGTTCCACCACATCACGATGAGACTCTCCCGTTCCACCTCGTCACCATGAGAATCTCCCGTTCCACCTCGTCACAATGAGAATCTCCCGTTCCAACTCATCACCATGAGAATCTCCCGTTCCACCTCATCACCATGAGAATCTCCCGTTCCACCTCATCATGATGAGAATCTCCCCTTCCACCTCATCACCATGAGAATCTCCCGTTCCACCTCATCACCATGAGAATCTCCCGTTCCACCTCATCACCATGAGAATCTCCCGTTCCACCACATCACGATGAGAGTCTCCCGTTCCACCACATCATGATGAGAATCTCCCCTTCCACCTCATCATGATGAGAATCTCCCCTTCCACCTCATCATGATGAGAATCTCCCGTTCCACCTCATCACCATGAGAATGTCCCGTTCCACCACATAACGATGAGAATCTCCCGTTCCACCTCATCACCATGAGAATCTCCCGTTCCACCACATCACGAAGAGAATCTCCTGTTCCACCTCATCACGATGAGAATCTCCCGTTCCACCTAATCACCATGAGAATCTCCCGTTCCACCTCATCACCATGAGAATCTCCCGTTCCACCACATCACGATGAGACTCTCCCGTTCCACCTCATCACCATGAGAATCTACTGTTCCACCTCATCATGATGAGAATCTCCCGTTCCACCTCATCACCATGAGAATCTACTGTTCCACCTCATCAGCATGAGAAACTCCCGGTTCCACCTCATTACCATGAGAATCTCCCGTTCCACCTCATCACCATGAGAATCTCCCGTTCCACCTCATCACCATGAGAATCTCCCATTCCACCTCGTCACCATGAGAATCTCCCGTTCCACCTCATCACCATGAGAATTTCTCATTCCACCTCGTCACCATGAGAATCTCCTCTTCCACCTCATCACGATGAGAATCTCCCGTTCCACCTCATCACCATGAGAATCTCCTCTTCCACCTCATCACGATGAGAATCTCCCGTTCCACCTCGTCGCCATGAGAATCTCCCGTTCCACCTCATCACCATGAGAATCTCCCGTTCCACCTCATCACCATGAGAATCTCCCGTTCTACCTCGTCACCATGAGAATCTCCCCTTCCACCTCGTCACCATGAGAATCTCCCGTTCCACCTCATCATGATGAGAATCTCCCGTTCCACCTCATCATGATGAGAATCTCCCCTTCCACCTCATCACCATGAGAATCTCCCGTTCCACCTCATCACCATGACAATCTCCCGTTCCACCTCGTCACCATGAGAATCTCCCGTTCCACCACATCATGATGAGAGTCTCCCGTTCCACCTCGTCACCATGAGAATCTCCCGTTCCACCACATCATGATGAGAGTCTCCCCTTCCACCTCATCATGATGAGAATCTCCCCTTCCACCTCATCACCATGAGAATCTCCCCTTCCACCTCATCATGATGAGAATCTCCCCTTCCACCTCATCACCATGAGAATCTCCCCTTCCACCTCATCACCATGAGAATCTCCCCTTCCACCTCATCACCATCAGATTCTCCCGTTCCACCTCATCACCATGAGAATCTCCCGTTCCACCTCATCACCATGAGAATCTCCCGTTCCACCTCATCACCATGAGAATCTCCCGTTCCACCTCATCACCATGACAATCTCCGGTTCCACCACATCACGATGAGACTCTCCCGTTCCACCTCATCACCATGAGAATCTACTGTTCCAACTCATCACCATGAGAATCTCCCGTTCCACCTCATCACCATGAGAAACTCCCGTTCCACCTCATTACCATGAGAATCTCCCGTTCCACCTCATCACCATGAGAATCTCCCGTTCCACCTCATCACCATGAGAATCTCCCGTTCCACCTCGTCACCATGAGAATCTCCCGTTCCACCTCGTCACCATGAGAATCTCCCGTTCCACCTCGTCACCATGAGAATCTCCTCTTCCACCTCATCATGATGAGAATCTCCCGTTCCACCTCATCACCATGAGAATCTCCCGTTACACCTCATCACCATGAGAATCTCCCGTTCCACCTCGTCGCCATGAGAATCTCCCGTTCCACCTCATCACCATGAGAATCTCCCGTTCCACCTAATCACCATGAGAATCTCCCGTTCCACCTCGTCACCATGAGAATCTCCCGTTCCACCTCGTCACCATGAGAATCTCCCGTTCCACCTCGTCACCATGAGAATCTCCCGTTCCACCTCATCACCATGAGAATCTCCCATTCCACCTCATCACCATGAGAATCTCCCCTTCCACCTCATCACCATGAGAATCTCCCGTTCCACCTCATCACCATGAGAATCTCCCGTTCCACCTCGTCACCATGAGAATCTCCCGTTCCACCTCGTCACCATGAGAATCTCCCGTTCCAACTCATCACCATGAGAATCTCCCGTTCCACCTCGTCACCATGAGAATCTCCCGTTCCACCTCGTCACCATGAGAATCTCCCGTTCCACCACATCACGATGAGAGTCTCCCGTTCCACCACATCATGATGAGAATCTCCCCTTCCACCTCATCATCATGAGAATCTCCCCTTCCACCTAATCATGATGAGAATCTCCCCTTCCACCTCATCACCATGAGAATCTCCCCTTCCACCTCATCACCATGAGAATCTCCCCTTCCACCTCATCACCATGAGATTCTCCCCTTCCACCTCATCACCATGAGAATCTCCCCTTCCACCTCATCACCATGAGAATCTCCCGTTCCACCTCATCATGATGAGAATCTCCCGTTCCACCTCATCATGATGAGAGTCTCCCATTCCACCTCATCACCATGAGAATCTCCCGTTCCACCTCATCATGATGAGAATCTCCCCTTCCACCTTATCACCATGAGAATCTCCCGTTCCACCTTGTCACCATGAGAATCTCCCGTTCCACCTCGTCACCATGACAACCTCCCGTTCCACCTCATCACCATGAGAATCTCCC
Organism: Telmatherina bonti; assembly: GCF_933228915.1. Lineage (NCBI taxonomy): Eukaryota > Metazoa > Chordata > Actinopteri > Atheriniformes > Telmatherinidae > Telmatherina > Telmatherina bonti. The sequence continues at coordinate 2,556,262 of NC_136621.1, forward strand.
ATTCCACCTCATCACGATAAGAATCTCCCGTTCCACCTCATCAGCATGAGAATCTCCCGTTCCACCTCATCACCATGAGAATCTCCCGTTCCACCACATCATGATGAGAATCTCCCGTTCCACCTCATCATGATGAGAATCTCCCGTTCCACCTCATCATGATGAGAATCTCCCGTTCCACCTCATCACCATGAGAATCTCCCGTTCCACCACATAACGATGAGAATCTCCCGTTCCACCTCATCACCATGAGAATCTCCCGTTCCACCACATCACCATGAGAATCTCCCGTTCCACCTCATCACCATGAGAATCTCCCGTTCCACCTCGTCACCATGAGAATCTCCCGTTCCACCTCATCACCATGAGAATCTCCCATTCCACCTCATCACGATGAGAATCTCCCCTTCCACCTCATCACCATGAGAATCTCCCGTTCCACCTCATCACCATGAGAATCTCCCGTTCCACCTCATCACCATGAGAATCTCCCGTTCCACATCGTCACCATGAGAATCTCCCGTTCCACCTCGTCACCATGAGAACCTCCCGTTCCACCTCATCACCATGAGAATCTCCCATTCCACCTCATCACGATAAGAATCTCCCGTTCCACCTCATCACCATGAGAATCTCCCGTTCCACCTCATCACCATGAGTATCTCCTGTTCCACCACATCATGATGAGAATCTCCCGTTCCACCTCATCATGATGAGAATCTCCCGTTCCACCTCATCATGATGAGAATCTCCCGTTCCACCTCATCACCATGAGAATCTCCCCTTCCACCACATAACGATGAGAATCTCCCCTTCCACCTCATCACCATGAGAATCTCCCGTTCCACCACATCACCATGAGAATCTCCCGTTCCACCTCATCACCATGAGAATCTCCCGTTCCACCACATCACGATGAGAATCTCCCGTTCCACCTCATCACGATGAGAATCTCCCGTTCCACCTCATCACCATGAGAATCTCCCGTTCCACCTCGGCACCATGAGAATCTCCCGATCCACCTCATCACCATGAGAATCTCCCGTTCCACCTCGTCACCATGAGAATCTCCCGTTCCACCTCAATACCATGAGAATCTCCCGTTCCACCTCGTCACCATGAGAATCTCCCGTTCCACCTCGTCACCATGAGAATCTCCCGTTCCACCTCGTCACCATGAGAATCTCCCGTTCCACCTCATCACCATGAGAATCTCCCATTCCACCTCATCACGATGAGAATCTCCCCTTCCACCTCATCACCATGAGAATCTCCCGTTCCACCTCATCACCATGAGAATCTCCCGTTCCACCTCATCACCATGAGAATCTCCCGTTCCACATCGTCACCATGAGAATCTCCCGTTCCACCTCGTCACCATGAGAATCTCCCGTTCCACCTCATCACCATGAGAATCTCCCGTTCCACCTCGTCACCATGAGAATCTCCCGTTCCACCTCGTCACCATGAGAATCTCCCGTTCCACCTCATCACCATGAGAATCTCCCGTTCCACCTCATCATGATGAGAATCTCCCCTTCCACCTCATCACCATGAGAATCTCCCGTTCCACCTCATCACCATGAGAATCTCCCGTTCCACCTCATCACCATGAGAATCTCCCGTTCCACCACATCATGATGAGAGTCTCCCGTTCCACCACATCATGATGAGAATCTCCCCTTCCACCTCATCATGATGAGAATCTCCCCTTCCACCTCATCATGATGAGAATCTCCCCTTCCACCTCATCACCATGAGAATCTCCCCTTCCACCTCATCACCATGAGAATCTCCCCTTCCACCTCATCACCATGAGAATCTCCCCTTCCACCTCATCACCATGAGATTCTCCCGTTCCACCTCATCACCATGAGAATCTCCCGTTCCACCTCATCACCATGAGAATCTCCCGTTCCACCTCGTCACCATGAGAATCTCCCGTTCCACCTCGTCACCATGAGAATCTCCCGTTCCACCTCATCATGATGAGAATCTCCCGTTCCACCTCATCATGATGAGAATCTCCCATTCCACCTCATCATGATGAGAATCTCCCGTTCCACCTCATCACCATGAGAATCTCCCGTTCCACCTCATCACCATGAGAATCTCCCGTTCCACCACATCATGATGAGAGTCTCCCGTTCCACCACATCATGATGAGAATCTCCCCTTCCACCTCATCATGATGAGAATCTCCCGTTCCACCTCATCACCATGAGAATCTCCCGTTCCACCTCATCACCATGAGAATCTCCCGTTCCACCACATCATGATGAGAATCTCCCGTTCCACCACATCATGATGAGAATCTCCCGTTCCACCTCATCATGATGAGAATCTCCCCTTCCACCTCATCATGATGAGAATCTCCCCTTCCACCTCATCACCATGAGAATCTCCCCTTCCACCTCATCACGATGAGAATCTCCCGTTCCACCTCATCACCATGAGAATCTCCCGTTCCACCTCGTCAGCATGAGAATCTCCCGTTCCACCTCGTCACCATGAGAATCTCCCGTTCCACCTCCTCACCATGAGAATCTCCCGTTCCACCTTATCACCATGAGAATCTCCCGTTCCACCTTGTCACCATGAGAATCTCCCGTTCCACCTCGTCACCACTAGAACCTCCCGTTCCACCTCATCACCATGAGAATCTCCCGTTCCACCACATCATGATGAGAATCTCCCGTTCCACCTCATCATGATGAGAATCTCCCGTTCCACCTCATCATGATGAGAATCTCCCGTTCCACCTCATCACCATGAGAATCTGCCGTTCCACCACATCATGATGAGAATCTCCCGTTCCACGTCATCACCATGAGAATCTCCCCTTCCACCTCATCACCATGAGAATCTCCCCTTCCACCTCATCACCATGAGAATCTCCCGTTCCACCTCATCACCATGAGAATCTCCCGTTCCACCACATCATGATGAGAGTCTCCCGTTCCACCACATCATGATGGGAATCTCCCCTTCCACCTCATCATGATGAGAATCTCCCCTTCCACCTCATCATGATGAGAATCTTCCGTTCCACCTCGTCACCATGAGAATCTCCCGTTCCACCTCGTCACCATGAGAATCTCCCGTTCCACCTCCTCACCATGAGAATCTCCCGTTCCACCTTATAACCATGAGAATCTCCCGTTCCACCTTGTCACCATGAGAATCTCCCGTTCCACCTCGTCACCACTAGAACCTCCCGTTCCACCTCATCACCATGAGAATCTCCCGTTCCACCACATCATGATGAGAATCTCCCGTTCCACCTCATCATGATGAGAATCTCCCGTTCCACCTCATCATGATGAGAATCTCCCGTTCCACCTCATCACCATGAGAATCTGCCGTTCCACCACATCATGATGAGAATCTCCCGTTCCACGTCATCACCATGAGAATCTCCCCTTCCACCTCATCACCATGAGAATCTCCCCTTCCATCTCATCACCATGAGATTCTCCCCTTCCACCTCATCACCATGAGAATCTCCCCTTCCACCTCATCACCATGAGATTCTCCCGTTCCACCTCATCACCATGAGAATCTCCCGTTCCACCTCGTCACCATGAGAATCTCCCGTTCCACCTCATCACCATGAGAATCTCCCGTTCCACCTCGTCACCATGAGAATCTCCCGTTCCACCTCATCACCATGAGAATCTCCCGTTCCACCTCATCATGATGAGAATCTCCCCTTCCACCTCATCACCATGAGAATCTCCCGTTCCACCTCATCACCATGAGAATCTCCCGTTCCACCTCATCACCATGAGAATCTCCCGTTCCACCACATCATGATGAGAGTCTCCCGTTCCACCACATCATGATGAGAATCTCCCCTTCCACCTCATCATGATGAGAATCTCCCCTTCCACCTCATCATGATGAGAATCTCCCCTTCCACCTCATCACCATGAGAATCTCCCCTTCCACCTCATCACCATGAGAATCTCCCCTTCCACCTCATCACCATGAGAATCTCCCCTTCCACCTCATCACCATGAGATTCTCCCGTTCCACCTCATCACCATGAGAATCTCCCGTTCCACCTCATCACCATGAGAATCTCCCGTTCCACCTCGTCACCATGAGAATCTCCCGTTCCACCTCGTCACCATGAGAATCTCCCGTTCCACCTCATCATGATGAGAATCTCCCGTTCCACCTCATCATGATGAGAATCTCCCGTTCCACCTCATCATGATGAGAATCTCCCGTTCCACCTCATCACCATGAGAATCTCCCGTTCCACCTCATCACCATGAGAATCTCCCGTTCCACCACATCATGATGAGAGTCTCCCGTTCCACCACATCATGATGAGAATCTCCCCTTCCACCTCATCATGATGAGAATCTCCCGTTCCACCTCATCACCATGAGAATCTCCCGTTCCACCTCATCACCATGAGAATCTCCCGTTCCACCACATCATGATGAGAATCTCCCGTTCCACCACATCATGATGAGAATCTCCCGTTCCACCTCATCATGATGAGAATCTCCCCTTCCACCTCATCATGATGAGAATCTCCCCTTCCACCTCATCACCATGAGAATCTCCCCTTCCACCTCATCACGATGAGAATCTCCCGTTCCACCTCATCACCATGAGAATCTCCCGTTCCACCTCGTCAGCATGAGAATCTCCCGTTCCACCTCGTCACCATGAGAATCTCCCGTTCCACCTCCTCACCATGAGAATCTCCCGTTCCACCTTATCACCATGAGAATCTCCCGTTCCACCTTGTCACCATGAGAATCTCCCGTTCCACCTCGTCACCACTAGAACCTCCCGTTCCACCTCATCACCATGAGAATCTCCCGTTCCACCACATCATGATGAGAATCTCCCGTTCCACCTCATCATGATGAGAATCTCCCGTTCCACCTCATCATGATGAGAATCTCCCGTTCCACCTCATCACCATGAGAATCTGCCGTTCCACCACATCATGATGAGAATCTCCCGTTCCACGTCATCACCATGAGAATCTCCCCTTCCACCTCATCACCATGAGAATCTCCCCTTCCACCTCATCACCATGAGAATCTCCCGTTCCACCTCATCACCATGAGAATCTCCCTTTCCACCACATCATGATGAGAGTCTCCCGTTCCACCACATCATGATGGGAATCTCCCCTTCCACCTCATCATGATGAGAATCTCCCCTTCCACCTCATCATGATGAGAATCTTCCGTTCCACCTCGTCACCATGAGAATCTCCCGTTCCACCTCGTCACCATGAGAATCTCCCGTTCCACCTCCTCACCATGAGAATCTCCCGTTCCACCTTATCACCATGAGAATCTCCCGTTCCACCTTGTCACCATGAGAATCTCCCGTTCCACCTCGTCACCACTAGAACCTCCCGTTCCACCTCATCACCATGAGAATCTCCCGTTCCACCACATCATGATGAGAATCTCCCGTTCCACCTCATCATGATGAGAATCTCCCGTTCCACCTCATCATGATGAGAATCTCCCGTTCCACCTCATCACCATGAGAATCTGCCGTTCCACCACATCATGATGAGAATCTCCCGTTCCACGTCATCACCATGAGAATCTCCCCTTCCACCTCATCACCATGAGAATCTCCCGTTCCACCTCATCACCATGAGAATCTCCCGTTCCACCTCATCACCATGAGAATCTCCCGTTCCACCACATCATGATGAGAGTCTCCCGTTCCACCACATCATGATGAGAATCTCCCCTTCCACCTCATCATGATGAGAATCTCCCCTTCCACCTCATCATGATGAGAATCTTCCGTTCCACCTCATCACCATGAGAATCTCCCGTTCCACCTCATCACCATGAGAATCTCCCGTTCAACCTCATCACCATGAGAATCTCCCGTTCCACCACATCATGATGAGAATCTCCCGTTCCACCTCATCATGATGAGAATCTCCCGTTCCACCTCATCATGATGAGAATCTCCCGTTCCACCTCATCACCATGAGAATCTCCCGTTCCACCACATAACGATGAGAATCTCCCGTTCCACCTCATCACCATGAGAATCTCCCGTTCCACCACATCACGATGAGAATCTCCCGTTCCACCTCATCACCATGAGAATCTCCCGTTCCACCACATCACGATGAGAATCTCCCGTTCCACCTCATCACCATGAGAATCTCCCGTTCCACCACATAACGATGAGAATCTCCTGTTCCACCTCATCACCATGAGAATCTCCCGTTCCACCTCATCACCATGAGAATCTCCCGTTCCACCTCGTCGCCATGAGAATCTCCCGTTCCACCTCATCACCATGAGAATCTTCTGTTCCACCTCGTCACCATGAGAATCTCCCGTTCCACCTCGTCACCATGAGAATCTCCCGTTCCACCTCGTCACCATGAGAATCTCCCGTTCCACCTCGTCACCATGAGAATCTCCCGTTCCACCTCGTCACCATGAGAATCTCCCGTTCCACCTCATCACCATGAGAATCTCCCGTTCCACCTCATCACCATGAGAATCTCCCGTTCCACCACATCATGATGAGAATCTCCCCTTCCACCACATCATGATGAGAGTCTCCCGTTCCACCACATCATGATGAGAATCTCCCCTTCCACCTCATCATGATGAGAATCTCCCCTTCCACCTCATCAACATGAGAATCTCCCCTTCCACCTCATCACCATGAGAATCTCCCCTTCCACCTCATCACCATGAGATTCTCCCCTTCCACCTCATCACCATGAGAATCTCCCCTTCCACCTCATCACCATGAGATTCTCCCGTTCCACCTCATCACCATGAGAATCTCCCGTTCCACCTCGTCACCATGGGAATCTCCCGTTCCACCTCATCACCATGAGAATCTCCCGTTCCACCTCATCACCATGAGAATCTCCCCTTCCACCTCATCAACATGAGAATCTCCCCTTCCACCTCATCACCATGAGAATCTCCCCTTCCACCTCATCACCATGAGATTCTCCCCTTCCACCTCATCACCATGAGAATCTCCCGTTCCACCTCATCACCATGAGATTCTCCCGTTCCACCTCATCACCATGAGAATCTCCCGTTCCACCTCATCATGATGAGAGTCTCCCGTTCCACCACATCATGATGAGAATCTCCCCTTCCACCTCATCATGATGAGAATCTCCCCTTCCACCTCATCATGATGAGAATCTTCCGTTCCACCTCATCACCATGAGAATCTCCCGTTCCACCTCATCACCATGAGAATCTCCCGTTCCACCTTATCACCATGAGAATCTCCCGTTCAACCTCATCACCATGAGAATCTCCCGTTCCACCACATCATGATGAGAATCTCCCGTTCCACCTCATCATGATGAGAATCTCCCGTTCCACCTCATCATGATGAGAATCTCCCGTTCCACCTCATCACCATGAGAATCTCCCGTTCCACCACATAACGATGAGAATCTCCCGTTCCACCTCGTCACCATGAGAATCTCCCGTTCCACCACATCACGATGAGAATCTCCCGTTCCACCTCATCACCATGAGAATCTCCCGTTCCACCACATCACGATGAGAATCTCCCGTTCCACCTCATCACGATGAGAATCTCCCGTTCCACCACATCACGATGAGAATCTCCTGTTCCACCTCATCACCATGAGAATCTCCCGTTCCACCTCATCACCATGAGAATCTCCCGTTCCACCTCGTCGCCATGAGAATCTCCCGTTCCACCTCATCACCATGAGAATCTTCTGTTCCACCTCGTCACCATGAGAATCTCCCGTTCCACCTCGTCACCATGAGAATCTCCCGTTCCACCTCGTCACCATGAGAATCTCCCGTTCCACCTTGTCACCATGAGAATCTCCCGTTCCACCTCGTCACCATGAGAATCTCCCGTTCCACCTCATCACCATGAGAATCTCCCGTTCCACCTCATCACCATGAGAATCTCCCGTTCCACCTCATCACCATGAGAATCTCCCTTTCCACCTCATCACCATGAGAATCTCCCGTTCCACCTCATCATGATGAGAATCTCCCCTTCCACCACATCACCATGAGAATCTCCCGTTCCACCTCATCACCATGAGAATCTCCCGTTCCACCTCATCACCATGAGAATCTCCCGTTCCACCACATCATGATGAGAGTCTCCCGTTCCACCACATCATGATGAGAATCTCCCCTTCCACCTCATCATGATGAGAATCTCCCCTTCCACCTCATCATGATGAGAATCTCCCCTTCCACCTCATCAACATGAGAATCTCCCCTTCCACCTCATCACCATGAGAATCTCCCCTTCCATCTCATCACCATGAGATTCTCCCCTTCCACCTCATCACCATGAGAATCTCCCCTTCCACCTCATCACCATGAGATTCTCCCGTTCCACCTCATCACCATGAGAATCTCCCGTTCCACCTCGTCACCATGAGAATCTCCCGTTCCACCTCATCACCATGAGAATCTCCCATTCCACCTCATCACGATGAGAATCTCCCCTTCCACCTCATCACCATGAGAATCTCCCGTTCCACCTCATCACCATGAGAATCTCCCGTTCCACCTCATCACCATGAGAATCTCCCGTTCCACCTCGTCACCATGAGAATCTCCCGTTCCACCTCGTCACCATGAGAATCTCCCGTTCCACCTCTTCACCATGAGAATCTCCCGTTCCACCTCGTCACCATGAGAATCTCCCGTTCCACCTCGTCACCATGAGAATCTCCCGTTCCACCTCATCACCATGAGAATCTCCCGTTCCACCTCATCATGATGAGAATCTCCCCTTCCACCTCATCACCATGAGAATCTCCCGTTCCACCTCATCACCATGAGAATCTCCCGTTCCACCTCATCACCATGAGAATCTCCCGTTCCACCACATCACCATGAGAATCTCCCGTTCCACCACATCATGATGAGAGTCTCCCGTTCCACCACATCATGATGAGAATCTCCCCTTCCACCTCATCATGATGAGAATCTCCCCTTCCACCTCATCATGATGAGAATCTCCCCTTCCACCTCATCAACATGAGAATCTCCCCTTCCACCTCATCACCATGAGAATCTCCCCTTCCACCTCATCACCATGAGATTCTCCCCTTCCACCTCATCACCATGAGAATCTCCCCTTCCACCTCATCACGATGAGATTCTCCCGTTCCACCTCATCACCATGAGAATCTCCTGTTCCACCTCATCACCATGAGAATCTCCCGTTGCACCTCGTCTCCATGAGAATCTCCCGTTCCACCTCATCACCATGAGAATCTCCCGTTCCACCAAATCATGATGAGAGTCTCCCGTTCCACCACATCATGATGAGAATCTCCCATTCCACCTCATCATGATGAGAATCTCCCGTTCCACCTCATCACCATGAGAATCTTCTGTTCCACCTCGTCACCATGAGAATCTCCCGTTCCACCTCGTCACCATGAGAATCTCCCGTTCCACCTCGTCACCATGAGAATCTCCCGTTCCACCTCGTCACCATGAGAATCTCCCGTTCCACCTCGTCAACATGAGAATCTCCCGTTCCACCTCATCACCATGAGAATCTCCCGTTCCACCTCATCACCATGAGAATCTCCCGTTCCACCTCATCACCATGAGAATCTCCCGTTCCACCTCATCACCATGAGAATCTCCCGTTCCACCTCATCATGATGAGAATCTCCCCTTCCACCTCATCACCATGAGAATCTCCCGTTCCACCTCATCACCATGAGAATCTCCCGTTCCACCTCATCACCATGAGAATCTCCCGTTCCACCACATCATGATGAGAGTCTCCCGTTCCACCACATCATGATGAGAATCTCCCCTTCCACCTCATCATGATGAGAATCTCCCCTTCCACCTCATCATGATGAGAATCTCCCCTTCCACCTCATCAACATGAGAATCTCCCCTTCCACCTCATCACCATGAGAATCTCCCCTTCCACCTCATCACCATGAGATTCTCCCCTTCCACCTCATCACCATGAGAATCTCCCCTTCCACCTCATCACCATGAGATTCTCCCGTTCCACCTCATCACCATGAGAATCTCCTGTTCCACCTCATCACCATGAGAATCTCCCGTTCCACCTCGTCTCCATGAGAATCTCCCGTTCCACCTCATCACCATGAGAATCTCCCGTTCCACCACATCATGATGAGAGTCTCCCGTTCCACCACATCATGATGAGAATCTCCCGTTCCACCACATCATGATGAGAATCTCCCATTCCACCTCATCATGATGAGAATCTCCCCTTCCACCTCATCATGATGAGAATCTCCCCTTCCACCTCATCACCATGAGAATCTCCCCTTCCACCTCATCACCATGAGAATCTCCCGTTCCACCTCATCACCATGAGATTCTCCCGTTCCACCTCATCACCATGAGAATCTCCCGTTCCACCTCATCACCATGAGAATCTCCCGTTCCACCTCATCACCATGAGAATCTCCCGTTCCACCTCATCACCCTGAGAATATCCCGTTCCACCTCATCACCATGAGAACATCCCGTTCCACCTCATCACGATGAAAATCTCCCGTTCCACCTCATCACCATGAGAATCTCCCGTTCCACCTCGTCACCATGAGAATCTCCCGTTCCACCTCGTCACCATGAGAATCTCCCGTTCCACCTCGTCACCATGAGAATCTCCCGATCCACCTCGTCACCATGAGAATCTCCCTTTCCACCTCATCATGATGAGAATCTCCCGTTCCACCTCATCATGATGAGAATCTCCCGTTCCACCTCGTCACCATGAGAACCTCCCGTTCCACCTCATCACCATGAGAATCTCCCATTCCACCTCATCACGATGAAAATCTCCCGTTCCACCTCATCACCATGAGAATCTCCCGTTCCACCTCATCACCATGAGAATCTCCCGTTCCACCTCGTCACCATGAGAATCTCCCGATCCACCTCGTCACCATGAGAATCTCCCTTTCCACCTCATCATGATGAGAATCTCCCGTTCCACCTCATCATGATGAGAATCTCCCCTTCCACCTCATCACCATGAGAATCTCCCGTTCCACCTCATCACCATGAGAATCTCCCGTTCCACCTCATCACCATGAGAATCTCCCGTTCCACCTCATCACCATGAGAATCTCCCGTTCCACCACATCATGATGAGAATCTCCCGTTCCACCACATCATGATGAGAATCTCCCGTTCCACCTCATCACCATGAGAATCTCCCGTTCCACCTCATCACCATGAGAATCTCCCGTTCCACCTCATCACCATGAGAATCTCCCGTTCCACCTCATCACCCTGAGAATATCCCGTTCCACCTCATCACCATGAGAATCTCCCGTTCCACCTCATCACCATGAGAATCTCCCGTTCCACCTCATCACCATGAGAATCTCCCGTTCAACCTCATCACCATGAGAATCTCCCGTTCCACCTCATCACCATGAGAATCTCCCGTTCCACCACATCATGATGAGAATCTCCCGTTCCACCTCATCATGATGAGAATCTCCCGTTCCACCTCATCATGATGAGAATCTCCCGTTCCACCTCATCACCATGAGAATCTCCCGTTCCACCACATAACGATGAGAATCTCCCGTTCCACCTCATCACCATGAGAATCTCCCGTTCCACCACATCACGATGAGAATCTCCCATTCCACCTCATCACCATGAGAATCTCCAGTTCCACCACATCACGATGAGAATCTCCCGTTCCACCTCATCACCATGAGAATCTCCCGTTCCACCACATCACCATGAGAATCTCCCGTTCCACCTCATCACCATTAGAATCTCCCGTTCCACCTCATCACCATGAGAATCTCCCGTTCCACCTAATCACCATGAGAATCTCCCGTTCCACCTCATCACCATGAGAATCTCCCGTTCCACCACATCACGATGAGACTCTCCCGTTCCACCTCATCACCATGAGAATCTACTGTTCCAACTCATCACGATGAGAATCTCCCGTTCCACCTCATCACCATGAGAAACTCCCGTTCCACCTCATCACCATGAGAATCTCCCGTTCCACCTCAATACCATGAGAATCTCCCGTTCCACCTCGTCACCATGAGAATCTCCCGTTCCACCTCGTCACGATGAGAATCTCCCGTTCCACCTCATCACCATGAGGATCTCCCGTTCCACCACATCACGATGAGAATCTCCCGTTCCACCTCATCACCATGAGAATCTCCCGTTCCACCACATCACGATGAGAATCTCCCGTTCCACCTCATCACCATGAGAATCTGCCGTTCCACCTAATCACCATGAGAATCTCCCGTTCCACCTCATCACCATGAGAATCTCCCGTTCCACCACATCACGATGAGACTCTCCCGTTCCACCTCATCACCATGAGAATCTACTGTTCCAACTCATCACGATGAGAATCTCCCGTTCCACCTCATCACCATGAGAAACTCCCGTTCCACCTCATCACCATGAGATTCTCCCGTTCCACCTCATCACCATGAGAATCTCCCGTTCCACCTCATCACCATGAGAATCTCCCGTTCCACCTCATCACCATGAGAATCTCCCGTTCCACCTCATCACCCTGAGAATATCCCGTTCCACCTCATCACCATGAGAACATCCCGTTCCACCTCATCACGATGAAAATCTCCCGTTCCACCTCATCACCATGAGAATCTCCCGTTCCACCTCGTCACCATGAGAATCTCCCGTTCCACCTCATCACCATGAGAATCTCCCGTTCCACCTCGTCACCATGAGAATCTCCCGATCCACCTCGTCACCATGAGAATCTCCCTTTCCACCTCATCATGATGAGAATCTCCCGTTCCACCTCATCATGATGAGAATCTCCCGTTCCACCTCGTCACCATGAGAACCTCCCGTTCCACCTCATCACCATGAGACTCTCCCATTCCACCTCATCACGATGAAAATCTCCCGTTCCACCTCATCACCATGAGAATCTCCCGTTCCACCTCATCACCATGAGAATCTCCCGTTCCACCTCGTCACCATGAGAATCTCCCGATCCACCTCGTCACCATGAGAATCTCCCTTTCCACCTCATCATGATGAGAATCTCCCGTTCCACTTCATCATGATGAGAATCTCCCCTTCCACCTCATCACCATGAGAATCTCCCGTTCCACCTCATCACCATGAGAATCTCCCGTTCCACCTCATCACCATGAGAATCTCCCGTTCCACCTCATCACCATGAGAATCTCCCGTTCCACCACATCATGATGAGAATCTCCCGTTCCACCACATCATGATGAGAATCTCCCGTTCCACCTCATCATGATGAGAATCTCCCGTTCCACCTCATCATGATGAGAATCTCCCCTTCCACCTCATCACCATGAGAATCTCCCGTTCCACCTCATCACCATGAGAATCTCCCGTTCCACCACATCACGATGAGACTCTCCCGTTCCACCTCATCACCATGAGAATCTACTGTTCCAACTCATCACGATGAGAATCTCCCCTTCCACCTCGTCACCATGAGAATCTCCCGTTCCACCTCGTCACCATGAGAATCTCCCGTTCCACCTCATCACCATAAGAATCTCCCGTTCCACCTCATCACCATGAGAATCTCCCGTTCCACCTCATCACCATGAGAATCTCCCGTTCCACCTCATCACCATGAGCATCTCCCGTTCCACCACATCACGATGCGACTCTCCCGTTCCACCTCATCACCATGAGAATCTACTGTTCCAACTCATCACGATGAGAATCTCCCGTTCCACCTCATCACCATGAGAAACTCCCGTTCCACCTCATTACCATGAGAATCTCCCGTTCCACCTCATCACCATGAGAATCTCCCGTTCCACGTCATCACCATGAGAATCTCCCCTTCCACCTCATCACCATGAGAATCTCCCGTTCCACCTCATCACCATGAGAATCTCCCGTTCCACCTCATCACCATGAGAATCTCCCGTTCCACCACATCATGATGAGAGTCTCCCGTTCCACCACATCATGATGAGAATCTCCCCTTCCACCTCATCATGATGAGAATCTCCCCTTCCACCTCATCATGATGAGAATCTCCCGTTCCACCTCATCACCATGAGAATCTCCCGTTCCACCTCATCACCATGAGAATCTCCCCTTCCACCTCATCACCATGAGAATCTCCCGTTCCACCTCATCACCATGAGAATCTCCCGTTCCACCTCATCACCATGAGAATCTCCCGTTCAACCTCATCACCATGAGAATCTCCCGTTCCACCTCATCACCATGAGAATCTCCCGTTCCACCACATCATGATGAGAATCTCCCGTTCCACCTCATCATGATGAGAATCTCCCGTTCCACCTCATCATGATGAGAATCTCCCGTTCCACCTCATCACCATGAGAATCTCCCGTTCCACCACATAACGATGAGAATCTCCCGTTCCACCTCATCACCATGAGAATCTCCCGTTCCACCACATCACGATGAGAATCTCCCGTTCCACCTCATCACCATGAGAATCTCCAGTTCCACCACATCACGATGAGAATCTCCCGTTCCACCTCATCACCATGAGAATCTCCCGTTCCACCACATCACGATGAGAATCTCCCGTTCCACCTCATCACCATTAGAATCTCCCGTTCCACCTCATCACCATGAGAATCTCCCGTTCCACCTAATCACCATGAGAATCTCCCGTTCCACCTCATCACCATGAGAATCTCCCGTTCCACCACATCACGATGAGACTCTCCCGTTCCACCTCATCACCATGAGAATCTACTGTTCCAACTCATCACGATGAGAATCTCCCCTTCCACCTCATCACCATGAGAATCTCCCGTTCCACCTCAATACCATGAGAATCTCCCGTTCCACCTCGTCACCATGAGAATCTCCCGTTCCACCTCGTCACGATGAGAATCTCCCGTTCCACCTCATCACCATGAGGATCTCCCGTTCCACCACATCACGATTAGAATCTCCCGTTCCACCTCATCACCATGAGAATCTCCCGTTCCACCACATCACGATGAGAATCTCCCGTTCCACCTCATCACCATGAGAATCTGCCGTTCCACCTAATCACCATGAGAATCTCCCGTTCCACCTCATCACCATGAGAATCTCCCGTTCCACCACATCACGATGAGACTCTCCCGTTCCACCTCATCACCATGAGAATCTACTGTTCCAACTCATCACGATGAGAATCTCCCGTTCCACGTCATCACCATGAGAAACTCCCGTTCCACCTCATCACCATGAGAATCTCCCGTTCCACCTCAATACCATGAGAATCTCCCGTTCCACCTCGTCACCATGAGAATCTCCCGTTCCACCTCGTCACCATGAGAATCTCCCGTTCCACCTCATCACCATAAGAATCTCCCGTTCCACCTCATCACCATGAGAATCTCCCGTTCCACCTCATCACCATGAGAATCTCCCGTTCCACCTCATCACCATGAGCATCTCCCGTTCCACCACATCACGATGCGACTCTCCCGTTCCACCTCATCACCATGAGAATCTCCCGTTCCAACTCATCACGATGAGAATCTCCCGTTCCACCTCATCACCATGAGAAACTCCCGTTCCACCTCATTACCATGAGAATCTCCCGTTCCACCTCATCACCATGAGAATCTCCCGTTCCACCTCGTCACCATGACAATCTCCCGTTCCACCTCGTCACCATGAGAATCTCCCGTTCCACCTCGTCACCATGAGAATCTCCCCTTCCACCTCATCATGATGAGAATCTCCCGTTCCACCTCATCACCATGAGAATCTCCCGTTCCACCTCATCACCATGAGAATCTCCCGTTCCACCTAGTCGCCATGAGAATCTCCCGTTCCACCTCATCACCATGAGAATCTCCCGTTCCACCTAGTCACCATGAGAATCTCCCGTTCCACCTCGTCACCATGAGAATCTCCCGTTGCACCTCGTCACCATGAGAATCTCCCGTTCCACCTCGTCACCATGAGAATCTCACGTTCCACCTCGTCACCATGAGAATCTCCCGTTCCACCTCATCACGATGAGAATCTCCCATTCCACCTCATCACCATGAGAATCTCCCCTTCCACCTCATCACCATGAGAATCTCCCGTTCCACCTCATCACCATGAGAATCTCCCCTTCCACCTCATCACCATGAGAATCTCCCGTTCAACCTTATCACCATGAGAATCTCCCGTTCCACCTCATCACCATGAGAATCTCCCGTTCCACCTCGTCACCATGAGAATCTCCCGTTCCACCTCGTCACCATGAGAATCTCCCGTTCCATCTCGTCACCATGAGAATCTCCCGTTCCACCTCGTCACCATGAGAATCTCCCGTTCCACCTCGTCACCATGAGAATCTCCCGTTCCACCTCATCACCATGAGAATCTCCCGTTCCACCTCGTCACCATGAGAATCTCCCGTTCCACCTCGTCACCATGAGAATCTCCCGTTCCACCTCGTCACCATGAGAATCTCCCGTTCCACCTCATCACCATGAGAATCTCCCATTCCACCTCATCACGATGAGAATCTCCCGTTCCACCTCATCACCATGAGAATCTCCCGTTCCACCTCATCACCATGAGAATCTCCCGTTCAACCTCGTCACCATGAGAATCTCCCGTTCCACCTCGTCACCATGAGAATCTCCCGTTCCACCACATCATGATGAGAATCTCCCGTTCCACCTCAACATGATGAGAATCTCCCCTTCCACCTCATCACCATGAGAATCTCCCGTTCCACCTCATCACCATGAGAATCTCCCGTTCCACCACATCACCATGAGAATCTCCCGTTCCACCTCATCACCATGAGAATCTCCCGTTCCACCACATCATTATGAGAATCTCCCGTTACACCACATCATGATGAGAATCTCCCGTTCCACCTCGTCACCATGAGAATCTCCCGTTCCACCACATCACGATGAGAATCTCCTGTTCCACCTCATCACCATGAGAATCTCCCGTTCCACCTCATCACCATGAGAATCTCCCGTTCCACCTAATCACCATGAGAATCTCCCGTTCCACCTCATCACCATGAGAATCTCCCGTTCCACCACATCACGATGAGACTCTCCCGTTCCACCTCATCACCATGAGAATCTACTGTTCCAACTCATCACGATGAGAATCTCCCGTTCCACCTCATCACCATGAGAAACTCCCGTTCCACCTCATCACCATGAGAATCTCCCGTTCCACCTCAATAACATGAGAATCTCCCGTTCCACCTCGTCACCATGAGAATCTCCCGTTCCACCTCGTCACCATGAGAATCTCCCGTTTCACCTCATCACCATAAGATTCTCCCGTTCCACCTCATCACCATGAGAATCTCCCGTTCCACCTCATCACCATGAGAATCTCCCCTTCCACCACATCATGATGAGAATCTCCCGTTCCACCACATCATGATGAGAATCTCCCGTTCCACCTCATCATGATGAGAATCTCCCGTTCCACCTCATCATGATGAGAATCTCCCCTTCCACCTCATCACCATGAGAATCTCCCGTTCCACCACATCATGATGAGAATCTCCCGTTCCACGTCATCACCATGAGAATCTCCCCTTCCACCTCATCACCATGAGAATCTCCCGTTCCACCTCATCACCATGAGAATCTCCCGTTCCACCACATCATGATGAGAGTCTCCCGTTCCACCACATCATGATGAGAATCTCCCCTTCCACCTCATCATGATGAGAATCTCCCGTTCCACCTCATCACCATAAGAATCTCCCGTTCCACCTCATCACCATGAGAATCTCCCCTTCCACCTCATCACCATGAGAATCTCCCGTTCCACCTCATCACCATGAGAATCTCCCGTTCCACCTCATCACCATGAGAATCTCCCGTTCAACCTCATCACCATGAGAATCTCCCGTTCCACCTCATCACCATGAGAATCTCCCGTTCCACCACATCATGATGAGAATCTCCCGTTCCACCTCATCATGATGAGAATCTCCCGTTCCACCTCATCACCATGAGAATCTCCCGTTCCACCACATAACGATGAGAATCTCCCGTTCCACCTCATCACCATGAGAATCTCCCGTTCCACCACATCATGATGAGAATCTCCCGTTCCACCTCATCACCATGAGAATCTCTCGTTCCACCACATCACGATGAGAATCTCCCGTTCCACCTCATCACCATGAGAATCTCCCGTTCCACCACATCACGATGAGAATCTCCTGTTCCACCTCATCACCATGAGAATCTCCCGTTCCACCTCATCACCATGAGAATCTCCCGTTCCACCTAATCACCATGAGAATCTCCCGTTCCACCTCATCACCATGAGAATCTCCCGTTCCACCACATCACGATGAGACTCTCCCGTTCCACCTCATCACCATGAGAATCTGCTGTTCCAACTCATCACGATGAGAATCTCCCGTTCCACCTCATCACCATGAGAAACTCCCGTTCCACCTCATTTCCATGAGAATCTCCCGTTCCACCTCAATACCATGAGAATCTCCCGTTCCACCTCGTCACCATGAGAATCTCCCGTTCCACCTCGTCACCATGAGAATCTCCCGTTCCACCTCGTCACCATGAGAATCTCCCGTTCCACCTCGTCACCATGAGAATCTCCCGTTCCACCTCGTCACCATGAGAATCTCCCGTTCCACCTCGTCACCATGAGAATCTCCCGTTCCACCTCGTCACCATGAGAATCTCCCGTTCCACCTCGTCACCATGAGAATCTCCCGTTCCACCTCGTCACCATGAGAATCTCCCGTTCCACCTCGTCACCATGAGAATCTCCCGTTCCACCTCATCACCATGAGAATCTCCCGTTCCACCACATCACCATGAGAATCTCCCGTTCCACCTCATCACCATGAGAATCTCCCGTTCCACCACATCATTATGAGAATCTCCCGTTCCACCACATCATGATGAGAATCTCCCGTTCCACCTCATCATGATGAGAATCTCCCGTTCCACATCAATGATGAGAATCTCCCCTTCCACCACATCACCATGAGAATCTCCCGTTCCACCTCATCACCATGAGAATCTACTGTTCCAACTCATCACGATGAGAATCTCCCGTTCCACCTCATCACCATGAGAAACTCCCGTTCCACCTCATCACCATGAGAATCTCCCGTTCCACCTCAATACCATGAGAATCTCCCGTTCCACCTCGTCACCATGAGAATCTCCGGTTCCACCTCGTCACCATGAGAATCTCCCGTTTCACCTCATCACCATAAGAATCTCCCGTTCCACCTCATCACCATGAGAATCTCCCGTTCCACCTCATCACCATGAGAATCTCCCATTCCACCACATCATGATGAGAATCTCCCGTTCCACCACATCATGATGAGAATCTCCCGTTCCACCTCATCATGATGAGAATCTCCCGTTCCACCTCATCATGATGAGAATCTCCCCTTCCACCTCATCAACATGAGAATCTCCCGTTCCACCACATCATGATGAGAATCTCCCGTTCCACCTCGTCACCATGAGAATCTCCCGGTCCACCTCGTCACCATGAGAATCTCCCGTTCCACCTCGTCACCATGAGAATCTCCCGTTCCACCTCGTCACCATGAGAATCTCCCGTTCCACCTCGTCACCATGAGAATCTCCCGTTCCACCTCATCACCATGAGAATCTCCCATTCCACCTCATCACGATGAGAATCTCCCGTTCCACCTCATCACCATGAGAATCTCCCGTTCCACCTCATCACCATGAGAATCTCCCGTTCCACCTCGTCACCATGAGAATCTCCCGTTCCACCTCGTCACCATGAGAATCTCCCGTTCCACCACATCATGATGAGAATCTCCCGTTCCACCTCATCATGATGAGAATCTCCCCTTCCACCTCATCACCATGAGAATCTCCCGTTCCACCTCATCACCATGAGAATCTCCCGTTCCACCACATCACCATGAGAATCTCCCGTTCCACCTCATCACCATGAGAATCTCCCGTTCCACCACATCATTATGAGAATCTCCCGTTCCACCACATCATGATGAGAATCTCCCGTTCCACCTCATCATGATGAGAATCTCCCGTTCCACCTCATCATGATGAGAATCTCCCCTTCCACCACATCACCATGAGAATCTCCCGTTCCACCTCATCACCATGAGAATCTACTGTTCCAACTCATCACGATGAGAATCTCCCGTTCCACCTCATCACCATGAGAAACTCCCGTTCCACCTCATCACCATGAGAATCTCCCGTTCCACCTCAATACCATGAGAATCTCCCGTTCCACCTCGTCACCATGAGAATCTCCCGTTCCACCTCGTCACCATGAGAATCTCCCGTTTCACCTCATCACCATAAGAATATCCCGTTCCACCTCATCACCATGAGAATCTCCCGTTCCACCTCATCACCATGAGAACCTCCCGTTCCACCACATCATGATGAGAATCTCCCGTTCCACCACATCATGATGAGAATCTCCCATTCCACCTCATCACCATGAGAATCTCCCGTTCCACCACATCATGATGAGAATCTCCCGTTCCACCTCATCATGATGAGAATCTCCCGTTCCACCTCATCATGATGAGAATCTCCCCTTCCACCTCATCACCATGAGAATCTCCCGTTCCACCACATCATGATGAGAATCTCCCGTTCCACGTCATCACCATGAGAATCTCCCCTTCCACCTCATCACCATGAGAATCTCCCGTTCCACCTCATCACCATGAGAATCTCCCGTTCCACCTCATCACCATGAGAATCTCCCGTTCCACCACATCATGATGAGAGTCTCCCGTTCCACCACATCATGATGAGAATCTCCCCTTCCACCTCATCATGATGAGAATCTCCCGTTCCACCTCATCACCATGAGAATCTCCCGTTCCACCTCATCACATTGGGAATCTCCCCTTCCACCTGATCAACCATGAGAATCTCCCGTTCCACCACATCATTATGAGAATCTCCCTTTCCACCACATCATGATGAGAATCTCCCGTTCCACCTCATCATGATGAGAATCTCCCCTTCCACCTCATCACCATGAGAATCTCCCGTTCCACCACATCATGATGAGAATCTCCCGTTCCACGTCATCACCATGAGAATCTCCCCTTCCACCTCATCACCATGAGAATCTCCCGTTCCACCTCATCACCATGAGAATCTCCCGTTCCACCTCGTCACCATGAGAATCTCCCGTTCCACCTCGTCACCATGAGAATCTCCCGTTTCACCTCATCACCATAAGAATCTCCCGTTCCACCTCATCACCATGAGAATCTCCCGTTCCACCTCATCACCATGAGAATCTCCCGCTCCACCACATCATGATGAGAATCTCCCATTCCACCACATCATGATGAGAATCTCCCGTTCCACCTCATCACCATGAGAATCTCCCGTTCCACCACATCATGATGAGAATCTCCCGTTCCACCACATCATGATGAGAATCTCCCGTTCCACCTCATCATGATGAGAATCTCCCGTTCCACCTCATCATGATGAGAATCTCCCCTTCCACCTCATCACCATGAGAATCTCCCGTTCCACCACATCATGATGAGAATCTCCCGTTCCACGTCATCACCATGAGAATCTCCCCTTCCACCTCATCACCATGAGAATCTCCCGTTCCACCTCATCACCATGAGAATCTCCCGTTCCACCTCATCACCATGAGAATCTCCCGTTCCACCACATCATGATGAGAGTCTCCCGTTCCACCACATCATGATGAGAATCTCCCCTTCCACCTCATCATGATGAGAATCTCCCGTTCCACCTCATCACCATGAGAATCTCCCGTTCCACCTCATCACATTGGGAATCTCCCCTTCCACCTCATCAACCATGAGAATCTCCCGTTCCACCTCATCACCATGAGAATCTCCCGTTCCACCTCATCACAATGAGAATCTCCCGTTCAACCTCATCACCATGAGAATCTCCCGTTCCACCTCATCACCATGAGAATCTCCCGTTCCACCACATCATGATGAGAATCTCCCGTTCCACCTCATCATGATGAGAATCTCCCGTTCCACCTCATCATGATGAGAATCTCCCGTTCCACCTCATCACCATGAGAATCTCCCGTTCCACCACATAACGATGAGAATCTCCCGTTCCACCTCATCACCATGAGAATCTCCCGTTCCACCACATCATGATGAGAATCTCCCGTTCCACCTCATCACCATGAGAATCTCTCGTTCCACCACATCACGATGAGAATCTCCCGTTCCACCTCATCACCATGAGAATCTCCCGTTCCACCACATCACGATGACAAACTCCTGTTCCACCTCATCACCATGAGAATCTCCCGTTCCACCTCATCACCATGAGAATCTCCCGTTCCACCTAATCACCATGAGAATCTCCCGTTCCACCTCATCACCATGAGAATCTCCCGTTCCACCACATCACGATGAGACTCTCCCGTTCCACCTCATCACCATGAGAATCTGCTGTTCCAACTCATCACGATGAGAATCTCCCGTTCCACCTCATCATCATGAGAAACTCCCGTTCCACCTCATTTCCATGAGAATCTCCCGTTCCACCTCAATACCATGAGAATCTCCCGTTCCACCTCGTCACCATGAGAATCTCCCGTTCCACCTCGTCACCATGAGAATCTCCCGTTCCACCTCATCACCATAAGAATCTCCCGTTCCACCTCATCACCATGAGAATCTCCCGTTCCACCTCATCACCATGAGAATCTCCCGTTCCACCTCATCACCATGAGAATCTCCCGTTCCACCACATCACGATGAGACTCTCCCATTCCACCTCATCACCATGAGAATCTACTGTTCCAACTCATCACGATGAGAATCTCCCGTTCCACCTCATCACCATGAGAATCTCCCGTTCCACCTCATCACCATGAGAATCTCCCGTTCCACCTCGTCACCATGAGAATCTCCCGTTCCACCTCGTCACCATGAGAATCTCCCGTTCCACCTCGTCACCATGAGAATCTCCTCTTCCACCTCATCATGATGAGAATCTCCCGTTCCACCTCATCACCATGAGAATCTCCCGTTCCACCTCATCACCATGAGAATCTCCCGTTCCACCTCGTCGCCATGAGAATCTCCCGTTCCACCTCATCACCATGAGAATCTCCCGTTCCACCTCGTCACCATGAGAATCTCCCGTTCCACCTCGTCACCATGAGAATCTCCCGTTCCACCTCGTCACCGTGAGAATCTCCCGTTTCCACCGTGTCACCATGAGAATCTCCCGTTCCACCTCATCACCATGAGAATCTCCCATTCCACCTCATCACAATGAGAATCTCCCCTTCCACCTCATCACCATGAGAATCTCCCGTTCCACCTCATCACCATGAGAATCTCCCGTTCCACCTCATCACCATGAGAATCTCCCGTTCCACCTCGTCACCATGAGAATCTCCCGTTCCACCTCGTCACCATGAGAATCTCCCGTTCCACCTCGTCACCATGAGAATCTCCCGTTCCACCTCATCACCATGAGAATCTCCCGTTCCACCTCATCACCATGAGAATCTCCCGTTCCACCTAATCACCATGAGAATCTCCCGTTCCACCTCATCACCATGAGAATCTCCCGTTCCACCACAACACGATGAGACTCTCCCGTTCCACCTCATCACCATGAGAATCTACTGTTCCAACTCATCACGATGAGAATCTCCCGTTCCACCTCATCACCATGAGAAACTCCCGTTCCACCTCATCACCATGAGAATCTCCCGTTCCACCTCGTCACCATGAGAATCTCCCGTTCCACCTCGTCACCATGAGAATCTCCCGTTCCACCTCGTCACCATGAGAATCTCCCGTTCCACCTCATCACCATAAGAATCTCCCGTTCCACCTCATCACCATGAGAATCTCCCGTTCCACCTCATCACCATGAGAATCTCCCGTTCCACCACATCATGATGAGAATCTCCCGTTCCACCACATCATGATGAGAATCTCCCGTTCCACCTCATCACCATGAGAATCTCCCGTTCCACCACATCATGATGAGAATCTCCGGTTCCACCACATCATGATGAGAATCTCCCGTTCCACCTCATCATGATGAGAATCTCCCGTTCCACCTCATCATGATGAGAATCTCCACTTCCACCTCATCACCATGAGAATCTCCCGTTCCACCACATCATGATGAGAATCTCCCGTTCCACGTCATCACCATGAGAATCTCCCCTTCCACCTCATCACCATGAGAATCTCCCGTTCCACCTCATCACCATGAGAATCTCCCGTTCCACCTCATCACCATGAGAATCTCCCGTTCCACCACATCATGATGAGAGTCTCCCGTTCCACCACATCATGATGAGAATCTCCCCTTCCACCTCATCATGATGAGAATCTCCCGTTCCACCTCATCACCATGAGAATCTCCCGTTCCACCTCATCACATTGGGAATCTCCCCTTCCACCTCATCAACCATGAGAATCTCCCGTTCCACCTCATCACCATGAGAATCTCCCGTTCCACCTCATCACCATGAGAATCTCCCGTTCAACCTCATCACCATGAGAATCTCCCGTTCCACCTCATCACCATGAGAATCTCCCGTTCCACCACATCATGATGAGAATCTCCCGTTCCACCTCATCATGATGGGAATCTCCCGTTCCACCTCATCATGATGAGAATCTCCCGTTCCACCTCATCACCATGAGAATCTCCCGTTCCACCACATAACGATGAGAATCTCCCGTTCCACCTCATCACCATGAGAATCTCCCGTTCCACCACATCATGATGAGAATCTCCCGTTCCACCTCATCACCATGAGAATCTCTCGTTCCACCACATCACGATGAGAATCTCCCGTTCCACCTCATCACCATGAGAATCTCCCCTTCCACCACATCACGATGAGAAACTCCTGTTCCACCTCATCACCATGAGAATCTCCCGTTCCACCTCATCACCATGAGAATCTCCCGTTCCACCTAATCACCATGAGAATCTCCCGTTCCACCTCATCACCATGAGAATCTCCCGTTCCACCACATCACGATGAGACTCTCCCGTTCCACCTCATCACCATGAGAATCTGCTGTTCCAACTCATCACGATGAGAATCTCCCGTTCCACCTCATCACCATGAGAAACTCCCGTTCCACCTCATTTCCATGAGAATCTCCCGTTCCACCTCAATACCATGAGAATCTCCCGTTCCACCTCGTCACCATGAGAATCTCCCGTTCCACCTCGTCACCATGAGAATCTCCCGTTCCACCTCATCACCATAAGAATCTCCCGTTCCACCTCATCACCATGAGAATCTCCCGTTCCACCTCATCACCATGAGAATCTCCCGTTCCACCTCATCACCATGAGAATCTCCCGTTCCACCACATCACGATGAGACTCTCCCGTTCCACCTCATCACCATGAGAATCTACTGTTCCTACTCATCACGATGAGAATCTCCCGTTCCACCTCATCACCATGAGAATCTCCCGTTCCACCTCATCACCATGAGAATCTCCCGTTCCACCTCGTCACCATGAGAATCTCCCGTTCCACCTCGTCACCATGAGAATCTCCCGTTCCACCTCGTCACCATGAGAATCTCCTCTTCCACCTCATCATGATGAGAATCTCCCGTTCCACCTCATCACCATGAGAATCTCCCGTTCCACCTCATCACCATGAGAATCTCCCGTTCCACCTCGTCGCCATGAGAATCTCCCGTTCCACCTCATCACCATGAGAATCTCCCGTTCCACCTCGTCACCATGAGAATCTCCCGTTCCACCTCGTCACCATGAGAATCTCCCGTTCCACCTCGTCACCGTGAGAATCTCCCGTTTCCACCGTGTCACCATGAGAATCTCCCGTTCCACCTCATCACCATGAGAATCTCCCATTCCACCTCATCACAATGAGAATCTCCCCTTCCACCTCATCACCATGAGAATCTCCCGTTCCACCTCATCACCATGAGAATCTCCCGTTCCACCTCATCACCATGAGAATCTCCCGTTCCACCTCGTCACCATGAGAATCTCCCGTTCCACCTCATCACCATGAGAATCTCCCGTTCCACCACATCACGATGAGAAACTCCTGTTCCACCTCATCACCATGAGAATCTCCCGTTCCACCTCATCACCATGAGAATCTCCCGTTCCACCTAATCACCATGAGAATCTCCCGTTCCACCTCATCACCATGAGAATCTCCCGTTCCACCACATCACGATGAGACTCTCCCGTTCCACCTCATCACCATGAGAATCTGCTGTTCCAACTCATCACGATGAGAATCTCCCGTTCCACCTCATCACCATGAGAAACTCCCGTTCCACCTCATTTCCATGAGAATCTCCCGTTCCACCTCAATACCATGAGAATCTCCCGTTCCACCTCGTCACCATGAGAATCTCCCGTTCCACCTCGTCACCATGAGAATCTCCCGTTCCACCTCATCACCATAAGAATCTCCCGTTCCACCTCATCACCATGAGAATCTCCCGTTCCACCTCATCACCATGAGAATCTCCCGTTCCACCTCATCACCATGAGAATCTCCCGTTCCACCACATCACGATGAGACTCTCCCGTTCCACCTCATCACCATGAGAATCTACTGTTCCAACTCATCACGATGAGAATCTCCCGTTCCACCTCATCACCATGAGAATCTCCCGTTCCACCTCATCACCATGAGAATCTCCCGTTCCACCTCGTCACCATGAGAATCTCCCGTTCCACCTAGTCACCATAAGAATCTCCCGTTCCACCTCGTCACCATGAGAATCTCCTCTTCCACCTCATCATGATGTGAATCTCCCGTTCCACCTCATCACCATGAGAATCTCCCGTTCCACCTCATCACCATGAGAATCTCCCGTTCCACCTCGTCGCCATGAGAATCTCCCGTTCCACCTCATCACCATGAGAATCTCCCGTTCCACCTCGTCACCATGAGAATCTCCCGTTCCACCTCGTCACCATGAGAATCTCCCGTTCCACCTCGTCACCGTGAGAATCTCCCGTTTCCACCGTGTCACCATGAGAATCTCCCGTTCCACCTCATCACCATGAGAATCTCCCATTCCACCTCATCACAATGAGAATCTCCCCTTCCACCTCATCACCATGAGAATCTCCCGTTCCACCTCATCACCATGAGAATCTCCCGTTCCACCTCGTCACCATGAGAATCTCCCGTTCCACCTCGTCACCATGAGAATCTCCCGTTCCACCTCATCACCATGAGAATCTCCCGTTCCACCTCGTCACCATGAGAATCTCCCGTTCCACCTCGTCACCATGAGAATCTCCCGTTCCACCTCATCACCATGAGAATCTCCCGTTCCACCACAACACGATGAGACTCTCCCGTTCCACCTCATCACCATGAGAATCTACTGTTCCAACTCATCACGATGAGAATCTCCCGTTCCACCTCATCACCATGAGAAACTCCCGTTCCACCTCATCACCATGAGAATCTCCCGTTCCACCTCAATACCATGAGAATCTCCCGTTCCACCTCGTCACCATGAGAATCTCCCGTTCCACCTCGTCACCATGAGAATCTCCCGTTCCACCTCATCACCATAAGAATCTCCCGTTCCACCTCATCACCATGAGAATCTCCCGTTCCACCTCATCACCATGAGAATCTCCCGTTCCACCTCATCACCATGAGAATCTTCCGTTCCACCACATCACGATGAGACTCTCCCGTTCCACCTCATCTCCATGAGAATCTCCCGTTCCAACTCCTCACGATGAGAATCTCCCGTTCCACCTCATCACCATGAGAATCTCCCGTTCCACCTCATCACCATGAGAATCTCCCGTTCCACCTCGTCACCATGAGAATCTCCCGTTCCACCTCGTCACCATGAGAATCTCCTCTTCCACCTCATCATGATGAGAATCTCCCGTTCCACCTTATCACCATGAGAATCTCCCGTTCCACCACATCATGATGAGAATCTCCCGTTCCACCTCATCATGATGAGAATCTCCCGTTCCACCTCATCACCATGAGAATCTCCCGTTCCACCACATCATGATGAGAATCTCCCGTTCCACCTCATCATGATGAGAATCTCCCGTTCCACCTCATCATGATGAGAATCTCCCCTTCCACCTCATCACCATGAGAATCTCCCGTTCCACCACATCATGATGAGAGTCTCCCGTTCCACCACATCATGATGAGAATCTCCCCTTCCACCTCATCATGATGAGAATCTCCCCTTCCACCTCATCATGATGAGAATCTCCCGTTCCACCTCATCACCATGAGAATCTCCCGTTCCACCTCATCACCATGAGAATCTCCCGTTCCACCTCATCACCATGAGAATCTCCCGTTCCACCTCATCACCATGAGAATCTCCCGTTCCACCTTATCACCATGCGAATCTCCCCTTCCACCTCATCACCATGAGAATCTCCCGTTCCACCTCATCACCATGAGAATCTCCCGTTCCACCTCGTCACTATGAGAATCTCCCGTTCCACCTCGTCACCATGAGAATCTCCCGTTCCACCTCATCACCATGAGAATCTCCCATTCCACCTCATCACGATGAGAATCTCCCGTTCCACCTCATCACCATGAGAATCTCCCGTTCCACCTCGTCACCATGAGAATCTCCCGTTCCACCTCGTCACCATGAGAATCTCCCGTTCCACCTCGTCACCATGAGAATCTCCCGTTCCACCTCATCATGATGAGAATCTCCCGTTCCACCTCATCACCATGAGAATCTCCCATTCCACCTCATCACCATGAGAATCTCCCGTTCCACCTCATCACCATGAGAATCTCCCGTTCCACCTCATCACCATGAGAATCTCCCGTTCCACCTCATCACCATGAGAATCTCCCGTTCCACCTCATCACCATGAGAATCTCCCGTTCCACCTCATCACCATGAGAATCTCCCGTTCCACCACATCACGATGAGACTCTCCCGTTCCACCTCATCACCATGAGAATCTACTGTTCCAACTCATCACGATGAGAATCTCCCGTTCCACCTAATCACCATGAGAATCTCCCGTTCCACCTCATCACCATGAGAATCTCCCGTTCCACCACATCACGATGAGACTCTCCCGTTCCACCTCATCACCATGAGAATCTGCTGTTCCAACTCATCACGATGAGAATCTCCCGTTCCACCTCATCACCATGAGAAACTCCCGTTCCACCTCATTTCCATGAGAATCTCCCGTTCCACCTCATCACCATGAGAATCTCCCATTCCACCTCATCACCATGAGAATCTCCCGTTCCACCTCATCACCATGAGAATCTCCCGTTCCACCTCATCACCATGAGAATCTCCCGTTCCACCTCATCACCATGAGAATCTCCCGTTCCACCTCATCACCATGAGAATCTCCCGTTCCACCTCATCACCATGAGAATCTCCCGTTCCACCACATCACGATGAGACTCTCCCGTTCCACCTCATCACCATGAGAATCTACTGTTCCAACTCATCACGATGAGAATCTCCCGTTCCACCTCATCACCATGAGAATCTCCCGTTCCACCTCATCACCATGAGAATCTCCCGTTCCACCTCGTCACCATGAGAATCTCCCGTTCCACCTAGTCACCATAAGAATCTCCCGTTCCACCTCGTCACCATGAGAATCTCCTCTTCCACCTCATCATGATGTGAATCTCCCGTTCCACCTCATCACCATGAGAATCTCCCGTTCCACCTCATCACCATGAGAATCTCCCGTTCCACCTCGTCGCCATGAGAATCTCCCGTTCCACCTCATCACCATGAGAATCTCCCGTTCCACCTCGTCACCATGAGAATCTCCCGTTCCACCTCGTCACCATGAGAATCTCCCGTTCCACCTCGTCACCGTGAGAATCTCCCGTTTCCACCGTGTCACCATGAGAATCTCCCGTTCCACCTCATCACCATGAGAATCTCCCATTCCACCTCATCACAATGAGAATCTCCCCTTCCACCTCATCACCATGAGAATCTCCCGTTCCACCTCATCACCATGAGAATCTCCCGTTCCACCTCGTCACCATGAGAATCTCCCGTTCCACCTCGTCACCATGAGAATCTCCCGTTCCACCTCATCACCATGAGAATCTCCCGTTCCACCTCGTCACCATGAGAATCTCCCGTTCCACCTCGTCACCATGAGAATCTCCCGTTCCACCTCATCACCATGAGAATCTCCCGTTCCACCACAACACGATGAGACTCTCCCGTTCCACCTCATCACCATGAGAATCTACTGTTCCAACTCATCACGATGAGAATCTCCCGTTCCACCTCATCACCATGAGAAACTCCCGTTCCACCTCATCACCATGAGAATCTCCCGTTCCACCTCAATACCATGAGAATCTCCCGTTCCACCTCGTCACCATGAGAATCTCCCGTTCCACCTCGTCACCATGAGAATCTCCCGTTCCACCTCATCACCATAAGAATCTCCCGTTCCACCTCATCACCATGAGAATCTCCCGTTCCACCTCATCACCATGAGAATCTCCCGTTCCACCTCATCACCATGAGAATCTTCCGTTCCACCACATCACGATGAGACTCTCCCGTTCCACCTCATCTCCATGAGAATCTCCCGTTCCAACTCCTCACGATGAGAATCTCCCGTTCCACCTCATCACCATGAGAATCTCCCGTTCCA
Organism: Telmatherina bonti; assembly: GCF_933228915.1. Lineage (NCBI taxonomy): Eukaryota > Metazoa > Chordata > Actinopteri > Atheriniformes > Telmatherinidae > Telmatherina > Telmatherina bonti. The sequence continues at coordinate 2,586,955 of NC_136621.1, forward strand.
CCTCATCACCATGAGAATCTCCCGTTCCACCTCGTCACCATGAGAATCTCCCGTTCCACCTCGTCACCATGAGAATCTCCTCTTCCACCTCATCATGATGAGAATCTCCCGTTCCACCTTATCACCATGAGAATCTCCCGTTCCACCACATCATGATGAGAATCTCCCGTTCCACCTCATCATGATGAGAATCTCCCGTTCCACCTCATCACCATGAGAATCTCCCGTTCCACCACATCATGATGAGAATCTCCCGTTCCACCTCATCATGATGAGAATCTCCCGTTCCACCTCATCATGATGAGAATCTCCCCTTCCACCTCATCACCATGAGAATCTCCCGTTCCACCACATCATGATGAGAGTCTCCCGTTCCACCACATCATGATGAGAATCTCCCCTTCCACCTCATCATGATGAGAATCTCCCCTTCCACCTCATCATGATGAGAATCTCCCGTTCCACCTCATCACCATGAGAATCTCCCGTTCCACCTCATCACCATGAGAATCTCCCGTTCCACCTCATCACCATGAGAATCTCCCGTTCCACCTCATCACCATGAGAATCTCCCGTTCCACCTTATCACCATGCGAATCTCCCCTTCCACCTCATCACCATGAGAATCTCCCGTTCCACCTCATCACCATGAGAATCTCCCGTTCCACCTCGTCACTATGAGAATCTCCCGTTCCACCTCGTCACCATGAGAATCTCCCGTTCCACCTCATCACCATGAGAATCTCCCATTCCACCTCATCACGATGAGAATCTCCCGTTCCACCTCATCACCATGAGAATCTCCCGTTCCACCTCGTCACCATGAGAATCTCCCGTTCCACCTCGTCACCATGAGAATCTCCCGTTCCACCTCGTCACCATGAGAATCTCCCGTTCCACCTCATCATGATGAGAATCTCCCGTTCCACCTCATCACCATGAGAATCTCCCATTCCACCTCATCACCATGAGAATCTCCCGTTCCACCTCATCACCATGAGAATCTCCCGTTCCACCTCATCACCATGAGAATCTCCCGTTCCACCTCATCACCATGAGAATCTCCCGTTCCACCACATCATGATGAGAATCTCCCGTTCCACCTCATCACCATGAGAATCTCCCGTTCCACCACATCACGATGAGACTCTCCCGTTCCACCTCATCACCATGAGAATCTGCTGTTCCAACTCATCACGATGAGAATCTCCCGTTCCACCTCATCACCATGAGAAACTCCCGTTCCACCTCATTTCCATGAGAATCTCCCGTTCCACCTCATCACCATGAGAATCTCCCATTCCACCTCATCACCATGAGAATCTCCCGTTCCACCTCATCACCATGAGAATCTCCCGTTCCACCTCATCACCATGAGAATCTCCCGTTCCACCTCATCACCATGAGAATCTCCCGTTCCACCTCATCACCATGAGAATCTCCCGTTCCACCTCATCACCATGAGAATCTCCCGTTCCACCACATCACGATGAGACTCTCCCGTTCCACCTCATCACCATGAGAATCTACTGTTCCAACTCATCACGATGAGAATCTCCCGTTCCACCTCATCACCATGAGAATCTCCCGTTCCACCTCATCACCATGAGAATCTCCCGTTCCACCTCGTCACCATGAGAATCTCCCGTTCCACCTAGTCACCATAAGAATCTCCCGTTCCACCTCGTCACCATGAGAATCTCCTCTTCCACCTCATCATGATGTGAATCTCCCGTTCCACCTCATCACCATGAGAATCTCCCGTTCCACCTCATCACCATGAGAATCTCCCGTTCCACCTCGTCGCCATGAGAATCTCCCGTTCCACCTCATCACCATGAGAATCTCCCGTTCCACCTCGTCACCATGAGAATCTCCCGTTCCACCTCGTCACCATGAGAATCTCCCGTTCCACCTCGTCACCGTGAGAATCTCCCGTTTCCACCGTGTCACCATGAGAATCTCCCGTTCCACCTCATCACCATGAGAATCTCCCATTCCACCTCATCACAATGAGAATCTCCCCTTCCACCTCATCACCATGAGAATCTCCCGTTCCACCTCATCACCATGAGAATCTCCCGTTCCACCTCGTCACCATGAGAATCTCCCGTTCCACCTCGTCACCATGAGAATCTCCCGTTCCACCTCATCACCATGAGAATCTCCCGTTCCACCTCGTCACCATGAGAATCTCCCGTTCCACCTCGTCACCATGAGAATCTCCCGTTCCACCTCATCACCATGAGAATCTCCCGTTCCACCACAACACGATGAGACTCTCCCGTTCCACCTCATCACCATGAGAATCTACTGTTCCAACTCATCACGATGAGAATCTCCCGTTCCACCTCATCACCATGAGAAACTCCCGTTCCACCTCATCACCATGAGAATCTCCCGTTCCACCTCAATACCATGAGAATCTCCCGTTCCACCTCGTCACCATGAGAATCTCCCGTTCCACCTCGTCACCATGAGAATCTCCCGTTCCACCTCATCACCATAAGAATCTCCCGTTCCACCTCATCACCATGAGAATCTCCCGTTCCACCTCATCACCATGAGAATCTCCCGTTCCACCTCATCACCATGAGAATCTTCCGTTCCACCACATCACGATGAGACTCTCCCGTTCCACCTCATCTCCATGAGAATCTCCCGTTCCAACTCCTCACGATGAGAATCTCCCGTTCCACCTCATCACCATGAGAATCTCCCGTTCCACCTCATCACCATGAGAATCTCCCGTTCCACCTCGTCACCATGAGAATCTCCCGTTCCACCTCGTCACCATGAGAATCTCCTCTTCCACCTCATCATGATGAGAATCTCCCGTTCCACCTTATCACCATGAGAATCTCCCGTTCCACCACATCATGATGAGAATCTCCCGTTCCACCTCATCATGATGAGAATCTCCCGTTCCACCTCATCACCATGAGAATCTCCCGTTCCACCACATCATGATGAGAATCTCCCGTTCCACCTCATCATGATGAGAATCTCCCGTTCCACCTCATCATGATGAGAATCTCCCCTTCCACCTCATCACCATGAGAATCTCCCGTTCCACCACATCATGATGAGAGTCTCCCGTTCCACCACATCATGATGAGAATCTCCCCTTCCACCTCATCATGATGAGAATCTCCCCTTCCACCTCATCATGATGAGAATCTCCCGTTCCACCTCATCACCATGAGAATCTCCCGTTCCACCTCATCACCATGAGAATCTCCCGTTCCACCTCATCACCATGAGAATCTCCCGTTCCACCTCATCACCATGAGAATCTCCCGTTCCACCTTATCACCATGCGAATCTCCCCTTCCACCTCATCACCATGAGAATCTCCCGTTCCACCTCATCACCATGAGAATCTCCCGTTCCACCTCGTCACTATGAGAATCTCCCGTTCCACCTCGTCACCATGAGAATCTCCCGTTCCACCTCATCACCATGAGAATCTCCCATTCCACCTCATCACGATGAGAATCTCCCGTTCCACCTCATCACCATGAGAATCTCCCGTTCCACCTCGTCACCATGAGAATCTCCCGTTCCACCTCGTCACCATGAGAATCTCCCGTTCCACCTCGTCACCATGAGAATCTCCCGTTCCACCTCATCATGATGAGAATCTCCCGTTCCACCTCATCACCATGAGAATCTCCCATTCCACCTCATCACCATGAGAATCTCCCGTTCCACCTCATCACCATGAGAATCTCCCGTTCCACCTCATCACCATGAGAATCTCCCGTTCCACCTCATCACCATGAGAATCTCCCGTTCCACCACATCATGATGAGAATCTCCCGTTCCACCACATCATGATGAGAATCTCCCGTTCCACCTCATCATGATGAGAATCTCCCGTTCCACCTCATCATGATGAGAATCTCCCCTTCCACCACATCACCATGAGAATCTCCCGTTCCACCACATCATGATGAGAATCTCCCGTTCCACCTCATCACCATGAGAATCTCCCCTTCCACCTCATCACCATGAGAATCTCCCGTTCCACCTCATCACCATGAGAATCTCCCGTTCCACCTCATCACCATGAGAATCTCCCCTTCCACCTCATCACCATGAGAATCTCCCGTTCCACCACATCATGATGAGAATCTCCCGTTCCACCTCATCACCATGAGAATCTCCCCTTCCAACTCATCACCATGAGAATCTCCCGTTCCACCTCATCACCATGAGAATCTCCCGTTCCACCTCATCACCATGAGAATCTCCCATTCCATCTCATCACCATGAGAATCTCCCGTTCCACCACATCACGATGAGAATCTCCCCTTCCACCTCATCACCATGAGAATCTCCCGTTCCACCTCATCACCATGAGAATCTCCCGTTCCACCTCATCACCATGAGAATCTCCCGTTCCACCACATCATGATGAGAGTCTCCCGTTCCACCACATCATGATGAGAATCTCCCGTTCCACTTCACCATGATGAGAATCTCCCCTTCCACCTCATCATGATGAGAATCTCCCCTTCCACCTCATCACCATGAGAATCTCCCGTTCCACCACATCACCCTGAGAATCTCCCGTTCCACCTCATCACCATGAGAATCTCCCGTTCCACCTCATCACCATGAGAATCTCCCGTTCCAACACATCCCAAAGCTGCTCTGCTGGATGTAGATCTGGTGACTGTGGAGCCGTTGGAGGACAGTGAACTCCTCGTCATGGTGGAGATGATGTGAGCTTTGTGACATGGTGCATCATCCTGCTGGAAGTTCTCCATGAGAAGATGCTACACTGTGCTCAGAAAGGGATGGACATGGTCAGCAGCAGGACTCAGGTAGGCTGTGGAGGTTAAACCATTACATGCAATGACACACAGTTGATCCTGACGGCAGGATGGATCCATGTTGTCATGATGTTTCCAGCAGATTCTGATCCTACCATGTGAATGTGGAGCTGAACTGGAGACTCATCAGACCAGCAACGTTTCTCCATCTTCTATTGTCCAGTTCTGGTGAGTCTGTGTGAATTGTAGCCTCAGTTTCCTGTTCTTACTGACAGGAGGGAACCCGCTGTGGTCTTCTGCTGCTGGAGACCATCAGCTTCCAGGCTGGACGTGTTCAGAAATGGTGTTCTGCAGATCTAGGATGGTTGGAACCAGTGCTTGTTACCATGGCACCAACAATCATGCTCCATTCAGTCCCTTAGATTAATTTTCTTTCCGTTTCTGATGCTGGCTTTGGAAGTTCATCAAACTGTCTCCTTCACCATGTCTGCAGAACTAGACTGAGTTGCTGCCATGTGATTGGCTGATTAGATATGTTGTTGTCCCTCCATCACCTAGAAGGTTGTCCCAATCATGTGTGGAGTACCGTATGATCTGACTGATCTTATTCCAAAGCAGACTTCCATATTACTTTGCTCCCTTTCCTCTTTGCCTCCTCTTGCTGTTTTTCTCAGATCCCTCCCACGCAGCCTCTGCCAGCTGAGATCTAACCAGGCACTTAAGCAGCTTGCCACTGCAGGTCCCGCGCAGCACAGTGTTGAGCACCACGGTTTCTTTATTACTATAAATAATGCAGACTGCATCTAAAACTAATAAGGCAGCATGACAGCCAGGCACCCTAACAAACTCCTGCAAAGAAACCAGTCGAATTCCATTGAAGTATTCTGATTCAGAACGTTATTTAGTTATCTAAAGCTACTTCTTTCCATGTCACATCATAATTAAATCATTATGGATGATTTTAGGTCATTATTTGTTGTTTTGGAACCTTTTATTAAAACGTTTTTTTTTGTAACAAAGAAGGTTCTTCGTTTTAATCGAAGCTCCTTCAAATCACCTCTCCTGACCAGTAATCCCTCTCTGTGGTCCAGTGAGTGTGTCGAGAGATTATCACACACACATATGCACACATGGGCTGACAGCTGCTGTTCAGATAAGATAAAGGGGCAGCTTCCAATTGGTTAAAGGTCATATTTCTCTACTAAACAACTGCTGTAGAAGGAAAGGCCCCTTAATCAGCAATTACAGATTGCAACCCCTAATAGTGACAAATCCTTTATCACTTCTCTGTTATGTGTAGCTGCTGGTACCATGCTGTACAAGTACACTTGTGTTAGGTGTGTGTGTGTGTGTGTGTGTGTGTGTTAATGTGAAATAATGAATAATGTAAAAAAAAAAAAAAAACAGTGAAAAAGGGATTTCTACATGTTCTGAAGATGTACAGTGGTCCTCTGATCATTTGGAATAATTTATTAAGGATTAGCTCATTCCTTCTGCCTTCTGTGAGTCACACTGGCGGACTTTTTCTCAGAGGAAATCCAGAACAACAGACATCCCCCTCCCCTAAGGAAAGTGACCTTTGGTGAATTGGTGAGATCTGTTGGTGGCGCCACGACTAAATCCTGATCAGCTCCAGGAGCACAACATTTCTGCTTTGAACGACTCAGATTTCCTCTCAACGACTCGTTTCAGGACTCTGAAGCTGCACCCATTGTTTCTTTAGGATGAAAAGAAAATGTACATCTGAGAAACTGCTCAAATAAATGTTGTCATTAATGTCTTTGTCCTCCTCAAGGTGTGTGTGTGTGTGTGTGTGATCCAGAGGAACGTGTGGGGGTGGACCAGATCTCCTTTGTTAGCGCCAGTAGATGTCATCGGGAGGGGAGGTGGACGGGATGATGGCAGCACCTTGGGGACCAACTGACCCGTGGAAACAAAACAACAGACGGATGGATGGTAAGCGGTGCAAGCACACACTGGAGCAAATACTCAGAGGGGCAAACATGTAAATTCATATATGTGCATATTTAAACATGCAGGAACGCCCAGCTCTGTCCGATTGCAGATTTTATGGGAAATTTCATTGTGACTTTTCATTTTTGTTTGCTTTAAGGTGGATTACTATGAAAAAATATTCAGATATTTTTGGGTTAATTCCAAGATGTTTTCTTTAATTGCAACAAATAAATATAAATAAATAAGAATATAAATGATTTAAAAAAACAGCATAAACAGTAATGAATTCAGTGTTATGATTTTATGGAATGAGAAACATAACTAAACATGAAAAGTTCAGTAACCCCTAGTAATATCCTCCTGCTGGTGTCCATCGTGATCAGCATGGTACCAGGCCATTGTCGTCTTCCATACCTACTCAAATCAATCAATTCAATTAAAATCAAAACAATT